>NC_057806.1:690627618-690938274 GCF_018294505.1 Triticum aestivum | reverse complement strand
TCTCTTAGTGAGAGAACTTAGGCGAGTGCTCGACTGCAGCTAAGCCCCCGAGTGGGAGGGTTGCTCTCCACTTGGTAGGGTTTTTTCAAACTTAGGCGAGTGCTAGACTGCCGTTAAGTCTCTTAGTGAGAGAACTTAGGCGAGTGCTCGACTGCAGCTAAGCCCCTGTGTGGGAGGATTGCTCTCCACTCGGTGGGGTTTTTTCAAACTTAGGCGAGTGCTCGACTGCCATTAAGTCTCTTAGTGAGAGAACTTAGGCGAGTGCTCGACTGCAGCTAAGCCCCCGAGTTGGAGGGTTGCTCTCCACTCGGTAGGATTTTTTCGAACTTAGGCGGAACGGATTCGCGACTAAGCCCACCCAGTGGGGGATTTCAAAAGTAAATAAGAACAACACAATCAAAAGAGAGAACCGTAAGCTCTTGTCTTTGATAAACGAATTACAAAAGGTGTTGCTTATTACATTTTATTCGAGCGAGTGTTTAAGTATAAAAGGGGCGGAGTAGCTCCGCGTTCCAAGCCCGTGGCTCGTCTTTCTGATGCTTGATACTGTAAAGATGATATGCTCTGTTGTGGAGAACTTTGGTGACGATGAAGGGGCCTTCCCAAGTTGGAGCGAGCTTGTGTGGTTTCTACTGATCCACTCGAAGAACCAAGTCTCCTTCTTGAAAGGCCCGACCCCTCACATTCCTGGCGTGGAATCGACGCAAGTCTTGCTGATAAATGGTCGAGCGGATCAAGGCCATCTCTCTTTCCTCCTCTAGGAGATCAACTGAATCTTGTCGGGCCTGCTCTACTTCCGCTTCGGAGAAGAGTTCAACTCGGGGTGCATTGTGGAGCAAGTCACTTGGCAGAACAACTTCGGCTCCATAAACTAAGAAGAAAGGAGTTCTTCCAGTCGACCGATTAGGTGTTGTCCTTAAGCCCCACAGAACCGACGAAAGTTCATTAACCCAAGCACTTGCCGCGTGTTTGAGATCACGCATCAGTCGGGGTTTCAGTCCTTTGAGAATTAGGCCATTGTCTCTTTCTGCTTGTCCGTTCGACTGCAGGTGAGCGACAGAAGCATAGTCGACTCGAGTGCCCTGAGAGGCGCAGAAAGCTCTGAACTCATTGGAATCGAAGTTCGACCCGTTGTCCGTGATGATGCTGTGTGGGACTCCATATCTGAATGTCAATTCCCTGATAAAACTTACAGCGGTGCTAGCATCAAGGTTCTTGATAGGTTTGGCTTCGATCCATTTGGTAAACTTGTCGACTGCAACGAGCACGTGAGTGAAGCCGCTTTTGCTGGTTCTCAGCGGTCCAACCATATCCAGTCCCCAAACAGAGAAGGGCCAGACGAGGGGGATGGTCTTCAGGGCTGACGCTGGCTTGTGAGACATATCGGAGTAAAATTGACAACCTTCACATATGTCGACTATATCTTTTGCCATCTCATTTGCTCGTGGCCAATAGAATCCAGCTCGGTATGCTTTAGCCACGATGGCCCGAGAGGACGCATGGTGACCACAGGTCCCCGAGTGGATGTCATTGAGGATCATTCCACCTTTTTTTGGTGTTATGCACTTCTGACCGACTCCAGTCACACTTTCCCTGAACAGCTGCCCTTTTATCACAGTAAAAGCTTTGGATCGACGGACGATCTGTCGAGCTTCTTCTTCATCCTCTGGGAGCTCTTTCCTGAGGATGTACGCAATGTAGGGCACCGTCTAGTCGGGAGTACTGGCCAGAACCTCCATGATCAGGTCGACCACAGCTGGGACCTCGATTTCAGTCAGATCCTTGGCGCTCTTGGGTTGTGGGGGCTCTTCAGTGAAAGGGTCTTCCTGAACTGTCGGCGTGTGAATATGCTCCAAGAACACATTGCTGGGAATGGCTTCTCTCTTGGAACCTATCTTTGCCAATTCATCGGCTGCTTGATTTTTCAATCGGGGGACGTGGTGGAGTTCTAACCCCTCGAACTTCTTCTCAAGCTTTCTCACCGCGTTGCAGTAACCAGTCATGGCTGGACTTCTGACGTCCCACTCCATCACTTGATTAACTACCAAATCTGAGTCGCCGTAGACCATGAGGCGACGGACGCCGAGTGATATGGCCATGCGCAACCCATACAGGAGTGCTTCATATTCTGCTTCATTGTTGGAGGAATCAAAGTGAATCTGGAGGACATATCTGAGCTTGTCTCCTCGGGGGGATTCCAGAACTACTCCAGCACCAAAACCGTTCAACATCTTGGATCCGTCAAAGAACATGGTCCAGTGCTCAGAGTGAACTTGAGTCGGCAGTTGCTGTTCGATCCACTCGGCGAGGAAATCTGCTATTGCTTGGGACTTGATAGCTTTCTTTGCCTCAAACTTGATATCCAAGGGAAGGAGTTCAATCGCCCATTTTGCCACTCGACCAGTTGCATCTCTGTTGTGTAGAATCTCTGACAATGGAGCATCGTAGACGACTGTAACAAAGTGATCTAAGAAGTAGTGTGCAACCTTCTTCATGGTCATGTAAATTCCATAGACAAGCTTCTGATAGTGAGGATATCTCTGCTTTGATGGGGTCAAGACTTCAGAAATATAATAAACTGGGCGTTGGACTTTGTACGCTTTTCCTTCTTCTTCCTGCTCGACCATAAGTACTGTACTGACGACTTGTCCAGTGGCTGCTATATAAAGCAGTAGAGGCTCTTTGTTGACTAGAGCAGCAAGCACCGGCTGGGTGGAAAGCAGGGCTTTTAGCTCTGCGAATGATGTATCAGCTTCTAGAGTCCACTCGAACTTATGTGATTTCTTCATCAGTTGGTAAAGAGGCAACGCCTTTTCACCGAGGCGAGAAATGAATCGACTTAGGGAGGCCAAGCAACCTGTGAGCTTCTGGACATCATGCACACGCACAGGGCGTTTCATTCGGAGTATAGCGCCTACTTTCTCTGGGTTAGCATCGATTCCTCGTTCAGAAAAAAGAAAACTGAGTAACTTGCCGCCTGGAACTCCAAATGCGCACTTTGATGGATTGAGCTTGATATCATAACTTTGGAGTTTGGCAAAGGTTTCAGCAAGGTCGGTCAGCAGGTCGGAACCTTTACATGACTTGACAATGATGTCATCCATGTATGCTTCCACATTCTGACTGGTCTGAGTGAGCAGGCACTTCTGAATCATCCGCATAAATGTGGCTCCCGCATTCTTCAAGCCGAATGGCACTGTGACATAACAGAAGCACCCAAACGGGGTGATAAAAGCTGTCTTTATTTCATCGGGTTCGTACAGACGGATCTGGTGGTACCCGTAGTAGGCATCCAAAAAGGACAAACGCTTGCACCCAGCAGTCGAATCGACTATCTGATCGATGCGAGGGAGAGGAGTGATCTTTCGGGCAGGCCTGATTGATATGCTCGAAATCGATGCACATGCAGAGTGAGTCATCTTTCTTTGGGACCATGACAACATTGGCTAACCACTCGGAGTGGTAAATCTCTCAGATAAACTCAGCTGCCAAAAGCCGAGCCACCTCTTCGCCGATTGCTTTTGTTTTCTGGACGGAGGACCGTCGAAGATGCTCTTTGACTGGTTTCACTTTCAGGTCGACTCGAAAACGATGCTCAGCCAGTCCCCTGGGAACACCTGGCATGTCAGAGGGCTTCCATGCAAAGATGTCCCAGTTCTCACGGAGGAACTGGATGAGCGCTTCTTCCTATTTGGAGTCGAGTGTGGTCGAAATGTGGGTCGGAGCTGCATTGGGGTCCGTCGGGTGAATGTGAATAGACTTCGTCTCGCCAGACGACTAGAATGCTGAATCTGTGGCTGGCTTCTTGGCTCACAGCAAGTCACTCGGGTCTGCATTTTTCTGGTATTCTTGTAATTCTACCACGGCCATCTGGGCATCGGCGATCTTTGAGCCCTTCTGGAAACACTCTTCCGCCTTTTTCCGATTACCAGAGATTGTGATCACTCCTATGGGACCAGGCATCTTCAGTTTGAGGTACACGTAACAAGGTCGAGCCATGAATCATTCATAAGCTGGCCTGCCCAGAATTGCATGATACGCACTCTGAAAATCCATGACTTCAAACGTCAACTTTTCTTTGCGGTAATTTTTGGCATCACCGAAAACCACGTCGAGTGCAATCTGACCGAGGGACGCGGCCTTCTTACCTAGGATGACCCCATGGAAACTCATATGGCTTTCACTGAGTTTGGACATCGGAATGCCCATTCCTTTCAATGTTCCTGCATACAGAATGTTCAGGCCACTGCCACCGTCCATCAGGACCTTTGTCAGTCGAGTGCCTTCGACCATCGGGTCGACCACCAGCGCTTGCCTCCCAGGGGTGGCGATGTGCACTGGATGATCAGACCGATCGAATGTAATGGCAGTCTGCGACCATTTCAAGTAACTGGGTGTCGCTGGAGCGACCATGTTCACTTCTCTATTTATGACTTTCAATCGACTCTTGTTTTCAACATCAGCAAAATCATCAGAGTGTAATTCACGTGAGGATAACCATCATCATCTTCTCCTTCACTCTCAACCTTGTCTGCCTCCTTCTCCTTTTCCTTGGGATGTTTCTCTCGGAACTGTTGGATCAGGAGCCGACACTGTCGAGTGGTATGCTTTGGGTAAATGAAATTACCTTCTTCGTCTTTTTTGGTGTGGATATGGCACGGAAGATCCAACACGTCATTTCCATCTTGATCTTTTACTTTCTTGGGGTTCCACGGCCCTTTGGGTTTCCCCTTGAACTTTTCTTGAACCACAGCCGAGGCCTCACCCGGAGCAGCTGGTTCGGCCGTGCATTTTTGTTTCCGACTGGAGTTTGCTCCTCCGGCTTCGTGGGCGACTGCTTTGTGCTTGCCGCTCCGTAGTCGCTCTTCCTCTTCACCATTGTCATTCTTGGTGGCAATTTCCATCATCCGAGTCAGAGTCATGTTTCCTGTCCGACCGAATTTCAGATTCAACTCCCGGTACCTGACGCCTTCCTTGAAAGCACAAATTGCCTGATGATCAGACACATCTTCCACCGTGTGGTGCAGGGTGATCCACCTCTGGATATAATCTCTCAAAGTTTCATTTGGTTTCTGGACGCAACACTGTAATTCTGTCAAACCTGTTGGCCGTTTGCAAGTACCCTAAAACGTTCTGACAAACACTCGGGTGAGATCTTCCCAAGTATAGATGCTGCCAGGTGCCAACTGATTCAGCCACGCTCTAGCCGAGCCCTCCAACATCAGAGGAAGGTGTTTCATGGCCACCTCATCATTGCCACCACCAATCTGGACAGCCACTCGGTAGTCTTCACGCCAGGTGTCAGGCTTGGACTCTTTGGTGAACTTACTGACTCCAGTCGCCAACCTGAAGTTGGGGGGAATCACTGCAGCTCTGGTAGCCCTGCTGAAGCACTCTGGGCCAGAGACATGCACCCTATTGCTGGTTTGCGGGCCTCTGTCATGGCCATCTCGGTGAGCTCTGTTTCTGTCGACCAAGCCCTGCACAAGAATAGATCTCGCATCAAAGCCTGGCTCCCTAGGGTCGACTGGAATACCTCTTCCGACGCTGTTAGGGCACCTGTCTTCATGTGGCCGCGGCATGTATGGCCCACTCCTTGGAGGAGCCGTGGGCACTCGACGGAGACCATCGCGATCGGCTCGACGATCATACTGCTCCTGGTTTCTGTACTAATCATGCCGCTGTCCACGTCCCTCACGCCTCGGGGGCGATCTCAGGCTATGGGCCGACTGGATCGTATCTGCGACCACAGACCTGCTATGGATCCTATCCCGCGACTGAGACACGGCCGTATTCTGCTCTCTTGCTGCCCGGATCAAGGCCCTGATCTGCGCCAAACCTCGGCCAGCTTCTGACTGGGAAGGTTGAATCGACTCTGCTATTCGGGCAGAAGCTGCTAGGTTTTGGATCGGTGTTCGGTATACCTAAGTCGGAGGTGGAAAAAGTTGGCGTCGACTGGACTCAGGAGCATGTTGACGAGCATGATCGTCGAGTGCGCGCTGGAGGTTCTCCAGTCGAGTGCGCTCAGCCAGATTGGCCAAGCGAGCCTGCTCCAAGGCCTGGGCGTCGGGTGTTTCTCCAACTATAGGAGTATGTAGGGCATCCATGTTTCGGCGACAAAGTTCTTCTCTCTGCTGCGAGGAGAGAGGCTCAGGGCGGTACTCCTCATGAACACGCGACGGATCACCGTTCCCGTCACCTCCGTCTTCACGATTGAAGCCAGGAGGTCCGCGTGGTCAATTGATCATCAGGACTTCCGTTGCCGTGTCGTTGCTGCCGCACTCGGATGCAGTCTCTACGGAGCCAGTCGACAGATCGAACAGGCCGTAGAGAGACTCGTCGGTCTCGATCGCCGTGACTTGAGGGGTGGCCGACTGGCGGGCCACCACATGCTTCACCCACCGTTGAATCCTTGACCGGCTGGTGCGCTTGCCCCGGCGGGTCGCAGAGGGGGGAAAGCCGTTGGAGTCGACTGGTACTGGGTCGACGGTTGCCGCAGGAGGACGCCGCGGACGCACGCGTGAAAGTGTGTCGCCCTGTGGGCGGGGAGCGCGTCGATGTCGAGTGGTGCCTCCTGAAGCCAAGCAGAGTCGTCGGCGACAAACACGAGCGCGCCGAGACGGATCTCGCGGCCCTCAGCCAAACCTCCGCCTGGAACCATGATGATGGGGATCGAAAAAATTGCAACTTCTCCAATAAGTCGCTAAGACACCTGCGCCAAGGTGGGCGCCAACTGTCGTGGATCTAAAACTGATAGTAGAATAGGGGTAAGTATGAGGAGGCAAGATCCTAGCTATGGAGTAGTTGTACACACGAGTTTTACGAGTTCAGGCCCTTCTCGAAGGAAGTAACAGCCCTACGTCTCGGTGCCCTGAGGCGGTCGACTGGATTATATGTGTGTATGAGTTTACAAAAGTGTGAACCCTTGTCCCAGAGGAGGGGGGTGGCTTATATAGAGTGCGCCAGGACCCCAGCTCCCCTCCGTTACACAGGATTCAATGTTCATAAAGGAAAGGCGTTACTGGTAATGTCTATAGTAAAGCGTCATAAATTCTCATAATGCTATGGTTTAAGTCCTGACCGTTGCAGAGTGGGTGGTTCCTCATCTTCTGGTGGTCGAGTGTCTTCAAGGTGGTCGAGTGAGTGCATCTCCACGGTCGAGTGGTTGATGGTTTCTCTTTGACTGTTTCTAATTCTTTGTAGAGATGTCCTTGGGGAGGGTAAGTTGGACAGGTCCATGACCCTAACCTAGGTACATAGCTTCATCACCCAGCTAAAGTAGTACATGCGCAAAGAGGACATGGATATCGTAGGTCTTCAGGAAAACGATTAAGATGGATTTCCGTTTTCATGAATTGCTTGCTCTAGACCCGTTGGAACGCTTCGAATGGTAGTTTGTACCCGCGGTTGGGCACTTGGGTGGCATGTTGTTGGGTTTAAGCCGTGCCGTTTACGAAATTATTGCTTGTCGGTACTTTCTTCATTGCTGCACATTTTCGCATTCGTGCTTCACTGCGTGAGCTAGTTGTCATTCAGGTCTACGGACCAGCTAATCACTCGCGATCAGCAGAGTTCTTGGGAGAACTCCAACAGAAAGTCACTACGGTGACTGTCGCGGCGTTCCCGGTCCTCGTGGGGGGATTTTAACCTGATCAGGTCGGGAGCTGACAAAAACAACAGTAACATAAACTGGCCGCATGTGTCCATGTTCAACACTGCTATTGCCTCCATGGCCCTAAGGGAAGTGGCTAGGACGGGTGTGCGGTTCACATGGACAAATAAACAACTTGATCTGGTCTGTTCGGTGTTGGACAGGGTGTTTATGTCGCCGGAGTGGGAAATTGGCTATCCTCAATGCACGTTGGTCGCGGAGACCCGCATTGGCTCTGACCATGTCCCGCTTGTTTATTCCTTGGGGGAGGATAGGCTGCGACGTAGCCTGTGGTTTTTCTTTGAAACGGCCTGGTTTGAAGTGTCAGGCTTCGAGGAAATCTTCAAAGAGAAATGGCAGGCGTGCGTTCATCAGGTTGGGCCCCAGCAGGGCCCGATGGAATTTTGGAACGCGGTCGGGGGCGACTCAGGGCTAGCCTCAAGGGGTGGGGCGCCAACATAGGGAGGAATGACAAAGAGCACAGAGCAGCGATCCTAGAGGAGATTGCCAAGATTGATGCGCAGGCTGATGCCCGGGTGTTCTCGGAGCAGGAGTGGGCACATCGATATGCTCTTGAGGGGCAGGTCGAGGCGTTACTCCGCGCGAGGAAGAATATTGGCGTCGTCGTAGTGGGCTCAATTGGACCCTTAAGGGCGATGCCAATACCAAATACTTCCACGCCTACGCTAACGGTCGTCATCGTAAATGCGCTATTCTCAGGTTGCAATTGGAGCAGGGGCTTAAACCTGGGAATGGTTTGGATTGGAACCGTAGTTTCAATTTGGTTTTTCTACTGAATCCTCTTTGGATGGGTTTAAATGGGCTGAGCCCCTAATATAATCTTGTGTGGTTTGGGCTTTAGGTATTATGGATTAGTCTGGTTCAATTTGGACACCTACAGATCGGTCTCAAACAGTTTCAACTCGTGGATAGAAACCGATCTCTCGACCAAAATTGTACGAGACCAGTGCCCCTAGCTTCGACGGTCATTGCCATGCGGTTAGCACCCGTCGGGCCGTCGTCCCTCGCCGCCACCGGCCGGAGCTCGCTCATCTCTCCTCCAACTTTCTGACCCTTGAAGCTACCCGATTTTAGTTGCCTCCAACGTCCCAAGGCTCGAGTCGTTGCCGTCGCCATGGAGCTCGAGTATGTCTCCGCTGCTGCCGTTGGTTTCGATTGTCGAGTCGTCTCCGTCACTGCGGGTTTCAGTCTCCTCATTGGCGTCCAGAGCTCGGCCTACAAGTTCTACCTCCCGCCCACACCACTTCCCATAGATAGATTCCTAGATGAAATTCAGAAACTCCAGACCTGCATATATGAACTTGTCCACGGCACCTACATATATGGACTTGTCTATGGTTTCAATCTGTGGATTCAGTCCAAAAATGGAACCAGTTTTGGTTTGGGTTGGGTGAAAAACAAATATAGATTGGTTTGGTTTGGATTCTAGCAGAATTTTGTTGGATTGAGTTGGTCTAGATGCTGCCCGTGGAGTCACCTGATTTGGGTTGGCTTTAGTCTGGATGATAAACTATTCGCAGGCTTACAGGGGCTTCTATTGCAGCAAGAGGACATCTCTCGACACATTTATGAGTTTTACATCAACTTGATGAGATCTTGCGAGGCCCAGGGAGCTGGCCTTCGCGCGGATGTGTCGGAGGGCTCACAATGCGTCCTGGAGTGTGAGAACGATGAGCTGGGGCTCGCCTTTCTACCCGAAGAAATTGACGTCACCCTAATGGGGACGAAAGCGGACACGGCGCCGGGCCTGGATGGGTGGCTGGTGGCGATATTCAAGCGGTTTTGGCCCATCCTTAGAGGCCCATTGTTTGAGATATATAATGGATTTATGCGAGGGACGGTAGATATAGCTCGCCTTAATTTGGAGTTCTATCGCTCATTCCGAAGGTTCAGGGGCCGATAACATTAGACAGTTCCGTCCTATTGCACTCATCAATGTCCCTTTTAAGATTTGCGCTAAAGCGTGCGCCACACGGTTAGGCCCGATTACCCAGCGCTCGATCCATCATAATAAATCCGCTTTTATTCGTGGCCGCGATATCCTCGAGGGCCCGCTGGCTCTCCAGGAGATTGTGCACGAGCTCAAACGCACGAAGGAACCGGCTGTCCTGCTGAAACTAGACTTCGAGAAGGCTTATGACCGGGTAAATTGGGATTTCCTGCGTCAGGTGCTCTTGGGTCGTGGTTTATTTGCGGTGTGGGTTCATCGCATTATCCAACTGGTCTCGAGAGGCCAAACGGTAGTTTCGGTGAATGGAGAAGTATGGCATTTCTTCAGGAACAAGCGCGGACTCAGGCAGGGTGACCCGATGTCACCTCTGTTGTTCAACTTCGTCGTTGATGTGATGTCCGTGATATTGTCGAAAGCGGCTGCGGCTGGCCGTATCCATGGTCTGGTGGGCCACCTCATTCCAGGGGGAGTGATGCATCTACAATATGCGGATGACACGCTTTTGATGTTTCGCCCGGATTTGCATAGTATAGCTACGGTCAAGGCGATTCTCCTTAGTTTTGAGCTCATGTCGGGCCTCAAAATTAACTTTCACAAATGTGAGGTACTTTCGATGGGGGTAGAGCCGGAGGAGGGAAGGCGCATAGCGGATTTGTTTAACTGCAAAGTCGGCAAATTCCCGTTTACGTACCTCGGCCTACCGATAGACACCAAACGGCCCATGATAGAGGACTGGGATCCTCTGTGCGTCAAGGTGAGGGGGAGGGTTTGCCCCTGGCGGGGGGAATTCCTTTCCAAGGTGGCTAGGCTCATTCTTACGAATTCCAGCCTTTCCTCCTTGCCAATGTTTGCTATGGGATTGTTTCTGCTCGCAGAAGGGGTCCATGCAAAGTTCGACACGCCCCGCGCCAAGTTCTTTTGGGAAGGAACCGGTCCGAACCGTAAGTATCATATGGTTAAATGGGCCTGGGTGTGCTGACCCAAGGCCTTGGGGGGTCTTGGGATCACCAACTCCAGACTTTTAAACGTCGCGTTGATGTGTAAATGGATATGGAAAATTGCCCAAGGGGCAACTGGGCTGTGGGTTGATCTCCTACAAGCCAAATATTTTCCCGATGGGAATTTCTTTGAAGGGAGGACAAGGGGCTCCCCCTTCTGGAATGACTTGCAGGCGGTCAAACTGGCATTTGCCATGGGGGGAAAATTTGCCATTCGGAATGGCCGCTCGTCCCGCTTCTAGACTGATCTTTGGATAGGGGCCCAACCTCTATGGGCTGAATTCTAAGATTTGTACGAGATAGTTGTGGACCCAGCAATTACGGTGGCGGAAGCGCTCGCGTCGACACCACCAGCGATTTACTTTAAACGGGAACTCAATGGGCAAGAGCAGTCTAGTCTCGCGGCTTTGTTGCATCTCATTGAACCAACCAACCTTGCGGACGAACCGGACACGGTGAGTGTTGGGTTTCGTAGTAATTTCAAAAAAATTCCTACGCACACGCAAGATCATGGTGATGCATAGCAACGAGAGGGGGAGTATGATCTACATACCTAGTAGATCGACAACAGAAGCGTTTGGTTGATGTAGTCGTACATCTTCACGATCCGACCGATCAAGCACCGAAACTACGGCACCTCCGAGTTCTAGCACACGTTCAGCTCGATGACGATCCCCGGACTCCGATCCAGCAAAGTGTCGGGGAAGAGTTCGGTCAGCACGACGGCGTGGTGACGATCTTGACGTACTACTGTTGCAGGGCTTCGCCTAAGCACTGCTACAATATTATCGAGGACTATGGTGGCTGGGGGCGCCGCACACGGCTAAGGAATAGATCACGTGGATCAACTTGTGTGTTCTAGGGTGCCTCTGCCTCAGTATATAAAGGACCAAAAGGGGGGAGGCTGGCCGGCCACATAGGGCGCGCCAGGAGAGTCCTACTCCCTCTAGGAGTAGGATTCCCCCCCCCCCAATCCTAGTTGGAATAGGACTTGTGGAGGGGGGAAAAGAGAGAGAGGGGCCGGCCCCCTCTCCTTGTCCAATTCGGACCAATGGAGGGGAGGGGCGCGCGGCCCATGTAGGGATGCCTCTTCTCTTTTCCACTAAGGCCCATCATGGCCCATTTAGCTTCCGGGGGGTTCCAGTAACCTCCCGGTACTCCGGTAAAATCCCGATTTCACCCGGAACACTTCCGATATCCAAACATAGGCTTCCAATATATCAATCTTTATGTCTCGACCATTTCGAGACTCCTCGTCATGTCCGTGATCACATCCGGGACTCCGAACAACCTTCGGTACATCAAAATGCATAAACTCATAATATAACTGTCATCGTAACCTTAAGCGTGCGGACCCTACGGGTTCGAGAACAATGTAGACATGACCAAGACATGTCTCCAGTCAATAATCAATAGCGGGACCTGGATGCCCATATTGGCTCCTACATATTCTACGAAGATCTTTATCGGTCAGACCGCATAACAACATACGTCGTTCCCTTTGTCATCGGTATGTTACTTGCCCGAGATTCGATCGTCGATATTCCAATACCTAGTTCAATCTCGTTGCCGGCAAGTCTCTTTACTCATTCTGTAATACATCATCCCGCAACTAACTCATTTAGTTGCAATGCTTGCAAGGCTTAAGTGACATGCATTACTGAGAGGGCCCAGAGATACCTCTCCGACAATCGGAGTGACAAAACCTAATCTCGAAATACGCCAACCCAACATGTACCTTTGGAGACACCTGTAGTACTCCTTTATAATCACCCAGTTACGTTGTGACGTTTGGTAGTACCCAAAGTGTTCCTCCGGTAAACGGGAGTTGCATAATCTCATAGTTATAGGAACATGTATAAGTCATGAAGAAAGCAATAGCAACATACTAAACGATAGGGTGCTAAGCTAATGGAATGGGTCATGTCAATCAGATCATTCTCTCAATGATGTGATCCCGTTAATCAAATAACAACTCATTGTTCATGGTTAGGAAACATAACCATCTTTGATTAACGAGCTAGTCAAGTAGAGGCATACTAGTGACACTTTGTTTGTCTATGTATTCACACATGTATTATGTTTCCGGTTAATACAATTCTAGCATGAATAATAAACATTTATCATGATTATAAGGAAATAAATAATAACTTTATTATTGCCTCTAGGGCATATTTCCTTCAGTCTCCCACTTGCACTAGAGTCAATAATCTAGATTACACAGTAATGATTCTAACACCCATGGAGCCTTGGTGCTGATCATGTTTTGCTCGTGGAAGAGGCTTAGTCAACGGGTCTGCAACATTCAGATCCGTATGTATCTTGCAAATCTCTATGTCTCCCACCTGGACTAGATCCCGGATGGAATTGAAGCGTCTCTTGATGTTCTTGGTTCTCTTGTGAAATCTGGATTCCTTTGCCAAGGCAATTGCACCAGTATTGTCACAAAAGATTTTCATTGGACCCGATGGACTAGGTATGACACCTAGATCGGATATGAACTCCTTCATCCAGACTCCTACATTTGCTGCTTCCGAAGCAGCTATGTACTCCGCTTCACATGTAGATCCCGCTACAACGCTTTGTTTAGAACTGCACCAACTTACAGCCCCACCGTTTAATGTAAACACGTATCCGGTTTGCGATTTAGAATCGTCCGGATTAGTGTCAAAGCTTGCATCAACGTAACCTCTTACAATGAGCTCTTTGTCACCTCCATATACGAGAAGCATATCCTTAGTCCTTTTCAGGTATTTCAGGATGTTCTTGACCGCTGTCCAGTGATCCACTCCTGGATTACTTTGGTACCTCCCTGCTAGACTTATAGCAAGGCACACATCAGGTCTGGTACACAGCATTGCATACATGATAGATCCTACGGCTGATGCATAGGGAACATCTTTCATATTCTCTCTATCTTCTGCAGTGGTCGGGCATTGAGTCTTACTCAACTTCACATCTTGTAACACAGGCAAGAACCCTTTCTTTGCTTGATCCATTTTGAACTTTTTCAAAATTTTGTCAAGGTATGTGGTTTGTGAAAGTCCAATTAAGCATTTTGATCTATCTCTATAGATCTTAATGCCTAATATGTAAGCAGCTTCACCGAGGTCTTTCATTGAAAAACTCTTATTCAAGTATCCCTTTATGCTATCCAGAAATTCTATATCATTTCCAATTAGTAATATGTCATCTACATATAATATCAGAAACGCTACAGAGCTCCCACTCACTTTCTTGTAAATACAGGCTTCTCCACAAGTCTGTATAAAACCAAATCCTTTGATCACACTATCAAAGCGTTTATTCCAACTCTGAGAGGCTTGCACCAGTCCATAAATGGATCGCTGGAGTTTGCACACTTTGTTAGCTCCCTTTGGATCGACAAAACCTTCTGGTTGCATCATATACAACTCTTCTTCCAGAAATCCATTCAGGAATGCAGTTTTGACATCCATCTGCCAAATTTCATAATCATAAAGTGCGGCAATTGCTAACATGATTCGGACAGACTTAAGCATCGCTACGGGTGAGAAGGTCTCATCGTAGTCAATCCCTTGAACTTGCCGAAAACCTTTTGCGACAAGTCGAGCTTTGTAGACAGTAATATTACCGTCAGCGTCAGTCTTCTTCTTGAAGATCCATTTATTCTCAATTGCTTGCTGATCATCGGGCAAGTCAACCAAAGTCCATACTTTGTTCTCATACATGGATCCCATCTCAGATTTCATGGCTTCAAGCCACTTTGCGGAATCTGGGCTCACCATCGCTTCTTCATAGTTCGTAGGTTCATCCTGATCTAGTAGCATGACTTCCAGAACAGGATTACCGTACCACTCTGGCGCGGATCTTACTCTGGTTGATCTACGAGGTTCAGTAGTATCTTGTTCTGAAGTTTCATGATCATCATCATTAGCTTCCTCACTAATTGGTGTAGGTGTCGCAGAAACAGTTTTCTGTGATGTACTACTTTCCAATAAGGGAGTAGGTACAGTTACCTCGTCAAGTTCTACTTTCCTCCCACTCACTTCTTTCGAGAGAAACTCCTTCTCCAGAAAGTTTCCGAATTTAGCAACAAAAGTCTTGCCTTCGGATCTGTGATAGAAGGTGTATCCAATAGTTTCCTTTGGATATCCTATGAAGACACATTTCTCCGATTTGGGTTCGAGCTTATCAGGTTGAAGCTTTTTCACATAAGCATCGCAACCCCAAACTTTCAGAAACGATAACTTTGGTTTCTTGCCAAACCACAGTTCATAAGGCGTCGTCTCAACGGATTTTGATGGTGCCCTATTTAACGTGAATGCGACCGTCTCTAGAGCGTATCCCCAAAACGATAGCGGTAAATCAGTAAGAGACATCATAGATCGCACCATATCCAGTAAAGTACGATTACAATGTTCGGACACACCATTACGCTGAGGTGTTCCGGGTGGCGTGAGTTGTGAAACTATTCCACAATTTTTCAAATGTACACCAAACTCGTAACTCAAATATTCTCCTCCACGATCAGATCGTAGAAACTTTATTTTCTTTTTACGATGATTTTCAACTTCACTCTGAAATTCTTTGAACTTTTCAAATGTTTCAGACTTGTGTTTCATTAAGTAGATATACCCATCTCTGCTTAAGTCATCTATGAAGGTGAGAAAATAACGATATCCGCCACGAGCCTCAATATTCATCGGACCACACACATCTGTATGTATGATTTCCAACAAATCTATTGCTCTCTCCATAGTACCGGAGAACGGTGTTTTAGTCATCTTGCCTATGAGGCACGGTTCGCAAGTACCAAGTGATTCATAATCAAGTGGTTCCAAAAGTCCATCAGTATGGAGTTTCTTCATGCGCTTTACACCGATATGACCTAAACGGCAGTGCCACAAATAAGTTGCACTATCATTATCAACTCTGCATCTTTTGGCTTCAACATTATGAATATGTGTGTTACTACTATCGAGATTCAATAAGAATAGACCACTCTTCAAGGGTGCATGACCATAAAAGATATTACTCATATAAATAGAACAACCATTATTCTCTGATTTAAATGAATAACCGTCTCGCATCAAACAAGATCCAGATATAATATTCATGCTTAACGCTGGCACCAAATAACAATTATTTAGGTCTAATACTAATCCCGAAGGTAGATGTAGAGGTAGCGTGCCGACTGCGATCACATAGACTTTGGAATCGTTTCCCACGCGCATCGTCACCTCGTCCTTAACCAATCTTCGCTTGATCCGTAGTCCCTGTTTCGAGTTGCAAATATTAGCAATAGAACCAGTATCAAATACCCAGGTGCTACTGCGAGCATTAGTAAGGTACACATCAATAACATGTATATCACATATACCTTTGTTCACCTTGCCATCCTTCTTATCCGCCAAATACTTGGGGCAGTTCCGCTTCCAGTGACCAGTGCTTGCAATAGAAGCACTCAGTTTCAGGCTTAGGTCCAGGTTTGGGTTTCTTCTCTTGAGTAGCAACTTGCTTGCCGTTCTTTTTGAAGTTCCCCTTCTTCTTCCCTTTGCCCTTTTTCTTGAAACTAGTGGTCTTGTTGACCATCAACACTTGATGCTCCTTCTTGATTTCTACCTCCGCAGCTTTCAGCATCGCGAAGAGCTCGGGAATAGTCTTATTCATCCCTTGCATATTATAGTTCATCACGAAGCTCTTGTAGCTTGGTGGCAGTGATTGGAGAATTCTGTCAATGACGCAATCATCTAGAAGATTAACTCCCAATTGAATCAAGTGATTATTATACCCAGACATTTTGAGTATATGCTCACTAACAGAACTGTTCTCCTCCATCTTGCAGCTATAGAACTTATTGGAGACTTCATATCTCTCAATCCGGGCATTTGCTTGAAATATTAACTTCAACTCCTGGAACATCTCATATGCTCCATGACGTTCAAAATGTTGTTGAAGTCCCGATTCTAAGCCGTAAAGCATGGCACACTGAACTATCGAGTAGTCATCAGCTTTGCTCTGCCAGACGTTCATAACATCCGGCGTTGCTCCTGCAGCAGGCCTGGCACCCAGTGGTGCTTCCAGGACGTAATTCTTCTGTGCAGCAATGAGGATAATCCTCAAGTTACGGACCCAGTCGGTGTAATTGCTACCATCATCTTTCAACTTTGCTTTCTCAAGGAACGCATTAAAATTCAACGGAACAACAGCACGAGCCATCTATCTACAATCAAACATAAACAAGCAAGATACTAATTAGGTACTAAGTTTCATGATAAATTTAAGTTCAGTTAATTTACTTAAAGAACTCCCACTTAGATAGACATCCCTCTAATCCTCTAAGTGATTACGTGATCCAAATCAACTAAACCATGTCCGATCATCACGTGAGATGGAGTAGTTTCATTGGTGAACATCTATGTTGATCATATCTACTATATGATTCACGCTCGACCTTTCGGTCTCCGTGTTCCGAGGCCATATCTGTATATGCTTGGCTCGTCAAGTATAACCTGAGTATTCCGCGTGTGCAACTGTTTTGCACCCGTTGTATTTGAACGTAGAACCTATCACACCCGATCATCACGTGGTGTCTCAGCACGAAGAACTTTCGCAAAGGTGCATACTCAGGGAGAACACTTCTTGATAATTTAGTGAGAGATCATCTTATAATGCTACCGTCAATCAAAGCAAGATAAGATGCATAAAAGATAAACATCACATGCAATCAATATAAGTGATATGATATGGCCATCGTCATCTTGTGCTTGTGATCTCCATCTCCGAAGCACCGTCGTGATCACCATCATCACCGGCGCGCCACCTTGATCTCCATCGTAGCATCGCTGTCGCCTAGCCAAGCTTGTGCTTCCACGACTATCGCTACCGTTTAGTGATAAAGTAAAGCATTACATCGCGATTGCATTGCATACAATAAAGCGACAACCATATGGCTCCTGCCGGTTGCCGATAACTCGGTTACAAAACATGATCATCTCATACAATAAAATTCAGCATCATGTCTTGACCATATCACATCACAACATGCCCTGCAAAAACAAGTTAGACGTCCTCTACTTTGTTGTTGCAAGTTTTACGTGGCTGCTACGGGCTTAAGTAAGAACCAATCTCACCTATGCATCAAAACCACAACGATAGTTTGTCAATTTGACTCCGTTTTAACCTTCGCAAGGACCGGGCGTAGCCACACTTGGTTCAACTAAAGTTGGAGAAACTGTCACCCACAAGCCACCTCTTTGCAAAGCACGTCGGGAGAACCGGTCTCGCGTAAGCGTACGCGTAATGTCGGTCTGGGCCGCTTCATCCAACAATACCGCCGAACCAAAGTATGACATGCTGGTAGGCAGTATGACTTATATCGCCCACAACTCACTTGTGTTCTACTCGTGCATATAACATCAACATATAAAACCTAGGCTCGAATGCCACTGTTGGGTTTCGTAGTAATTTCAAAAAAATTCCTACGCACACGCAAGATCATGGTGATGCATAGCAATGAGAGGGGGAGTATGATCTACATACCTAGTAGATCGACAACGGAAGCGTTTGGTTGATGTAGTCGTACGTCTTCACGATCCGACCGATCAAGCACCAAAACTACGGCACCTCTGAGTTCTAGCACACGTTCAGCTCGATGACGATCCCCGGACTCCGATCCAGCAAAGTGTCAGGGAAGAGTTCCGTCAGCACGACGGTGTGGTGACGATCTTGATGTACTACTGCTGCAGGGCTTAGCCTAAGCACCGCTACAATATTATCGAGGACTATGGTGGCTGGGGGCGCCACACACGGCTAAGGAATAGATCACGTGGATCAACTTGTGTGTTCTAGGGTGCCTCTGCCTCAGTATATAAAGGACCAAGAGGGGGGAGGCTGGCCGGCCACATAGGGCGCGCCAGGAGAGTCCTACTCCCTCTGGGAGTAGGATTCCCCCCCCCCCAGTCCTAGTTGGAATAGGACTTGTGGAGGGGGAAAAGAGAGAGAGAGGGGCCGGCCCCCCTCTCCTTGTCCAATTCGGACCAATGGAGGGGAGGGGCGCGTGGCCCATGTAGGGCTGCCTCTTCTCTTTTCCACTAAGGCCCATCATGGCCCATTTAGCTTCCGGGGGGTTCCGGTAACCTCCCGGTACTCCGGTAAAATCCCGATTTCACCCGGAACACTTCCGATATCCAAACATAGGCTTCCAATATATCAATCTTTATGTCTCGACCATTTCGAGACTCCTCGTCATGTCCGTGATCACATCCGGGATTCCGAACAACCTTCGGTACGTCAAAATGCATAAACTCATAATATAATTGTCATCGTAACCTTAAGCATGCGGACCCTACGGGTTCGAGAACAATGTAGACATGACCGAGACATGTCTCCAGTCAATAACCAATAGCGGGACCTGGATGCCCATATTGGCTCCTACATATTCTACGAAGATCTTTATCGGTCAGACCGCATAACAACATACATTGTTCCCTTTGTCATCAGTATGTTACTTGCCCGAGATTCGATCGTCGGTATTCCAATACCTAGTTCAATCTCGTTGGCGGCAAGTCTCTTTACTCGTTCTGTAATACATCATCCCACAACTAACTCATTTAGTTGCAATGCTTGCAAGGCTTAAGTGATGTGCATTATCGAGAGGGCCCAGAGATACCTCTCCGACAATCGGAGTGACAAAACCTAATCTCGAAATACGCCAACCCAACATGTACCTTTGGAGACACCTGTAGTACTCCTTTATAATCACCCAGTTACGTTGTGACGTTTGGTAGTACCCAAAGTGTTCCTTCGGTAAACGGGAGTTGCATAATCTCATAGTTATAGGAACATGTATAAGTCATGAAGAAAGCAATAGCAACATACTAAACGATCGGGTGCTAAGCTAATGGAATGGGTCATGTCAATCAGATCATTCTCTCCATGATGTGATCCCGTTAACCAAATAACAACTCATTGTTCATGGTTAGGAAACATAACCATCTTTGATTAACGAGCTAGTCAAGTAGAAGCATACTAGTGACACTTTGTTTGTCTATGTATTCACACATGTATTATGTTTCCGGTTAATACAATTCTAGCATGAATAATAAACATTTATCATGATTATAAGGAAATAAATAATAACTTTATTATTGCCTCTAGGGCATATTTCCTTCAGTGAGTTGGGCGCTCACCAGCTTCGGGAAGTTTACAATTACTTCCTTATGTCGCAAGCTGTGTCGCGGGATGGCGCATCGCGCGATTGCAGGGTTGTGGAAAGTGCGGCTACCCCTGAAGATCAAACTCTTCTTGTGGCAATTGTTTCGTGATAAGCTGCCCACCTCCTTAAATGTGGCCAAACGCAACGGACCGGCCACCGGCCCGTGCGCGTTCTGTGGGGCTCCAAAGGATGCCAACCATGTGTTCTTCAATTACCCGCTTGCAAGGTTTGCATGAAGCGCGGTCCGGACCGTGGCTGGTGTCCAATGGGACCCTTGATCGGCTGTGGAGCTTACCCACCTTCTAGATGTGATCCACGGTCGTGCTAAACGGGTTATGTGGAGTTGTGTAGGGGCACTACTCTGGGCTATGTGGTTAACTAGGAACAAATTCACTATCGAGGGTTGCTTTCCTATGCATCCGGCTAACATTATCTTCAAATGCAACCTCCTCTTGCAGCAGTGGAGTCCGCTGGGGAGGCGCAGGGATGCTGAGTGATGTCTACTACACAACCTTCTTATTGTAGACGTTGTTGGGCCTCCAAGTGCAGAGGTTTGTAGGACAGTAGCAAATTTCCCTCAAGTGGATGACCTAAGGTTTATCAATCCATAGGAGGCGTAGGATGAAGATGGTCTCTCTCAAGCAACTCTGCAACCAAATAACAAAGAGTCTCTTGTGTCCCCAACACACCCAATACAATGGTAAATTGTATAGGTGCACTAGTTCGGTGAAGAGATGGTGATACAAGTGGTATATGGATGGTAGATAAATGTATTTGTAATCTGAAAATATAAAAACAGCAAGGTAACGAATGATAAAAGTGAGCGTAAACGGTATTGCAATGATAGGAAACAAGGCCTAGGGTTCATACTTTCGCTAGCGTAAGTTCCCTCAACAATGATAACATAATTGGATCACATAACCATCCCTCAACATAAAACAAAGAGTCACTCCAAAGTCACTAATAGCGGAGAACAAACGAAGAGATTATGGTAGGGTACGAAACCACCTCAAAGTTATTCTTTCCAATCAATCTGATGAGCTATTCCTATAGGTGTCACAAACAGCCCTAGAGTTCGTACTAGAATAACACCTTAAGACACAAATCAACCAAAACCCTAATGTCACCTAGATACTCCAATGTCACCTCAAGTATCCGTGGGTATGATTATACGGTATGCATCACACAATCTCAGATTCATCTATTCAACCAACACAAAGGACCACAAAGAGTGCCCCAAAGTTCTACCGGAGAATCACAACGAAAACGTGTGCCAACCCCTATGCATAGGTTCATGGGCGGAACCCGCAAGTTGATCACCAAAACATACATCAAGTGAATCACGTGGTATCCCATTGTCACCACAGATACGCACGGCAAGACATACATCAAGTGTTCTCAAATCTTTAAAGACTCAATTCGATAAGATAACTTCAAAGGGGAAACTCAATTCATTACAAGAGAGTAGAGGGGGAGGAGAAACATAAGATCCAACTATAATAGCAAAGCTCGCGATACATCAAGATCGTGCCAAATCAAGAACACGAGAGAGAGATCAAACACATAGCTACTGGTACATACCCTCAGCCCCGAGGGAGAACTACTCCCTCCTCGTCATGGAGAGCACCGGGATGATGAAGATGGACACCGGAGAAGGATTGCCCCCTCCAGCAGGGTGCCGGAATGGGTCTAGATTGGCTTTCGGTGGCTACGGAGGCTTTTGGCGGCGGAACTCCCGATCTATTTTCTGCTCTGGAAGTTTTAGGGTACATGAGTATATATGGGTGCAGGAAGTACGTCGGTTGAGCTTCGGGGGCCCCACGAGGTAGGGGGCGCCCTAGGGGGGCGCCCCCCACCCTCGTGAGCACCTCCCTTGGCTCTTGACGTGGGGTCCAAGTCCATTCGGTAGCTTTCCTTGCAAAAATAACTTCTTCAGTTGATTTCGTTCCGTTTCGACTTCGTTTGATATTCCTTTTCTTCGAAACACTGAAATAGGCAAAAAAACAGCAATTCTGGGCTGGGCCTCCGGTTAATAGGTTAGTCCCAAAAATAATATAAAAGTGGATAATAAAGCCCAATATTGCCCAAAACAGTAGATAACATAGCATGGAGCAATCAAAAATTATAGATACGTTGGAGACGTATCAAGCATCCCCAAGCTTAATTCCTGCTCGTCCTCGAGTAGGTAAATGATAAAAACATAATTTTTGATGCGGAGTGCTACTTGGCATAATTTCAATGTAATTCTTCTTAATTGTGGTATGAATATTCAGATCCGAAAGATTCAAGACAAAAGTTCATATTGACATAAAAATGATAATACTTCAAGCATACTAACTAAGCAATTATGTCTTCTCAAAATAACATGGCCAAAGAAAGTTCATCCCTACAAAATCATATAGTTTAGTCATGCTCCATTTTGTCACACAAGAATGCTCTCATCATGCACAACCCCGATGACAAGCCAAGCAATTGTTTCATACTTTAGTAATCTCAAACCTATAAACTTTCACGCAATACATGAGCATGAGCCATGGATATAGCACTATAGGTGGAATAGAATATAATGAGGGGGGTTATGTGGAGAAGACGAAAAGGAGAAAGTCTCACATCAACGAGGCTAATCAATGGGCTATGGAGATGCCCACTGATTGATGTTAATGCAAGGAGTAGGGATTGCCATGCAACAGATGCACTAGAGCTATAAATGTATTAAAGCTCAACAAAAGAAACTAGTGGGTGTGCATCCAACTTGCTTGCTCACGAAGACCTAGGGCACTTGAGGAGGCCCATTTTTGGAATATACAAGCCAAGTTCTATAATGAAAAATTCCCACTAGTATATGAAAGTGATAACATGAGAGACTCTCTACTATGAAGATCATGGTGCTACTTTGAAGCACAAATGTGGTAAAAGGATAGTAACATTGTCCCTTCTCTCTTTTTCTCTCATTTTTTGGGCCTTCTCTTTTTTATGGCCTTTCTCTCTTTTTTGGGCCTTCTCTTTTTATGGCCTTTGTCTTTTTTTTATTCCTCACTTGGTACAATGCTCTAATAATGATGATCATCACACTTCTATTTATTTACAACTCAATGATTACAACTCGATACTAGAACAAAGATGACTCTATATGAATGCCTCCGGCGGTGTACTGGGATATGCAATGAACCAAGAGTGACATGTATGAAAGAATTATGAATGGTGGCTTTGCCACAAATACTATGTAAACTACATGATCATGCTAAGCAATATGACAATGATGAATGTGTCATGATGAACGGAATGATGGAAAGTTGCATGGCAATATATCTCGGAATGGCTATGGAAATGCCATAATAGGTAGGTATGGTGGCTGTTTTGAGGAAGATATAAGGAGGTTTATGTGTGAAAGAGTGTATCATATCACGGGGTTTGGATGCACCGGTGAAGTTTGCGCCAACTCTTAATGTGAGAAAGGGCAATGCACGGTACCGAAGAGGCTAGCAAGGATGGAAGGGTGAGAGTGCGTATAATCCATGGACTCAACATTAGTCATAAAGAACTCACATACTTATTGCAAAAATCTACAAGTCATCAAAAACCTCGGTACTATGCGCATGCTCCTAGGGGGATATATTGGTAGGAAAAGACCATCGCTCGTCCCCGACCGCCACTCATAAGGAAGACAATCAAATAACACTTCATGTTTCAAATTTGTTACATAACGTTTACCATACGTGCATGCTACGGGACTTGCAAACTTCAACACAAGCATTTCTCAATTTCACAACTACTCAACTAGCACAACTTTGATATTATTACCTCCATATCTCAAAACAATCATCAAGCATCAAACTTCTCTTAGTATTCAACACACTCATAAGAAAGTTTTTACTAATCTTGTATACCTAGGATATTAGGATTTTAAGAAAATTACCATGCTATTTAAGACACTCAAAATAATCTAAGTGAAGCATGAGAGTTCATCTATTTCTTCAAAATAAAACTACCACCATGCTCTAAAAGATATAAGTGAAGCACTAGAGCATCGACAAACTACTCCTAAAGATATAAGTGAAGATCAATGAGTAGTTGAATAATTATGCAACTATGTGAAGACTCTCTAACATTTAATAATTTCAGATCTTGGTATTTTATTCAAACAGCAAGCAAAGCAAAATAAAATGGCATCTAAGAATAGCAAACATCATGTGAAGAAGCAAAAACTTAGGATCAACCGATACTAACCGATAGTTGTTGAAGAAGAAAGGTGGGATGCCAACCGGGGCATCCCCAAGCTTAGACGCTTGAGACTTCTTGAGATATTATCTTGGGGTGCCTTGGGCATCCCCAAGATTGAGCTTTTTTGTCTCCTTAATTCCTCTCATATCACGGTCTCCCTAAATCTCAAAAGCTTCATCCACACAAAACTCAACAAGGACTCGTGAGATAAGTTAGTATAAACCATTGCCAAAACCTTATCATACTCTACTGTAGAAAATCACTAAAATTATTATTCAACATTTCATAGTAAATGCCTCTGTATATTTAATAGTCCTATCCTCAAATAGAATCATTAAAGAAGCAAACATATGCAAACAATGCAAACATAACAGCAATCTGCCTAAACAGGATAGTCTATAAAGAATGCAGCAACATCCATACTTCCCTAGCTCCAAAAATTATGAAAGAAAATTCCCACTGTAGTAAATTTATCAGAACTTAATATGAAAAAGGTTTCAACATTTTATCACATTCTGAATTTTCTAGGGAATTATTGCAACAGCGGTAAACTTTCTGTTTTCAAACAGCAACATGTGGACTTCTAAAATAGGCATAGTAAAGGCTATCAATGCCACTTTTATTGAAATAAGAGATGCAAAACATTGTTATAAATAACAGCAAGCAAATCCTAACAAAATAAGTTGACGCTCCAAGCAAAACACATATCATGTGGTGAATAAAAATATAGCTCCAAGTAAAGTTACCGATGAACGAAGACGAAAGAGGGGATGCCTTCCGGGGCATCCCCAAGCTTTGGATCTTGGCTATCCTTGAATATTACCTTGGGGTGCTGAGGGAGTCCTGGATTAGGGGGTGTCCGGATGGCCGGACTATACCTTCAGCTGGACTCCTGGACTATGAAGATACAAGATTGAAGACTTTGTCCCGTGTCCGGAAGGGACTTTCCTTGGCGTGGAAGGCAAGCTTGGCGATACGGATACATAGATCTCCTACCATTGTAACCGACTCTGTGTAACCCTAGCCCTCTCTGGTGTCTATATAAACCGGAGATTTTTAGTCCGTAGGACGAACAACAATCATACCATAGGCTAGCTTCTAGGGTTTAGCATCTCTGATCTCGTGGTAGATCTACTCTTGTACTACCCATATCATCAATATTAATCAAGCAGGACGTAGGGTTTTACCTCCATCAAGAGGGCCTGAACCTGGGTAAAACATCGTGTGCCCTGCCTCCTGTTACCATCCGACCTAGACGCACAGTTCGGGACCCCCTACCCGAGATCCACCGGTTTTGACACCGACATTGGTGCTTTCATTGAGAGTTCCTCTGTGTCTTCACTTTTAGGCCCGATGGCTTCTCCGATCATCAACAGCGATGCAATCCAGGGTGAGCCTTTTCTCCCTGGACAGATCTTCATATTCGGCGGCTTTGCACTGCGGGCCAATTCACTTGTTCATCTGGAGCAGAGCGAAAGCTACGCCCCTGGCCATCAGGTCAGATTTGGAAGTTTGAACTACACGGCCGACATCCGCGGAGACTTGATCTTCGACGGATTCGAGCCACAGCCGAGTGCGCCGCACTGTCACGATGGGCATGATTTAGCTCTGCCGCCGAACAGTGCCCTGGAGGCCGCACCTGTGTTCGCTCCGTCCCCTAGCTCGGAGCCGATCACACCAACCGAGGATGGGTGGTTAGACACCGCCTCGGGGGATGCAATCTCTACGGCGATCGAGCCGAACACCAGCCCTATTCTCTGCGAAGCCCGTGACTCCAAGGAGCCGGACTCCTCTCCAGACTCCGAGCCCTCCGCGCCCCGACCGATCGAACCCGATTGGGCACCGATCATGGATTTCACCACCGCGGACATCTTTCAGCACTCGCCCTTCGGCGATATTCTGAATCCACTAAAGTCTCTCTCTTTGTCAGGAGAGCCCTGGCCGGACTATGGTCAGCAAGGTTGGGATGCAGATGATGAAGAAATTCAAAGCCCACCCACCACCCACTTCGTAGCCACTGTCGATGATTTAACCGACATGCTCGACTTCGACTCCGAAGACATCGACGGTATGGACGCCGATGCAGGAGACGATCAAGAACCAACACCTATAGGGCACTGGAAAGCCACCTCATCGTATGATATATACATGGTGGACACCCCGAAAGAAGGCAATGGCGATGGAACAGCGGAGGGTGACCCCTCCAAGAAGCAGCCTAAGCGCCGGCGTCAGCGGCGCTGCTCTAAATCCCGCCAAAACAAAAACGGTGATTCCGGCACGGGGGATAGTAACACCCCGGACAGTGCCGAAGACAACCACCTCTAGCAAGATTCAGCACAGGAGGATAGAGAAGCCAGCCCTCATGAGAGAGCGGCAGACAGAGAGGTCGAGGACGATAATTATATGCCTCCCTCCGAAGACGAGGCAAGCCTCGACGACGAAGAATTTGTCGTGTCGGAGGATCCCGTCAAACAAGAGCGTTTCAAACGCAGGCTTATGGCCACGGCGAGCAGCCTCAAGAAAAAACAGCAACAGCTTAGAGCTGATCACGATTTGCTAGCCGACAGATGGACTGAAGTCCTTGTGGCCGAAGAGTATGAACTCGAACGCCCCTCCAAGAGCTACCCAAAGTGCAGGTTGCTGCCCCAATTAGAGGAGGAAGCACTTAAACCTACATCACCAGTGCATGATGCGGCCGACCGGCCACCCCGTGGCCGCGACAGAGAGGCCTCTCGGCCCTCCACTCAAGTTGCACCCCGGCGCCGCTCAAAAATTACCAAGGCAGGGGGAAATGCGCCAGACCTGCGAGATATATTGGAGGACAACGCAAGGCAAACAAGATCGATCTACGGATCATGTGGGTGCCCCACGGCACGAGATGGTACTTGTCACGCCGGATACAGTAAATCCGGCCGGGCCGAACACAGTAGACAAAGCTCGTTTGAGCTGCGTCGTGATGTAGCCCAACACAGAGGCGCCGTACACCCACTATGCTTCATAGATGAAGTAATGGATCATCAAATCCCCGAGGGTTTCAAACCTGTAAACATCGAATCATACGATGGCACAACAGATCCTGCGGTATGGGTCGAGGACTATCTCCTCCATATCCACATGGCCCGCGGTGATGACCTACACGCCATCAAATACCTCCCACTCAAGCTTAAAGGACCAGCCCGACATTGGCTTAATAGCTTGCCAGCAGAATCAATTGGTTGTTGGGAGGACCTGGAAGCCGCATTCCTCGACAATTTCCAGGGCACTTATGTGCGACCACCAGACGCCGATGACCTAAGCCACATAATTCAGCAGCCAGACGAATCGGCCAGACAATTCTGGACATGGTTCCTAACCAAGAAAAATCAAATCATTGACTGTCCGGACGCAGAGGCCCTAGCAGCCTTCAAGCATAACATCCACGACGAGTGGCTTGCACGGCACCTAGGACAGGAAAAGCCGAAATCTATGGCAGCCCTCACGACACTTATGACCCGCTTTTGCGCAGGAGAAGACAGCTGGCTAGCTCGCAGCAATAACATGACCAGGAGCCCTGGTAATTCGGATACCAAGGACAACAGTGGCAGGTCGCATCGCAACAAGCAAAAGCGCCGCATTAACAGCGACAATGCTGAGGATACGGCAGTTAATGCCGGATTCAGAGGCTCTAAACCCGGTCAGCGGAAAAAGCCATTGAAAAGAAATACTCCGGGCCCGTCCAGTTTGGACCGAATACTCGACCGCTCATGCTAGATAAATGGCACCCCCGGAAAACCTGCCAATCACACCAACAGAGATTGTTGGGTGTTCAAGCAGGCAGGCAAGTTAAATGCCGAAAGCAGAGACAAGGGGCTACATAGCGATGACGAGAAGGAGCCCCGGCCGCTGAACAACAGTGGACAGAAAGGTTTTCCCCCACAAGTGCAGACGGTGAACATGATATACACAACCCACGTCCCCAAGAGGGAGCGGAAGCGTGCGCTAAGGGACGTATACGCGATGGAGCCAGTCGCCCCAAAGTTCAACCCATGGTCTTCCTGCCCGATCACTTTTGATCGAAGGGACCACCCCACTAGCATCCTGTTGGGGAACGTTGCAGAAAACAAAAATTTTCCTACGGTTTCACCAAGATCCATCTATGAGTTCATCTAGCAACGAGTGATCGGATTGCATCTACATACCTTTGTAGATCACGCGCGGAAGCGTTTAAAGAACGGGGATGAGGAAGTCGTACTCGACGTGATCCAAATCATCGGAGATCCTAGTGCCGAACGGACGGCACCTCCGCGTTCAACACACGTACGGTCAGCGTGACGTCTCCTCCTTCTCGATCCAGCAAGGGAGAAGGAGGTTTTGAGGAAGATGGCTCCAGCAGCAGCACGACGGCGTGGTGGTGGTGGAGTTGCAGTACTCCGTCAGGGCTTCGCCAAGCTCTATGGAGGAGGAGGGGATGTTGGAGAGGGAGAGGGAGGCACCAAAGGCAAAGGTAAGAGGTCCTCCATCCCCCCCACTATATATACGGGGGCCTAGGGGGGCGCCGGCCCTAGGAGATGCAATCTCCTAGGGGGGCGGCGGCCAAGGGGTGGGGGGCTTGCCCCCCAAGCAAGGGGGCGCCCCCCCTTTAGGGTTTCCCCACCCTAGGCGCATGGGCCCTAGGGGAAGTGGCGCCCCAGCCCACTTTGGGCTGGATCCCTTCCCACTTCAGCCCATGGGGCCCTCCGGGATAGGTGGCCCCACCCGGTGGACCCCCGGGACCCTTCCGGTGGTCCCGGTACAATATCGGTGACCCCGAAACTTGTCCCGACGACCGAAATAGCACTTCCTATATATAATTCTTTACCTCCGGACCATTCCGGAACTCCTCGTGACGTCCGGGATCTCATCCGGGACTCCGAACAACATTCGGGTTACTGCATATACATATCCCTACAACCCTAGCGTCACCGAACCTTAAGTGTGTAGACCCTACGGGTTCGGGAGACATGTAGACATGACCGAGATTGCTCTCCGGTCAATAACCGACAGCAGGATCTGGATACCCATGTTGGCTCCCACATGCTCCTCGATGATCTCATGGGATGAACCACGATGTCGAGGATTCAAGCAACCCCATATACAATTCCCTTCGTCAAACAGTATGTTACTTACCCGAGATTCGATCGTCGGTATCCCAATACCTCGTTCAATCTCGTTACCGGCAAGTCACTTTACTCGTACCGTAATGCATGATCCCGTGACCAGACACTTGGTCACTTTGAGCTCATTATGATGATGCATTACCGAGTGGGCCCGGTGATACCTCTCTATCATACGGAGTGACAAATCCCAGTCTTGATCCTTGTCAACCCAACAGACACTTTTGCAGATACCCGTAGTATACCTTTATAGTCACCCAGTTACATTGTGACGTTTGGTACACCCAAAGCACTCGTACGGTATCTGGGAGTTACACGATCTCATGGTCTAAGGAAAAGATACTTGACATTGGAAAACTCTAGCAAACGAACTATACGATCTTGTGCTATGTTTAGGATTGGGTCTTGTCCATCACATCATTCTCCTAATGATGTGATCTCGTTATCAATGACATCCAATGTCCATAGTCAGGAAACCATGACTATCTGTTGATCAACGAGCTAGTCAACTAGAGGCTTACTAGGGACATGTTGGTGTCTAAGTATTCACACATGTATTACGATTTCCGGATAACACAATTATAGCATGAATAAAAGACAATTATCATGAAAAAGGAAATATAATAATAATCGTTTTATTATTGCCTCTAGGGCATATTTCCAACAGTCTCCCACTTGCACTAGAGTCAATAATCTAGTTACATTGTGATGAATCGAACACCCATGGAATTTTGGTGTTGATCATGTTTTGCTCTAGGGAGAGGTTTAGTCAACGGATCTGCTACATTCAGGTCCGTATGTACTTTACAAATATCTATGTCTCCATCTTGAACATTTTCACGAATGGAGTTGAAGCGACGCTTGATGTGCCTTATCTTCTTGTGAAACCTGGGCTCCTTGGCAAGAGCAATAGCTCCAGTGTTGTCACAGAAGAGCTTGATCGGCCCCGACGCATTGGGTATGACTCCTAGGTCGGTGATGAACTCCTTCACCCAAATTGCTTCATCCGCTGCCTCCGAGGCTGCCATGTACTCCGCTTCATACGTAGATCCCGCCACGATGCTCTGCTTGCAACTGCGCCAGCTTACTGCCCCACCATTCAAAATATACACGTATCCGGTTTGTGACTTAGAGTCATCCAGATCTGTGTCGAAGCTAGCGTCGACGTAACCTTTTACGACGAGCTCTTCGTCACCTCCATAAACGAGAAACATTTCCTTAGTCCTTTTCAGGTACTTCAGGATATTCTTGACCGCTGTCCAGTGTTCCTTGCCGGGATTACTTTGGTACCTTCCTACCAAACTCACGGCAAGGTTGACATCAGGTCTGGTACACAGCATGGCATACATGATAGAACCTATGGCTGAGGCATAGGGGATGACACTCATCTCTTCTATATCTTCTGCCGTGGTCGAACATTGAGCTGAGCTCAATTTCACACCTTGCAACACAGGCAAGAACCCCTTCTTAGACTGATCCATATTGAACTTCTTCAATATCTTATCAAGGTATGTGCTTTGTGAAAGACCTATGAGGCGTCTTGATCTATCTCTGTAGATCTTGATGCCTAATATATAAGCAACTTCTCCAAGGTCCTTCATTGAAAAACTCTTATTCAAGTAGGCCTTAATGCTGTCCAAAAGCTCTATATCATTTCCCATCAAAAGTATGTCATCTACATATAATATGAGAAATGCTACAGAGCCCCCACTCACTTTCTTGTAAACGCACGCTTCTCCATAAGTCCGCATAAACCCAAACTCTTTGATCATCTCATCAAAGCGAATGTTCCAACTCCGAGATGCTTGCACCAGCCCATAAATCGAGCGTTGGAGCTTGCACACCTTGTCAGCATACTTAGGATCGACAAAACCTTCTGGTTGCATCATATACAATTCTTCCTTAAGGAAACCATTAAGGAATGCCGTTTTGACGTCCATTTGCCATATTTCATAATCATAGAATGCGGCAATTGCTAACATGATTCGGACGGACTTCAGCTTCGCTACCGGTGAGAAAGTCTCATCGTAGTCAACCCCTTGAACTTGTCGATAACCCTTAGCGACAAGCCGAGCTTTATAGATGGTCACATTTCCATCCGCGTCTGTCTTCTTCTTAAAGATCCATTTATTTTCTATGGCTCGCTGCTCTATGGGCAAGTCAGTCAAAGTCCATACATCGTTTTCATACATGGATCCTATCTCATATTTCATGGCTTCCAGCCATTTGTCAGAATCCGGGCCCGCCATCGCTTCTTCATAGTCCGAAGGTTCACCGTTGTCTAACAACATGATTTCCAAGACAGGGTTGCCGTACCAATCTGGTGCGGAACGTGTCCTTGTGGACCTTCAAATTTCAGTAGGATCTTGATCAGAAGTATCTTGATCATCATCATTAACTTCCTCTCTAGTCGGTGCAGGCACCTCAGGAACATTTTCTTGAGTTGCACCATTTTCCGGTTCAAGAGGTAATACTTCATCAAGTTCTACTTTCCTCCCACTTACTTCTTTCGAGAGAAACTCCTTCTCTAGAAAGGATCCATTCTTGGCAACAAAGATCTTGCCTTCGGATCTAAGGTAGAAGGTATACCCAATAGTTTCTTTAGGGTATCCTATGAAGACGCATTTTTCCGACTTGGGTTCGAGCTTTTCAGGTTGAAGTTTCTTGACATAAGCATCGCATCCCCAAACTTTTAGAAATGACAGCTTAGGTTTCTTCCCAAACCATAATTCATACGGTGTCGTCTCAACGGATTTCGATGGAGCCCTATTTAAAGTGAATGCGGCAGTCTCTAAAGCATAGCCCCAAAAAGATAGCAGTAAATTGGTAAGAGACATCATAGATCGCACCATATCTAATAGAGTGCGATTACGACGTTCGGACACACCATTACGTTGAGGTGTTCCAGGCGGCGTGAGTTGTGAAACTATTCCACATTTTCTTAAGTGTGTGCCAAACTCGTGACTCAAGTATTCTCCTCCACGATCTGATCACAGGAACTTGATTTCCTGTCACGTTGATTCTCAACCTCACTCTGAAATTCCTTGAACTTTTCAAAGGTCTCCGACTTGTGTTTCATTAAGTAGACATACCCATATCTACTCAAGTCATCAGTGAGGGTGAGAACATAACGATAGCCACCGTGATCCTCAACACTCATTGGACCGCACACATCAGTATGTCTGATTTCCAATAAGTTGGTTGCTCGCCCCATTGTTCCTGAGAACGGAGTCTTGGTCATTTTACCCATGAGGCATGGTTCGCACGTGTCAAATGATTCGTAATCAAGAGACTCTAAAAGTCCATCAGCATGGAGCTTCTTCATGCGTTTGACATCTATGTGACCAAGGCGGCAGTGCCACAAGTATGTCGGACTATCATTATCAATCTTACATCTTTTGGTACTCACACTATGAACATGTGTAGCATTACGCTCGAGATTCATTAAGAATAAACCATTCACCATCGGAGCATGACCATAAAACATATCTCTCATATAAATAGAACAACCATTATTCTCGGATTTAAATGAGTAGCCATCTCAAATTAAACGAGATCCTGATAGAATGTTCATGCTCAAAGCTGGCACTAAATAACAATTATTAAGGTTTAATACTAATCCCGAAGGTAAATGTAGAGGTAGCGTGCTGACGGTGATCACATTGACCTTGGAACCATTCCCGACGCGCATTGTCACCTCGTCCTTCGCCAGTCTCCGCTTATTCCGCAGCTTCTGTTTTGAGTTACAAATGTGAGCAACCGCACCGGTATCAAATACCCAGGAGCTACTACGAGTACTGGTAAGGTACACATCAATTACAAGTATATCACATATACCTTTCGTGATGCCGGCCTTCTTGTCCGATAAGTATTTGGGGCAGTTTCGCTTCGAGTGACCACTTCCCTTGCAATAAAAGCACTCAGTCTCGGGCTTGGGTCCATTCTTTGGCTTCTTCCCGGCAGCTTGCTTGCCGGGCGCGGCAACTCCCTTGTCGTCCTTCTTGAAGGCTTTCTTACCCTTGCCCTTCTTGAACTTAGTGGTTTTATTCACCATTAACACTTGATGTTCCTTTTTGACTTCTACCTCTGCTGATTTCAGCATTGCAAATACTTCAGGAATGGTCTTTTCCATCCCCTGCATATTGAAGTTCATCACAAAGCTCTTGTAGCTCGGTGGAAGCGACTGAAGGATTCTGTCAATGACCGCGTCATCCGGGAGATTAACTCCCAGCTGAGTCAAGCGGTTATGCAACCCAGACATAGTGAGTATGTGCTCACTCACAGAACTGTTTTCCTCCATCTTACAGCTGAAGAACTTGTCGGAGACTTGATATCTCTCGACCCAGGCATGAGCTTGGAAAACCATTTTAAGCTCTTCGAACATCTCATATGCTCCGTGTCTCTCAAAACGCTTTTGGAGCCCCGGCTCTAAGCTGTAAAGCATGCCGCACTAAACGAGGGAGTAGTCATTGATACGTGCCTGCCAAGCGTTCATAACGTCTTGTTCTGCAGGGAGAACAGGTGCGTCACCTAGCGGTGCTTGTAGGACATAATCTTTCTTGGCAGCTATGAGGATGATCCTCAGGTTCCGGACCCAGTCCGTGTAGTTGCTGCCATCGTCTTTCAGCTTGGTTTTCTCTAGGAACGCGTTGAAGTTGAGGACTACGTTGGCCATTTGATCTACAAGACATATTGTAAAAAATTTAGACTAAGTTCATGATAATTAAGTTCATCTAATCAAATTATTCAATGAACTCCCACTTAGATAGACATCCCTCCAGTAATCTAAGTATAACATGATCCGAGTTAACTAGGCCGTGTCCGATCATCACGTGAGACGGACTAGTCAACATCGGTGAACATCTTCATGTTGATCGTATCTTCTATACGACTCATGCTCGACCTTTTGGTCTTCTGTGTTCCGAGGCCATGTCTGTACATGCTAGGCTCGTCAAGTCAACCTAAGTGTTTGCATGTGTAAATCTGTCTTACACCCGTTGTATGTGAACGTTGGAATCTAACACCCGATCATCACGTGGTGCTTCGAAACAACAAACTGTCGCAACGGTGCACAGTTAGGGGGAACACTTTCTTGAAATTATTATGAGGGATCATCTTATTTACTACCGTCGTTCTAAGTAAACAAGATGCAGAAACATGATAAACATCACATGCAATCAAATAATAATAGTGACATGATATGGCCAATATCACATAGCTCCTTTGATCTCCATCTTGGGGCTCCATGATCATCTTGTCACCAGCATGACACCATGATCTCCATCATCATGATCTCCATCATCGTGTCTCCATGAAGTTGCTTGCCAACTATTACTTCTACTACTATGGCTAACACGCTTAGCAATAAAGTAAAGTAATTTACATGGCGTTTCTCAATGACACGCAGGTCATACAAAAAATAAAGACAACTCCTATGGCTCCTGCCGGTTGTCATACTCATCGACATGCAAGTCGTGATTCCTATTACAATAGCATGAACATCTCATACATCACATATATATCATTCATCATTCATCACAACTTTGGCCATATCATATCACAAAGCACTTGCTGCAAAAACAAGTTAGACGTCCTCTAATTGTTGTTGCAAGTTTTACGTGGCTGAAATAGGGTTCTAGCAAGAACGTTTTCTTACCTACGTGAAAGCCACAACGTGATTTGTCAACTTCTATTTACCCTTCATAAGGACCCTTTTAATCAAATCCGCTCCAACTAAAGTGGGAGAGACAGACACCCGCCAGCCACCTTATGCAACTAGTGCATGTCAGTCGATGGAACCGGTCTCACGTAAGCGTACGTGTAAGGTTGGTCCGGGCCGCTTCATCCCACAATACCGTTGAAGCAAAATAAGACTAGTAGCGGCAAGAAAGTTGACAACATCAACACCCACAACAAATTGTGTTCTACTCGTGCAAAACGAACTACGCATAGACCTAGCTCATGATGCCACTGTTGGGGAACGTTGCAGAAAACAAAAATTTTCCTACGGTTTCACCAAGATCCATCTATGAGTTCATCTAGCAACGAGTGATCGTATTGCATCTACATACCTTTGTAGATCACGCGCAGAAGCGTTCAAAGAACGGGGATGAGGAAGTCGTACTCGACATGATCCAAATCACTGGAGATCCTAGCGCCGAACGGACGGCACCTCCGCGTTCAACACACGTACGGTCAGCATGACGTCTCCTCCTTGATCAAGCAAGGGAGAAGGAGAGGTTGAGGAATATGGCTCCAGCAGCAGCACGACGGTGTGGTGGTGGTGGAGCTGCAGTACTCCGTCAGGGCTTCGCCAAGCTCTATGGAGGAGGAGGGGGTGTTGGAGAGGGAGAGGGAGGCACCAAAGGCAAAGGTAAGAGGTCCTCCATCCCCCCCACTATATATAGGGGGGCCTAGGGGGGGCTCCGGCCCTAGGAGATGCAATCTCCTAGGAGGCGGCGGCCAAGGGGTGGGGGGCTTGCCCCCCAAGCAAGGGGGCGCCCCCCCTTTAGGGTTTCCCCACCATAGGCGCATGGGCCCTAGGGGAAGTGGCGCCCCAGCCCACTTTGGGCTGGATCCCTTCCCACTTCAGCCCATGGGGCCCTCCGGGATAGGTGGCCCCACCCGGTGGACCCCCGGGACCCTTCCGGTGGTCCCGGTACAATACCGGTGACCCCGAAACTTGTCCCGACGGCCGAAATAGCACTTCATATATATAATTCTTTACCTCCGGACCATTCCGGAACTCCTCGTGACGTCCGGGATCTCATCCGGGACTCCGAACAACATTCGAGTTACTGCATATACATATCCCTACAACCCTAGCATCACCGAACCTTAAGTGTGTAGACCCTACGGGTTTAGGAGACATGTAGACATGACCGAGATTGCTCTCCGGTCAATAACCAACAGCAGGATCTGGATACCCATGTTGGCTCCCACATGCTCCTCGACGATCTCATCGGATGAACCACGATGTCGAGGATTCAAGCAACCCCGTATACAATTCCCTTCGTCAATCAGTATGTTACTTGCCCGAGATTCGATCGTCGGTATCCCAATACCTTGTTCAATCTCGTTACCGGCAAGTCACTTTACTCGTACCGTAATGCATGATCCCGTGACCAGACACTTGGTCACTTTGATCTCGTTATGATGATGCATTACCGAGTGGGCCCAGTGATACCTCTTTGTCATACGGAGTGACAAATCCCAGTCTTGATCCGTGTCAACCCAACAGACACTTTCGGAGATACCCGTAGTATACCTGAAAGTGCAACTATCCCTAGGTGGTTTTGGTAATTCATAACAACATATAGCTCATTGAGCTAATGCTATTCCAAGATGATTATTTCAGGAAAGCTCAACGATTGGCATGGCATGGATGTGAAAGTGGAACCCTCAAAATGCTAAGGAAAAAGGATTGGCTCAAGCTCAAAAGCTCAAGACTCTTCATTTTATATTTTAGTGATCCAAGATCACATTGAGTCTTTAGGAAAAGCCAATACTATCAAGGAGGGATGAGGTGTTGCTTAATGAGCCTCTTGCTTCATGTGCTTAGTGATATGCTCCAAAAACCCGCAACTACTTTCCCATATCCACATTTGACCTAAACCCTAAGCCAAACTCGGTCCTACCGGTTCTTCCTATCCGGCGCCACCGAGTTTCACTTGTCATTAGCCACTGCCAAACCCTAGCAATTTGGTTCTACCGATAGGGATCTCAGTCTCACCGAGATGGCATTGCAAACTCTCTGTTTCCCTTTCATAACTTTTCGGTCTCACCGAAAGAGCGAATCGGTCCCACCGAGATTGCAATGTAAATTCAGTGTTTCCCTTTGTAACTTTTCGGTCTCACCAAAAGAGCAAATCGGTCCCACCGAGTTTGCCTGACCAACTCTCTAGTTAGCTAATTACCAAATTCGGTCTCACCGAGTTTGTGTAATCGGTCTCACCGAGATTACGTTATGCCCAAACCCTAACCATATCGGTCCTACCGAGTTGCATGACAGTCCCACCGAAAATCTCTAACGGTCACTAGGTTTACATTTTCGGTCCGACCGAGTTTGTTGATTCGGTCCCACCGAGATTGGAAAACTGTGTGTAACGGTTGGATTTTGTGTGGAGGCTATATATATCCCTCCACCTCCTCTTCATTCGAAGAGAGAGCCATCAGAACACATACACCATTCCAACGCGTATGTTCTGAGAGAGAACCACCTACTCATGTGTTGAGACCAAGATATTCCATTCCTACCATATGAATCTTGATCTCTAGCCTTCCCAAGTTGCTTTCCACTCAAATCTTCTTTCCACCAAATCCATCCTATGAGAGAGAGTTGAGTGTTGGGGAGACTATCATTTGAAGCACAAGAGCAAGGAGTTCATTACCTACACACCATTTGTTACTTCTTGGAGAGTGGTGTCTCCTAGATTGGCTAGGTGTCACTTGGGAGCCTCCGACAAGATTGTGGAGTTGAACCAAGGAGTTTGTAAGGGCAAGGAGATCGCCTACTTCGTGAAGATCTACCGCTAGTGAGGCAAGTCCTGTGTGGGCGATGGCCATGGTGGGATAGACAAGGTTTCTTCTTCGTGGACCCTTTGTGGGTGGTTGCTTCTTCGTGGACCCTTCGTGGGTGGAGCCCTGTGTGGACTCGCGCAACCATTACCCTTTGTGGGTGGAGCCCTGTGTGGACTCTCGCAACCGTTACCCTTTGTGGGTTGAAGTCTCCATCAACGTGGATGTAGGATAGCACCACCTATCCGAACCACGGGAAAAACATCCGTGTCTCACATTGCGTTTGAATTCTCAAAACCCTTCCCTTTACATTCTTGCAAGTTGCATGCTTTACTTTCCGCTGCCAATATACTCTTTGCATGCTTGCTTGAATTATGTGATGACTGCTTGACTTGTCCTAAAATAGCTAAAATCTGCCAAGAACTAAAATTGGGAAAAGGTTAAGCTTTTATTTGGTCAAGTACTCTAATCACCCCCCTCTAGACATACTTTCGATCCTACAAGTGGTATCAGAGCTTTGGTCTCCATTTGCTTTGATATCCATAGCTTTTGGTGGTCATAGCCTTGGTTTCACAACCTAGGAGAGTATGGCGTCTAGCGAGGGAAATTATCACCGTAGAGGTCCTTACTTTAATGGTACTAATTTTGCTAGTTGGAAGCATAAAATGAAAATGCATATTCTTGGACATAACCCCGCCGTTTGGGCTATTGTGTGTGTTGGTTTGCAAGGTGACTTCTTTGATGGGAGAGAACCAAACCATGAAGCTACCGCGGATGAGTTGAAGATGTTGCAATACAATGCTCAAGCTTGTGATATTCTCTTCAACGGATTGTGGCCCGAAGAATTCAACAAAATCAGCCGTCTTGAGAATGCGAAGGAAATTTGGGACACTTTGATTGATATGCACGAAGGTACCGACTCCGTCAAGGAATCCAAGTTGGATGTGCTTCAAAGCCAACTTGACAAGTTCAAGATGAAGGATGGTGAAGGTGTCGCTGAAATGTACTCTAGGCTTGCTCTCATCACAAATGAGATTGCCGGCTTAGGAAGTGAAGAGATGACCGACAGATTCATCATCAAGAAGATTCTAAGAGCCTTGGATGGAAAATATGATACCGTGTGCACATTGATCCAAATGATGCCCAATTACAAAGATCTCAAGCCAACGGAGGTGATTGGAAGAATTGTTGCTCATGAGATGTCACTTAAGGATAAAGAGGAACTTCACAACAAATCAAGTGGTGCCTATAAAGCCTCATGTGAAGCCCCTACATCATCAAGTGAGAAACAAGACTTCAATGAATAATTGAGCTTAATGGTGAAGAACTTCAACAAGTTCTACAAGAGTAGAAACAAAGATAGAAGCTTCAAGTCAAGGTCCTACAATGACAAAAGATCTTCTAGTCTAGAGCAAAACTGCTACAGTTGTGGAAGACCCGGACACTATTCCAATGAGTGTACGGCTCCCTACAAGAGAAGAGAAGATTCTCCAAAAAGAAGAAGCAAAGAATCGCCACCAAGAGAGAGGAGGAGTAGAGATGATCGTTATGAACGAAGATACTCACGGAGAAGCAAGGATTCGGAAAGGAAGGAAAAATCATCAAGGAGCTACACAAGACGAAGACATCAAGCTCATGTTGGTGAATGGGTATCCGGCTCCGACTCCGACAGCCACTCCGAGAGAAGTTATCACTCTGACTCCGAAGATACTCAAGATGAAGGTGTTGCCGGTCTAGCACTTGTGTCAACCAACTCCTACGACATATTTGACTCACCAAATGAAGGAATTGGAAGATGCTTCATGGCCAAAGGTCCTAAGGTAACACACCCCGAGTATGTTGATTTCAATAGTGATGAAGATGACTTGTTAGGTGATGATTTGCTTGTTGACAACTCTAGTGATGAATACTATGATGAAACGTCAATTAAACATGCTAATCAAGATAAAACGAATGACAATGATAAGGAGAAGATTGAGGCTCTAACTAAAGAACTAAACACTCTTAAGTTAGCTCATGAAACTATCTTTGAAGATCATCGAGAACTTCTAAGAGCTCATGAGAAATTATGCTTTGAAAATCTCAATCTTGAGCAAGAGCATGAGTTCTTAAAAGCAATCAATGATGATCTCCGCAAGAAAAGCTCTTCTTACATTGCCAAGCGTTTACTCTTATCCACTTACATGCCTCAAGTCAAGTCTAGTAACAAGAACAAGAAAGATTCTTCCTCTAGCAGTAACAATGATCATGTTAAATCCAATATTGTTGCTTCTAGTAGTTCTCTTGATTCCACTAATGATTCTCTTAGCCAAGTTACACTTGAGCAAGAAAATAGTTTATTGAAGGGAATTATAGAGAAAGGAGTGTACAAAAGCCTTGCCGGGAGTAAGCAATTCGAGGAAATTGTGCGCAAGCAAGGAATGCACCGGAAGAATCAAGGTGTTGGTTTTGAACGAAAGTTCAATGCCAATGGAGTTGAGTGGGAAGAAGATCAATACCCCAAGACAAAGTTTGTTCCTCAACAAGAGAAGTATGATACTTCTTTCAAGGGGACACAAGCTCAAGATGATCTTCCACCACAAGACTACAAGCAAAAAGGCAAGGACAAGCTTCAAGAGGAAATTAAAGAAGCTCCTAAGACCTTAGTCAAGTGGATTCCCAAGACTACTTCAAGTTCTACTTCATCAAGTACGACTACAACTCCAAGGATTCCCATCAAGATGGTGTGGATCCAAAAGAAGAAGAACTAGAGAGTTCTTGAGGGTGACTTTGCCAACATACTTCACTCTTATCATTTTGGCAAGAACAAGTGCAATCAACTTCCACATCTTGCACTAGTTCAAGGAGTCACAAACCCTCTTGTTGGTAAGACAAGGAACAAGGTAACCTAAAAGTTTTCATGGACATCATCTTGTGTGTGCATCACTCTATGTCTATGGATATCCTTGTTTGTTCCTTGTGGGACTAACCCATGTAGGTATTGAAAGTGCAATTCACTCAAATGGATAGCTCCAAGTGATCTACATCAACATTGAGCATCCACATCTTCAACATCTACATGAAGTCATCATCGACAAAACCCGAGGTTAGTTCATCCCTCTAAGGGGGGATATCACATCTAGGGGGAGCTTTACTCTAAGACTTGAGCTAAAGCAACTCTAAAGATGTGAACACAACAATGCTTTATGTAAAAGTGGTAACCCCACTTGAGCTTAAACGATGAGTATGACCTATGATCAAGTGTTCTCACTTGACTCCTAAGTCAATATACTCATATATAGATGACCTTGTCATCGCAAATTGCTTGATAGATGCTAGAATTGGTTGTGCATGCCTTGTCCCATATTTCATTTGCCATCTTATTGTGTGAGCATGCTGGTTGCATATTTTACTCATTCGAGGACATCCACTTGTTGTTTTGATTGTTTGGTTTTATTTCCTTTTGCCAAGTGGATGGACAAGAATGCCTAAGAACCTCCTCTAGCTATCTATGCTTTTCTTGTCTCAAACTCTATTCATGCTACATCACAAAATTTGATCAAGTCAGATTCGAACCACTCTGTGTGAGGAGCGCTTGGAGTCCCCGATTCGTCATAGACTTAAACTTCCAAAACCTCTTTATGATTCTCGGTCTGACCGATACCCCACTTTCGGTCCTACCGAGATCATTAAGTTGATCTAGGTTTTCGATCTCAGTGCAACCGATTTGAACATTTCGGTCACACCGAGTTTCAGTAACTGCCTGCAGTTATGAATCTCGGTGCCACCGAGTTGTTCCACTTGGTCACACCGACAGGGTCGGGCTATATATAGTCACGGGCAAAAAATTGGAAATTTCTCCGAACCCCTTCGCCCACGCGATAGCCTGCTCTGCCAACGTGGTCTCCGGATCGTCTTCTCGCCACCAGCCGCCTCCAGTCGCTGGTCTCCGTCGCCGTCAACAGGAATTCCGCCCCGCCGTTGCTGCCGTAGCGAGTCTCCGCCGAACTAGGGTATGGACTCGATCACAGTGCTATTCCCCATCCGATTCCTAGCGCATTGTGTTCTTCATGATTCTTGCCACAATTGAAACACTCCTATCCAGTCAATACGCCCATAGATTAGCTTTGATTCGAAAATTTTAGGGTTAGGTTTCCGCCGAAACCATCTCGGACCCACCGAGTTGAAAAACTCGGTCCCACCGATTTGGCTTATGCCATTGCACAATTGAGACTCGGTCTGACCGAGAATTACTTATCGGTGTGACCGATTTTGGAACTCTGTGAAACCCTAGCAGTCTCGGTGCCACCGAACTGTGACTCGGTCCTACCGAGTTCACTAGTTTAGGTTCCAAAACTGCTTCGGTATCACCAAGTTTGAAAATCGGTAGATCCGAGATGATTTCAGTGGGAAACTAAAACTAAGTTTTTGGATCATTCTTTTGCAAAAATCTCTGCATTTTGTGATGCTCATCTTTTCTACCTCATCTATAAACTGTTCACAGGGTCAACAGTCAGAGTTTGCAGCATGTCTGATCAAAGTGACAGTCAGAACATGTCAGAGCAGCAGGTGCACATGAGTGAGGGCACTAGTCCCTCCAGCTCTTCAGATGAGGGCAGCAGAAGCACCCCTAGCAACTTGCCAAAAGCTGCCACCAGACAGAGGAAGAAGAGAACTTCTGATTTCGAAGATGAAGATTATGTGGCAGAGGAAGAGGCCACATCAAAGAGAGTTGAGCCAGCTCAAGGCACAAAGCCAGGGCTGAAAATCAAAAGGCCAGCAGGCAGGCAGCCCATGTCAAAGGCAAGAGCTTCAACTGAGAAGCCTGCACCCAAAGAGCCAGTTGCTGCTGAGGGAAAGAAAAGAAAGGAAAGGGTCAAGAAGACCATAGCTAGAGTGCTAGGAAAGGCTTCCATCATGGAAGAGGAAGAGGAAGAAGAGGTAGCTGCACCAGCACCCAAGGCACCCAAGGCACCCAAGCTGATGGGTGATGCCATAAGATCAGGGGCTACTGCATCTAAGCCCAAAGCTGCCTCCAAGCCAAAACCAAAGAGGAATACAAGGAGCATTCCTGCAGCTGAGAAGAACAAGGCCCCAGTGCCTGAGACTGTTGCTGAAGAAGAGGATGAAGAGCAAGTTCTGAGAAAGCTCAAGCCCAAGATCCCAGACCACAACGATGCGCATCCTGTGGCTGAGGACATGAAGCTCAGGAGAGATTCAGGGCTGAGGAAGTGGAGAGAAGCAGACCCGTATGCTTCAAGGAGGAGGACTGTTGTTGACTACAGATTCCACACTAAGGAACAGCAGGACTTCTATGAGACAGTGTTGCTTGATAAGAAGCCAATAGTCTGTGATATGAGATGGGTTGACTGGCAGTACATCAAGGACAATGAGGAGCACTATCTTGGAGTGCAAGACAGCTTCATAGCTTGTGGAGTAGCTGACTTTGTAGGGCAGAAGCTCACAAAGTGGAATGAGGAGCTTATAATGCAGTTCTACTCCACATCACATTTTTATTCAGATGGGAGGATCACATGGATGTCTGAGGGTACAAGGTACCAATCCACAGTTGCTGAGTGGGCACGGATCATTAATGCCCCAGAGGAGCATGATGATGACTTGGACATATATGCCAAGAAGAAGATGGACCATAACTCTATGTCCAATATGTACAAGGAAATTCCCAATGAAGCTCTTGACACCTTCAAATTTGGGTCTGTGCATTACCTTCTGTCAGGGCTGCCAACTATCAATTGGATCTTGAGGCACACCTTATTGCCCAAATCTGGAGATCACAAGATGATCAGAGGCCATGCTATCAACTTGCTACATGTATTTGATGTACCTCAGAAGTTCAAGGTGATGAGCCTCATAGTGGAAACTATCAAAATGACTGCAGCAGATCAGAATAGGAGTTGCGGATATGCCCCTCAGATCCAGGAGCTCATTAACTCCAAGATGGGCACGGGCATATATTTATTGGACAAGGAACACCTACCCATCCGTCCAGATTTTGAGGACAATCAAGTTGTCATGACTGAGAACGAGCCATCATCTGCCCAAGCATACACAAAGAAGGAGAACGCAAGGAAGGAGAAAGCTGCCAAGATGCCAACTCAAGAGGAGGCATCTGAGTATTTCTTGAAGACCAAACAAGAGCAGCTTGGTTACCTGATTGCATCCACCCTGCGGATTGAGCAAGGACTAGCCACCCTAACTCAAAACCAGGCAAGCCTAGAGAGAATCATGGAACAAAAATTCTATGACTTGGATGTCAAGGTAACGGAGATTCAGACTGCAGTGGAGCAGCTCCAAGATGATATGCAGGAGAGGAGAGGCAGGACTACCACTCATGCCTTTGCCAGAGTGCCACGAGGTCCGAGGTCGCCTGCCGTGCCAGTTGCTGACACAAGAGCCACCACCTCAGCACCAGCTACAGCCTCAGTTCCACCAGCTCCAGCATCTACTTCAGCTCCAACTCCAGCGTCTACTTCAGCGTCTACAGAAGCCTTCGTCCTTGGAGTGATCCGGACTCCACCACCACTAGAAGATCAAGCCTGAGCGTCGATCTAGTACTATGCATTTTCTAGGAACTTTTTGGTAACTTGTTGCCAAAGGGGGAGAAAAATGTATAGATCATAGGCTTCGAGAGAGAGTGTGTTGCTTTTCTCTCTTGCTTTATTTGGTGGTTTTTCAAACTTGTTTGCTTTTGAGTGCTTGAGATACTACGTCATTATTTGTGAGACATTGATGATCATGTGCTTGATCATAAGCTACACTTAATGCTTGCTTAATGCTATTATCTTATCTATCTTATGTGATCTTTCACTATTCTTGGTGATGAGTGCATGTATTTCATTCTTATCATTTTAAGCGCTCCACCAAGATGTATGTGACATGGAAGAGTAACCCATGACTCTGACTCCTTGTGCATTTGCAGTCCAAAGCAAATTTTAAATATGCACAAATTTAGGGGGAGCTCTTACTTATCACATACTTCTCAAAGCGACGATATATTTCATGCTTATTATCATTTGTCGAAGCTTTGATCTATATGTTGTCATCAATTACCAAAAAGGGGGAGATTGAAAGTGCAACTATCCCTAGGTGGTTTTGGTAATTCATAACAACATATAGCTCATTGAGCTAATGCTATTCCAAGATGATTATTTCAGGAAAGCTCAATGATTGGCATGGCATGGATGTGAAAGTGGAACCCTCAAAATGCTAAGGAAAAAGGATTGGCTCAAGCTCAAAAGCTCAAGACTCTTCATTTTATATTTTAGTGATCCAAGATCACACTGAGTCTTTAGGAAAAGCCAATACTATCAAGGAGGGATGAGGTGTTGCTTAATGAGCCTCTTGCTTCATGTGCTTAGTGATATGCTCCAAAAACCCTCAACTACTTTCCCATATCCACATTTGACCTAAACCCTAAGCCAAACTCGGTCCTACCGATTCCTCCTATCCGGCGCCACCGAGTTTCACTTGTCATTAGCCACTGCCAAACCCTAGCAATTCGGTTCTACCGATAGGGATCTCGGTCTCACCGAGATGGGATTGCAAACTCTCTGTTTCCCTTTCGTAACTTTTCGGTCTCACCAAAAGAGCGAATCAGTCCCACCGAGATTGCAATGTAAATTTAGTGTTTCCCTTTGTAACTTTTCGGTCTCACCGAAAGAGCAAATCGGTCCCACCGAGTTTGCCTGACCAACTCTCTGGTTAGCTAATTACCAAATTCGGTCTCACCGAGTTTGTGTAATCGGTCTCACCGAGATTACGTTATGCCCAAACCCTAACCATATCGGTCCTACCGAGTTGCATGACAGTCCCACCGAAAATCTCTAACGGTCACTAGGTTTACATTTTCAGTCCGACCGAGTTTGTTGATTCGGTCCCACCGAGATTGGAAAACTGTGTGTAATGGTTGGATTTTGTGTGGAGGCTATATATATCCCTGCACCTCCTCTTCATTCGAAGAGAGAGCCATCAGAACACATACACCATTCCAACTCGTATGTTCTGAGAGAGAACCACCTACTCATGTGTTGAGACCAAGATATTCCATTCCTACCATATGAATCTTGATCTCTAGCCTTCTCAAGTTGCTTTCCACTCAAATCTTCTTTCCACCAAATCCATCCTATGAGAGAGAGTTGAGTGTTGGGGAGACTATCATTTGAAGCACAAGAGCAAGGAGTTCATTACCTACACACCATTTGTTACTTCTTGGAGAGTGGTGTCTCCTAGATTGGCTAGGTGTCACTTGGGAGCCTCCGACAAGATTGTGGAGTTGAACCAAGGAGTTTGTAAGGGCAAGGAGATCGCCTACTTCGTGAAGATCTACCGCTAGTGAGGCAAGTCCTGTGTGGGCGATGGCCATGGTGGGATAGACAAGGTTGCTTCTTCGTGGACCCTTTGTGCGTGGTTGCTTCTTCGTGGACCCTTCGTGGGTGGAGCCCTGTGTGGACTCGCGCAACCATTACCCTTTGTGGGTGGAGCCCTGTGTGGACTCTCGCAACCATTACCATTTGTGGGTTGAAGTCTCCATCAACGTGGATGTAGGATAGCACCACCTATCCGAACCACGGGAAAAACATCCGTGTCTCATATTGCGTTTGAATTCTCAAAACCCTTCCCTTTACATTCTTGCAAGTTGCATGCTTTACTTTCCGCTGCCAATATACTCTTTGCATGCTTGCTTGAATTATGTGATGATTGCTTGACTTGTCCTAAAATAGCTAAAATCTGCCAAGAACTAAAATTGGGAAAAGGTTAAGCTTTTATTTGGTCAAGTAGTCTAATCACCCCCCTCTAGACATACTTTCGATCCTACAATACCTTTATAGTCACCCAGTTACGTTGTGACATTTGGTACACCCAAAGCACTCCTACGGTATCCGGGAGTTACACGATCTCATGGTCTAAGGAAAAGATACTTGACATTGGAAAACTCTAGCAAACGAACTATACGATCTTGTGCTATGTTTAGGATTGGGTCTTGTCCATCACATCATTCTCCTAATGATGTGATCTCGTTATCAATGACATCCAATGTCCATAGTCAGGAAACCATGACTATCTGTTGATCAACGAGCTAGTCAACTAGAGGCTTACTAGGGACATGTTGGTGTCTAAGTATTCACACATGTATTACGATTTCCGGATAACACAATTATAGCATGAATAAAAGACAATTATCATGAACAAGGAAATATAATAATAATCCTTTTATTATTGCCTCTAGGGCATATTTCCAACACATCCGTCATGGCGGATTCGCCGCATTGGTTCTAGACCCAATTATTGATGGATTTCACCTCACTAGAGTCCTTATGGACGGCGACAGCAGCCTGAACCTGCTTTATCAGGATACAGTGCGGAAAATGGGCATCGATCCCTCGAGGATTAAACCCACCAGAACGACCTTTAAAGGCGTCATACCAGGTGTAGAAGCCAACTGTACAGGCTCAGTTACACTTGAAGTGGTCTTCGGATCTCCGGATAATTTCCGAAGCGAGGAGTTAATCTTCGACATAGTCCCATTCCGCAGTGGCTATCACGCATTGCTCGGGCGAACCGCATTTGCCAATTTCAATGCGGTGCCGCACTAACGCATACCTCAAGCTCAAGATGCCAGGCCCTCGAGGCGTCATCGCGGTCAATGGAAACACCGAACGCTCTCTCCGAACGGAGGAGCATACGGCGGCTATCGCAGTGGAAGTACAAAGCAGCCTCTCAAGGCAATTCTCCAGTCCGTCCATTAAACATCCGGACACCGTCAAGCGCGCCCGGAGTAACCTACAACAAGACCGCCTGGCACATTCCGAGCAAGCGTAGCAATGCGGCCCCAACCCCAGCCCTCGCGAACTTGCGAAACCAGTGTTGCGCATACATAACTATGCTCTAGAAATACCATGGGCACAGGGGGAGGGGAACCATCACGGCACGCCCGAAACGCGGCTTAAACCGCACTAGGGGCTGCCGATTTCTTAATTTTCTCTTATTTCCAGGACTCCATTCTTCGAAAGGCTTGTCCGGCAGTACAATTGCCGCAGAAACGATACAACCAGGGAAGCAGAAAGCTACACCGCACTACAGAACTCTAAGGTGGTCTCTATAACGAGCAGATACCTATTTCTCATAACATTCCGCAGCTCGCCCCTGGAAAGGACATATTTGATAGTCCCATCTTTTGCTTATCGCACTATTTGTATCATTCTGCTTTGATCGCAGTTTTTTTTAATAAACAATGCATAGCTTCCGTCTATTATTGCATTACCTCTTTTTTATGAATATATGTTCATTAATGACATGTTGCACCCGTACACTTTGGTACGGCCAATACGCCAGGGGCTTAAGTACCCCACAACATGGTGTGAGAAGTCCGAACACTTTCACAAGTGCGGCACCCCGAACTTATAGCATTATATGCATCGGCTCCGAATCATGTCTTGGGTCAATAGTTGGGTTTTCCTGGCTCCTATGTTTTGGTACCTTATGTTCCGTCATATCGGCTAAGGTAGCACTAGGAGAACTACTGCGATTGTGCCCCAGTTGAGCTAGGCTAAGCACCTCAGTAAAGAAAGCTAAAACTGACCGTCATGATGAGGCGAGAGCTGGTCGCTGTTCGAGAGGTTTTCAAGTCCCTAAAGACTTATGCCGCTTAGAGCGAGGAGTCGGCTTTGTCCGGCCTAGGCGTGGATAGCGCCCCAAACTTGGTCTTCCGAACACTAGGGGCTTCGCCGAAATTTAAAATTATAGAATTCTATGGCTAAGTGAGAGTGTTCAAGCATTATATTCTGATTGCCTTGTTCGTTGTGTTGAGCACCTCCCTCGAAGGACCCAAGAATGGGAAAAAGAGCGCTCATGTTTATCCCGAACACCCCAGCACTTGTGCCATGGGGGCAGAAGCCGACGACTCGGCATCTCTCAACTTTGATAAACGGCCGCACAGAAGGTAATATTTTAAATTCAAAAAGCATTGCTTAGCGCACATGAATAAGTTTTCAGCGCACAGGACAAAACAAGCGAGTTCACTGAAAAATTACATGCATGGAACATTCATCCGCCACAAGGTGGGCACCCTTCAGAACGCCCTCATAATACATCTCGGGCTTGCGATGCTCCTTGCCCGGCGGTGGCCCGTCCTTCACAAGCTTCTCAGCATCCAGCTTGCCCAAGTGCACCTTCGCACGGGCAAGCGCCCTACGGGCAAGTGCCCTACGGGCACCCTCGATGCATACGGAGCGCTTGATGACTTCGAGCCTTGGACAGGCCTCCACCAGCCGCCTCACCAGCCCGAAGTAGCTCCCAGGCATGGCCTCTCCAGGCCACAGCCGGACTATGAGGTGGCATGGGGGACTGTTGATTTTCCTAATAAAGGTGGTTGTTCTAGGGCTCTCCTCGCATCAAGATGGTGTTCTTCTTGTTGCTCGCCCTCATTGATTTGGCTGCAGACGAGTTCCCGATGGCTCCACCGGTGATCTCTATTGGGCGCCTGATACCTGTAGATTGCTAGATCGGGCAGGATACGGTTGTGCGAACCCATATTTCTGGCTATGCGGCTTTAGGAGGGAGTGACGCGAAGCTTCGCTGTCTGTTGCCATCATGGGACATGTCGGTGTTTCGATTTCCATGATGAAGATAGTGGCCGAGAATGTCATGGCAACTGAGTTGTGAGGTCTCATAATGACAGACTGTGTCTTCGAGGGGTGAGGACTTTTCTTGGTGTTTCTTGACTTGTAGCAGCGGCATCGGTAAGCGGAGGCGGCAACACAGGAGGAGTACATAGTCTAATCTTTCAGGGTGAAAATCCAAGGTATGACCTTAAGTGGTTGTGCCTGGCAACGGCCTTGTTGAAAGCATTGTTTTAAGAGCGCGGACTTTTGCTCAGGGTGTGTGACGCCCTTGATTCAATCATACACAAATCATACACGCAAATGTGTACGATCAAGATCAAGGACTCACGGGGAGATATCACAACACAACTCTAGACACAAATCAAAATAATACAAGCTTTATATTACAAGCCAGGGGCCTCGAGGGCTCGAATACATAAGCTCGAATACACAAGAGTCAGCGGAAGCAACAATATCTGAGTACAGACATAAGTTAGACAAGATTGCCTTAAGAAGGCTAGCACAAAAGCAACAACGATCGAAAAGGCAAGGCCTCCTGCCTGGGAGCCTCCTAACTACTCCTAGTCGTCTGCGGTCTTCATGTAGTAGTAGGCATCCTCCGGGTAGTAGTAGTCATCAGTGGTGTTGTCTGGCTCCTGGGATCTGTCATCTGGTCGCAACAATCGGGTATGGGGGAAACAGAAGTAGCAAAGCAACCGTGAGTACTCATCCAAAGTACTCGCAAGACTTACATCAGATCTAAACTAAGTATGCATCTGTATCAAAGGAAATGGGCTGTATCTGTGGACTAAACTGCAGAATGCCAGAAGAGAAGGGGAAAGCCTAGCCTATCAAAGACTAGCATCTTTTGGAAACCACCATCTTGCAGCAACAGGAGGGAGTAGAGTAGCATAAAGTAAAGTAGTAGAAGTATTATCAACCTCGGCCAGAGATCCTTTCTTGACTCCCTGTGAGAAACAATCCCAGAGCCATACTATCCAAGTGTCATCACAATCCAAATTCTCATCACCATCCAGTTATCATCACAAGTATCAAGTTCTAGTTGTATCGATCGGGATACAACTCCAAGTGTCCGTTATCGTAGGACAGGCTATCGATAGATGTTTTCTTCCCTGCAGGGGTGCACCAACTTACCCACCACGCTCGATTAACTCCGGCTGGACACACTTTCCTGGGTCATGCCCGGCCTCGGCCAAACAATATGCCGCAACCCGACCTAGGCTTAATAGAGAGGCCAGCACGCCGGACTAAACCTATGCCCCCAGGGGTCATGGGCCATCTCCCCGGGAACTCCTGCACGTTGCGTGGGCGGCCGGTGAGCAGACCTAGCTACCTCCTTCAGCAAGGCAGGTGCTTACGCAGTCCAACCCGGCGCGCGCCACTCAGTCGCTGACGTCTATTAAGCTTCGGCTGATGCATACGACGCAGAACGCCCATACTATGCCCACGTGATGGTTAGTGCTATCAGGCCAGAGGCCCCTCGGATCAAATATCCAAATCGTAGTGGATTAGGAACGCGCGGTAATAAGCAGAGACTCACGAAAGATGTGACCCCGTTGCCCCGTCGAGTACTTGCGGCAAGGGCTAAGAATGCCCGGCCACGCCTCGTAAGTATCTCGCGGTCACCTTCCAGGTCAACCCGACTCCACATCACTCGCAATTAAGCTCGCGCGGGTACCACTCAGGGCCGACCCGTCTTTAATAACATGGCTCAGTGCAAAGTCATAGTAACCATAGTAACTGTGTGTCTAACACCAAGGGGAAAACCCGAGGAATCACCCCCGATGAATTCCACTAGATGTAATCATCAAGGTGAACATAAGAGGAATCACCCCCGAGGTTCACACTTGAGGGGTTGCACGACAGAGTCGTATTGGAAGTGGTTAAGGAGGAAATCACCCTCGATGACCACGACCGAATGACTACACTACAGGGTTAACATCAGAAGTGCTGTAGAGGTCTCGCCCTCGGTACTCGATAGTAACCCAGTAGTGTCGAGCAACTAAGGGGAAAGTGATGTGCGGTGCCAGGGCCTGGTCTTCGATCCCGTTGATCGGGTCTTCAATGATGAAGCAGGGGCAACAAGGACAAGGTGGGGGTCACTAATGGATCACTAACCAACCTATACTAAGCAGTTTAGGATAAACATGTAAGGTATAAAAGCAGGTAACAACAACAGGCTATGCATCGGAGTAGGATCATACAGAAAGCAGTAGTAGTTTTAATGCAAGCATGAGAGGGAAAGAAATAGGCAATATCGGAATGCTCAAAGGGGGATTTGCTTGCCTGGTTGCTCTGGCAAGGAGGGGTCATCGTCGACGTAGGCGATCACAGGGGCGGCATCGGTCTCGGGGTCTACCGGAGAGAAGAGGGGGAAGAAACAGTAAATACAGAGCAAACAATGCATCACAAGGCATAACATGACGATAGGCAGAGCTAGGGTTGCCCTAACGTAGTACTACACGTTGCAGACGGAGGGGATAAACATCCGAGGATGAATTCCCAATGTTAGTTGGATTCCGGACAGAGGAAAAGAGGGTGAATGTTCCATGTTTAGAATGCTAGGGGCATGTGACAGTTGAATTGACCACGTATTCGGATTCGTTGGATTTTTCTGAGCAACTTTCATGTAGAAAACATTTTCATCGGAGTTACGGATTATTTTCTATGATTTTTCAAATATTAAAGCAATATTCTGGAATTATTAAATTAATAGAAAAGAGGAAAAGATGTCATCATGACATCACTGTGACGTCAGCAGTCAACAGGACGGCTGACCAGGTCAAACTGACCAATGGGTCCCACATGTCAGCGACTGTGGCACTAGCAGTGGATTAAAATGACTAACAGTACTAGTTAGAGGTGTGGGCCCCATTAGTCAGTGACTATTTAGTTTAAGTAATTATTTTTATTTATAAAAACATTTAATTAGCCTAATTAACAGAGGGGCCAACATGTCAATGACTCTACGTACCTAGTCAGCACAGTTGACCACGGTCAACGTGGTCAACTGGGGCCAGGGGGCCCACGGGCAGTGACCCAGGGGTGGGGCCCACCTAGCCACATCGGCGGCGGGCGGCGGCTCAACGCCGGTGACCTTCAGACACGGCAGAGGCACGGGACGGCGTCGGGTTTCGTCTACAGGCGGTCATTTCACGCGCGAGAGGGCACATTCGAACGAGCGGAGCTAGCCGCGTCAAACCGTGGTGGTTATGTGGCCAGAGGTGGCCGGAAATGAGGCCGGCGATGAGCTACGGTGGCGGCGCGTATGGGACCTCGACGGAAACAGCGCTACGGAGCTCGGCGGAGCGCGTGCGCGTGTTCATTGTGCTCCTGGGGACACCAGGAGCACGGTGTTGTGCTCAGGCGAGCGTGACAGCGGCTATGGCGATGGCCACGAGCTCATCGGCGGCGAGGTGTTCGGGGGCGGAAAAAGCGGCGGCTGCGGCTATGTGGAGAAGCCGGAGAGAGGGGTAGGCGACACGGCTGCTCACCGTGAGCCTGTAGGTGTGCGTTAGCGGGCTCGGGGAGGACCAACGGCGGCGAATCGGCGCCGGAGACAAAGACAGCCGCAGGAGGAAGAAGGGGTCGTCGGGCTCGCAGTGGTGGCTCCCATCTCGCTCCGGTTGGTGCAGAGGGTGTAGCCGAGGACGGCGCGTCTCGTGGACGTGCTGGCGAGGCGCGGGGTGGCCGGTGGCCGCGGCAACGACGGAGGACGGCGGCGACCGCGTCGGTCTCCTCTCCAAAACGAAGTAGAGGGAGAGGTGGATCTAGGGGAGGAGAGGTGCAAGTGGGGGGAAGAGGGGTACGAGGCGACAGGGAGGGAGGGGATCCTTATCCCTTCTTCGGCGAGGCGCGTGGCGACGAGCGGGTTCGATGGCGACCGCTCGCGCGAGTCGGTCGAACAGGAGGAAGGGGAAGATGACAGGGGAGGGTGAGTGGGCCGGCTGGCGTGGGCCGACGGCCAGCTGGGCCGTTTGGCCCAGTGGGGCAGGGGCTTTCTCTCTCTCCCTTGCCTTTTCCCTTTTCTTTTTTTCTTTTTGTTTCTTTTATTTGCTTTGTTTTGCATTTTTCTTTCAGTACTAAATTGAGTTTTGTTTTCAACAAAACTTGGCACATAAAACTAACACAATACCTTGAGATGGAACAAAAAGTTTGGGGGCAAAATGAGTTGCCTAAAAAAATTTAGAAATTGAAAAGGCCAATTTAAATGCTGCTGGAGAACTGAATTAATTCCCATGGGCATTTTGGGAATTCAGAAGAGGTTGGTTCCAACAAGACAATTACTCAGTGATTATTTTGCCACACTTTGGACATTTTAGTTTTCATGTTTGGCAAATTTGAATTTTTTACTTTGAATTAGAGTTTGAACATGAACGGTGATTTGGATCAAGTGAGGATTAGCAACAGTAATGTGATGACATGGCACCATCAACAGGGGATTACTGTAGCATGACACTGGGGGTGTTACAGGGTGAAAACCTGAGATATATGATAGGGCAGCGACAACACTTGGGCACTGTTTCCTTCTTGGAAGCATCGCTTCTGGAGAATTTGGACTCCCGGTGCTGCCTTCCCGATGGTTTGTTTTGCAGCTACATGGTTTTGATCACCATAGCGAGATCTTTTGTTTTCTTCTTCTTCTTTGTAGGGCTTTGTGCATCCGTAATGTCTATAGAATATTTCATTATTGCAGAGTCTGGGTGTAACCGGTATCTTTGCAATATTAATATATTCCCTTTGGCGAAAATGGAGATCATCCTGCGACCTAACTAAGAGGTCTCCAAGTGAGCTATAGTGCTGAGCTATAGTGCTGCCCTATGTGTTTAGGTGGGGCAATTCAGTTTTTGAGAAGAAGAGAAGAAGAAAAATAACGGGCTAGCTCGAGCCCGTCGTGACCATCTTTCATGGGATTTTTGAAAGAAAAGAAAACAAAATTAATGTGTGCCTGCCAATTTCTATTAATAAGACATGTTTACAAACATGAGCAAGTTTAGATACATCAAAACAAGAAATTATCAGTTGTCCACGCTCTTTCCCTATAGTAAATGAACGAATAAGTATACTCATGCTCTCATCGCATCATATGTATGATATGTGCGGCTAGCTGGTTTATTCTTCTTCTTGAGCCAAAAGGAACTATTTAAGGTGGCCGGTAGAAGTTCATATCTTCATCTCCTTCATATTCTTCACTTGGTCTCATAGGAGGTGTCGAGCTTCCAGCCCTTGGGGATGACGTCCTCGGCGACGGTCTTGGTGCCGCCCTCGGTGGTGTAGCGGACGGTGAAGGGTCCGATGATCTTGTCGGGGATGTCGATCCTCCACACAGCTCCCCACGACTCCTTGAACTCGATCCACTTATCCTTGCCCTTCTGCTTGATGTCCACGGCCACCATGTCGTCGTCGCCTTGGAGGAGCTTGATCACCAACGCCAGGTAGTTAGGGTTGGAGCCCTTCTCCACGTGGAAGTTCACCTTGGTGCTCGCCGGGTACATTTATTTTCAAATAGGCGATGAACATTTTCAAAATACATTTCTCTAAAAAATTATTCAAATACAGGTTACCATTTTCTAATACAAGTTGAATATTTTTTTCAATAAACCAAAATATTTTCTAAGAACATTGTATAAACAATTTTCAATTAAATGTTTCAAACATTTTTTAATAAATATTAAAAAAATACATGTTTAACATTTTTTAATGGCACCAAACGAATAACATGATTTTGTTTACATTGCATAATTTCAAATAAATGTTTCAAACATTTTTAGTAAGTGTTATATAAACTAAAATACATGTTGAACATTTTTCCAATGGCACCAAGTACTTTTTGAAATTACATGAATACTGTTTTTACATTGTATTAACATTTTTATGAATGGCATCAAACATATATTTTCATACACCTGAACACTCTGTTTGAATTTCAGAAACACGTATTTTGAATGGCACAAATTTCTTTTAAAAATAATATGAGATCATTTTTATATTGCTTAAACATGAAAATATCACGCATATATTTTGTCAAAGGCGTGAATTGTTATTGAATCTCACGGACATTTCTTTGAAGGGTTCGAACATACTTTAAAAGTTGTTTTTATCATTTTTTTAGATTGCACGAGCATTTCTGAAATTTGGGAAGAACACTTTTCAAAAGTGAAGTAATTATTTGAATGTTTTTGCAAACTTGGGAATTTTTTTGGATTTGATTTCAAACTTGCAGGCATTTTTTGAATTGAAACACATTTTCTAGATTCTTGAAGATTTTATCAATTTCTTTTTTTAATCCTAAATTGTCTTAATTAAGAAAAAAAGAAAAGAGAAAGAAAAAGGAAAAGGAAAAGAAAAAATATGGGCGCCCGCGGGATACATGGGGGATGCACGATAGAGATCATCGAACTCCCAGGAGGGAAACCCTAGAGCCGCCGCCTCCCTCTCCTCCGCCCCTGACCCACCCCCGCTGCCGCCGAAGGATGCCGCTAGTCAAAGGCCACACGGCTGACAATGGTGGCAGGCTCTCATCCCTGAGCACGACTGGTAGCGGCGGGGGCCTCCTCCTTCTCGCGTGGCTGGATCTCCGGCTGGAGTTTCGTGGCGGCCTTGGACGGTGCAGCTCGTATGGCGAAGTTCGACACTGGGGCGGCGGCCTCGGGCTTCTTCAACGACCTGGGTGACCCTTGTGGCCTTATGTCGCTTGAAGCTATGTCGGTATTTCCCCAAAGAGGAAGGGATGATGCAACACAGCGGCGGTAGGTATTTCCCTCGAATATGAAACCAATGTTATTGAACCAGTAGGAGAACCAAGCAACACAACATAAACAGCCCCTACACACAAATAACAACCACTCGCAACACGACGTGCTAAAGGGGTTGTCAATCCCTTTCGGGTAATGGCGCCAGAAATGGCATGTGGACGGGAAAAAGTTGTAAATATTGATAGATCAAATGCCAAATAAAATAAATTGCAGCAAGATATTTTGGATTTTTGGTTTAATAGATCTGAAAATGAAAACAAATAAAAAGTAGAACGCGAAGGCAAATATATGAGAAACAAGACCCGGGGGCCGTAGGTTACACCAGTGGCTTCTCTCGAGAAAAATAGCAAACGGTGGGTAAAAAAATTACTGTTGGGCAATTGATAGAACCTCAAATAATTATGACGATATCCAGGCAATGATCATTGCATAGGCATCACGTCCAAGATTAGTAGACCAACTCCTGCCTGCATCTACTACTATTACTCCACACATTGACTGCTATCCAGCATGCATCTAGTGTATTAAGTTCATGGAAAAACAGAGTAATGTAATAAGAACGATGACATGATGTAGACGAGATACGTTTATCTATGGCGGTAGACATAGATCCCATCTTTTTATCCTTAGTAGCAATGATACATACGTGTCGGTTCCCTTTCTTTCACTGGGATCAAGCACCGTAAGATCGAACCCACTACCGGGAACCTCTTCCCGTTGTAAGATAAATAGATCAAGTTGGCCAGACAAAACCCAAATATCGGAGAAGAAATACGAGGCTATAAGAGATCATGCATAAAAGAGATCAAAGAAACTCAAATACTTTCATGGATATAGAAAGATAGATTTGATCATAAACTCAAAGTTCATCGGTCCCAACAAACACACCGCAAAAGAGTTACATCATATGGATCTCCAAGAGACCATTGTATTGAGAATCAAGAGAGAGAGAGAGAGAGAGAGAGATGAAGTCATCTACCTAGTAACTATGGACCCTAAGGTCTACAAGGAACTACTCACGCAACTCCGAGAGGCACCAATGGAAGTGGTGAACCCCCTCCGTGATGGTGTCTAGATTGGATCTGGTGGTTCTGGACTCTACGGTGGATGGATGAATATTTCGTTGACTCCCCTAGGGTTCTGGGATTTTGGGGGTATTTATAGAGCAAAGAGGCGGTCTGGGGGCACCCGAGGTGGGCACAACCCACCAGGGCGCGCCTGGGCCTCCTGGCGCGCCCTGGTGGGTTTTCCCCTCCTCAAGACTCCCCCAGGTGCAACCAGGGCCCACTATCTTCCATCTGGTCGATAAAAAATCTCTGTAAAGTTTCGTGGCATTTGGACTCCGTTTGATATTGATTTTCTGCGATGTAAAAAACATGGAAAAAACAGCAACTGGCACTTGGCACTATGTCGATAGGTGAGTACCAAAAATTGATATAAAATGATTATAAAACATCCAGGATTGATAATAAAACAGCATGGAACAATAAAAAATTATAGATACATTGGAGACGTATCAGCATCCCCAAGCTTAACTCCTACTCGTCCTCGAGTTGGTAAGTGATAAAAACAGAATTTTTGATGTGGAGTGTTGTTCATCATGTCATATCATATTGTTTTATTTATAGCATGGACAATTGGACTTTTATGTGATTCAAAGCAATAGTCTAGTTTTGACATAATAATTTAGATACTCAAGCATATCAACAAGCAACCATGTCTTTCAAGATATCAATGCTAAAATAAGTTATCCCTAGCCCATCATTCTCAAACATTGATCTATTCATGAAACACACTCGAATATTAACTACACCCAATACTTAAGCATGATCATATTGCCTCCTAGTTGGTGCTTTTATAAGAGAAGATGGAGACTCAGAATAAAAATTGCATAAAGTAAAAGAAAGGCCATTCGCAGAGGGAAGTAGGGATTTGTAGAGGTGCCAGAGCTCAAAGCGAAATTTTTTGAGATAAAAACATTCTTGGAGGTGTATCCATCCCACCAACGAAAACGACTTAGAGTTCTCAATACTTTCCATGCATAGATATATCATAGGCGGTTCCCAGACATAAAATAAAGTTTATTCCTTTTTCCACCATAACTTTCACTTTCCATGGCTAACCATATCCACGGGTGCCCTCCATACCAACACTTTCCAAGGAATTTATTATTTGACAACATAAAGTAAATTCATTTATTTTTGCGTTTTGGGACTGGGCATCCCTATTACCTTTGCCTTACTCTCGTGCAATGACAAGTGAATAAACACTCATCTTGAGAATAACACATCTAGCATGGAAAATATTAGCCACCCCTCAACGCTCCGCGAGCGAAACAAACACACAAAAGAGAAGTTTATTTTGAGAATTAGCGATGGCACATGCAAATTTGCTTAGAATGGCAAAAGAATACCGCATATAGGTAGATATAGTGGACTCATTTGGCAGAACTAGTTTAAAGGATTTTGGATGCACAAGTAAAGGTCATACTTAGTGCAAAATGAAGGCTAGCAAAAGATTGGGAAGCGACCAACCAAGAAACGAATCATCTCATAAGCAAGCATTAAGCATAATTAACACTGAATAATGCACCACAAGTAGGATATAATTTTCATTGCATGATTATTGACTTTCGTGCATGCATAGGGAATCACAAACCTTAACACCAATATTCCTACTAAAGCATAATTACTCATCAATATGACTCACATATCACATCATCATATCTCAAAACTATTACTAAGAATCAAGTTTATTTTGTCCAAAGATCTTCATGACATTTTTTTTCTTTATCCTTCTTGGATTCTATCACTTTGGGACTAATTTTCATGTGTTGCTTTTCGTAAGCTCAAACAAATATAAGTGAAGATCATGAGCATAACAAATTTTCTTTCTCTAAAAATAATTTAAGTGTAGCAAGAGAGAATTTATTCAAAATTTTACTAACTCTAAAATAAATCTAAGTGAAGCAAGAGAGCATTTATTCAAAAAATAACAAAGCACACCGTGCTCAAAAAGATATAAGTGAAGCACTAGAGCAAGTCCTAGCTCATAAAAGATTTAAGTGAAGCATAGAGAGCAATTCTAACAAGTCATGAAATAATTTTGGCTCTCTCAAATAGGTGTGTCCAAAAAGGATTGATGACTTAAAACACAAAATAAAACAAGCAAAGACACATATCATACAAGACGCTCCAAGAAAAACACATATCATGTGACAAATAAAAATATAGTCTCGAGTAAAATACCGATAGTTGTTGGAAGAAAGCGGGGATGCCACTCAGGGCCATCCCCAAGCTTAGTTGGTTGCTCATTCTTGGATAATAGCTTGGGATTCCGGGGCATCCCCAAGCTTAGACTCTTACATCCTTCCTTCATCCATCGTAAGATAACCCAAAACTTGAAAACTTCAATCACACAAAACTCAACAAAGCCTTCGTGAGATCCGTTAGTATAAGAATAATAAATCACTACTATAAGTGTTGTATCAAACCAATTCATATTTTGTTATTGTATAATATCTACTGTATTACAACTTTTATATGGCAAAAACTCATCAAATAAAACCATAGAGCCATCAAAATAAGCACACAACACAAAGAAAACAGAATCTGTCAAAACAGAACAGTCTGTAGCAATCTGACTATTTTGAATACTTTTGTAACTCAAAAAACTTTGAAAAATTAGGATGACCTGAGAAATTTGTATACTGATCTACTGCAAGTGGAATGGGTATTTTATCTCTCTCTGGTAAAAGATAAAATTAATTTAGTGAGCGCAAAAGTTTCTGGTTTTTCAGCAAGATCAAACAACTATTGCCCAAGAAGATCCTAAAGGCTTTACTTGGCACAAACACTAATTAAAACATAAAAACACAATTATAACAGTAGCATAATTGTGCTAACACTCAAAAACAGGAAGCAAAAAAGCAAAAATAAATTTTATTCATTGGGTTGCCTCCCAACAAGCGCTATAGTTTTACGCCCTTAGCTAGGCATAAAGCAAGGATCTAAGTTTTGCATCTTTGGTTCGAGATCCATAAGATGCCCTCATGATTGATTCATAAGGTGGCTTAATTCTAGTTCTAGTAAAGTGTTCCATGCCCTTCCTCAAAGGAAATTGGAACTTAATATTGCCTTCTTTCATATCAATCACGGCACCGATAGTGCGTAAAAATGGTCTACCAAGAATAATTGGACAAGACGGATTGCAATCAATATCAAGAGCAATAAAATCTATGGGCACATAATTCCTATTTGCAAGAATAAGAACGTCATTAATCCTTCCCATGGGCTTTTTAATAGTAGAATCCGCCAAGTGCAAATTCAAGGAACATTCTTCAAGATTGGTAATACCAAGCACATCACATAAAGATTTTGGAATTGTAGAAACACTAGCACCCAAGTCACACAAAGCAAAACACTCATAATTTTTAACCTTGACTTTGATAGTAGGTTCCCACTCGTCATGCGATTTTCTAGGAATTGAAACTTCTAATTGCAATTTTTCTTCAAAAGCTTTTATCATATCATCAACAATATGTTTAGTAAAAGCTTTGTGTTGTTCAGAAGCATGGGGTGAATTTATCATGGATTGCAACAAATAAATACAATCAATCAATGAGCAACTATCATAATTAAAGTCTTTGTAATCCAAAAGAGTGGGCACATCACTAGCTAAAGTTTTGACCTCTCCAAACCAACTTTCATCATTTTTCTCAACAAGATTTTCACCCTCTGAAATATTGGGACGCCTTCTACCTAAAGTTGACTCTTCTTCAGTCCCTTTTTCATCATTCTTAAATTTAATAAACAAAGAATCAATAGAAGAAACACCAAACATTTTAAGATCTTCATCATTTTTGCAAGAATAATCACTAGAAAAAGCTTTTTCTAAAAATTCTCTTCTAGCTCTAAGCATAGCGGTTCTTTTCTTACATTTATCCATATAAACATAAAGAGCTTTAATTGATTCATCTACTTTAGGCACAAAACTTTTCATCTCAAGATTTTCCACATCATGAGCAATTCTATCAACACTTCTAGACAAATCATCAATCTTATTCAGCTTTTCTTCTATGGAATTATTGAAAACTTTTTGTGTGTTGATAAATTCTTTAATATTATTCTCAAGATCAGAGGTGTTCCTATTATTATTATAAGATTGATTTCCATAGGAATTACCATAATTAATAGAGGAATTACTAGGGAAAGGCCTAGGATTAAAATTACCTCTATAAGCATTGTTGTTGAAATTATTGCGAGAAATAAAATTCACATCAATGGCATCACTATTTTTCTCAATCAAAGTAGACAAAGGCATATCATTAAGATCAATAGGAGCACTTCTACTAGCAACCAATTTCACAAGAGCATCAAATTTCTCACTCAAAGAAGAAATTTCTTCAACCGAATTAACTTTCTTACTAGTAGGAGCCCTTTCGGTGTGCTATTGCGAATAATTTGCCATGATATTGTCAAGCAATTTGGTGGCTTCACACAAAGTAATTTCCATAAAAGTACCACCCGTGACGGAATCTAAAAGATTACGAGAAACAAAATTCAACCCGCATAAAAAATTTGTATGATCATCCAAAGATTTATCCCATGAGTTGGGCAATTCCTTAGCATCATTTTCATCCTTTCACAAGATTGTGCAACATGCTCATGTTCAAGTTGCTTGAAATTCATGATCTGGGTTCTAAGGGAAATAATTTTTGCGGGAGGAAAATACTTAGTGATAAAAGCATCTTTGCACTTATTCCAAGAATCGATACTATTGCGAGGCAAAGAAGAGAACCAATTTTTTACAGAATCATGGAAAGAAAACGGAAATAATTTCATCTTGACCACATCATTGTCCACATATTTTTTATTTTACATATCGCATAATACCACGAAGGTATTAAGATGGGACGCGGCATCCTCATTAGGAGTACCGGAAAATTGGTCTTTCATAACAAGATTCAGCAAAGTAGTATTAATATCACAAGTCTCCGCACTAGCGGTGGGAGGAGCAAGTGGAGTGCCAATAAAATCATTGTTGTTGGTATTTAAGAAATCACATAACTTGGTGTTCTCTTGAGTCATGATGACCACACAACAAGATTGCACTCAAAAATAGATCCGGCAAAAAAACGACGAACGGAAAAGAGAGGCGAATAAAACAACAATTTTTTGTGAAGTGGGGGAGAGGAAAATGAGAGGCAAATGGCAAATAATGTAAATTGTGAGGAGATGATATTTGTGATTAGGAACCTGGTTAGGATGAAGATCCTCCCCGGCAACGGCGCCAGAAATTCCTTTTGGTGTCGCTTGAAGTTACGTCAGTATTTCCCCAAAGAGGAAGGGATGATGCAGCACAGCGGCGGTAGGTATTTCCCTCATATATGAAATCAAGGTTATCGAACCAGTAGGAGAACCAAGCAACACAACATAAATAGCCCCTGCAGACAAATAACAACCACTCGCAACCCGGCGTGTTAAAGGTGTTGTCAATTCCTTTCGGGTAACGGCGCCAAAAATGGCACGTGGACGGGAAGAAGTTGTAAATATTGACAGACCAAACGCCAAATAACATAAATTGCAGCAAGGTATTTTTGGGTTTTTGGTTTAATAGATCTGAAAATAAAAGCAAATAAAAAGTAGATCGCAAAGGCAAATATATGAGAAAGAAGACCCGGGGGCCGTAGGTTTCACTAGTGGCTTCTCTCAAGAAAAATAGCAAATGGTGGGTAAACATATTACTATTGGGTAATCGATAGAACCTCAAATAATTATGATGATATCCAGGCAATGATCATTACATAGGCATCACGTCCAAGATTAGTAGACCGACTCCTGCCTGCATCTACTACTATTACTCCACACATTGACCACTATCCGGCATGCATCTAGTGTATTAAGTTCATGGAAAAAACAGAGTAATGCAATAAGAACGATGACATGATGTAGACGAGATCTGTTTATCTATATGGCGGTAGATATAGATCCCATCTTTTTATCCTTAGTAGCAACGATACATACGTGCCAGTTCCCTTTCTGTCACTGGGATCAAGCACCGTAAGACCGAACCCACTACCGGTCACCTCTTCTCATTGCAAGATAAATAGATCAAGTTGGCCAGACAAAACCCAAATATCAGAGAAGAAATACGAGGCTATAAGAGATCACACATAAAAGAGATCAAAGAAACTCAAATACTTTCATGAATATAAATAGATAGATCTGATCATAAACTCAAACTTCATCAATCCCAACAAACACACCGCAAAAGAGTTACATCATATGGATCTCCAAGAGACCATTGTATTGAGAATCAAGAGAGAGAGATGAAACCATCTAGCTTCTAACTATGGACCCGAAGGTCTACAAGGAACTACTCACGCATCATCAGAGAGGCACCAATGGAAGTGGTGAACCCCTCTGTGATGGTGTCTAGATTAGATCTGGTGGGTCTGGACTCTGCGGCGGCTGGATGAATATTTCATCGACTCCCCTAGGGTTCTATGATTTTGGGGGTATTTATAGAGCAAAGAGGTGGTCCGGGGAGCATCCGAGGTGGCGCACCCTGCTGGGTTGTCCCCTCCTCGGGACTCCCACCCAGGTACAACTAGGGCCCAATATCTTCCATCTGGTCCATAAAAAATCTCCGTAAAGTTTCATGGCATTTGGACTCCGTTTGATATTGATTTTCTGCGATGTAAAAAACATGGAAAAAACAACAACTGGCACTTGGCACTATGTCAATAGGTTAGTACCAAAAAATGATATAAAATGATTATAAAACATCCAAGATTCATAATAAAACAGCATGGAACAACCAAAAATTATAGATACGTTGGAGACGTATCATGGCCGCGTGGGCGGCATGGCGCCTAAGGGATCTCGGTGCTACTCAGCACCTCATCTACGCGTGGTGCGGGTGGTGGCAACGATGCCCGTTGAGTTCTCCGGCCTGCTGATCAGGAGCCGGTGGGTGATGGCGTGGGGGGCTGTCGATTTTCCTAATAAATGTGGTGGTTCTAGGGTTCTCCTCGCGTCAAGACGGTGTTCCGCTTGTTGCCCGCCCTCATTCATCCGGCGGGTGACAGTGTGACGCCCCCGATTTGACCGTACACTAATCATACACGCAAACGTGTATGATCAAGATCAAGGACTCACGGGAAGATATCACAACACAACTCTACAAATAAAATAAGTCATACAAGCATCATATTACAAGCCAAGGGCCTCGAGGGCTCGAATACAAGAGCTCGATCATAGACGAGTCAGCGGAAGCAACAATATCTGAGTACATACATAAGTTAAACAAGTTTTCCTTAAGAAGGCTAGCATAAACTGGGATACAGATCGAAAGAGGCGCAGGTCTCCTGCCTGGGATCCTCCTAAACTACTCCTGGTCGTTGTCAGCGGGCTGCACATAGTAGTAGGCACCAACCGAGCAGTAGTAGTCGTCATCGACGGTGGCGTCTGGCTCCTGGGCTCCAAACGTCTGGTCGCAGCAATCGGGTATAGAGAGGGGGGAAAGACAGAGCAAAGCAACCGCGAGTACTCATCCAAAGTACTCGCAACTAAGGAGCTACACTACATATGTATGCATTGGTATCAAATGGAATAAGGGTATCATATGTGGACTGAACTGCAGAATGCCGGAATAAGAGGGGGATAGCTAGTCCTATCAAAGACTACGCTTCTGGTAACCTCCATCTTGCAGCAGGGGAAGAGAGTAGATGGTAAGTTCACCAAGTAGCATCGCATAGCATAATCCTAACCGATGATCCTCCCTTCATCGCCCTATGAGAGAGCGATCACCGGTTGCATCTGGCACTTGGAAGGGTGTGTTTTATTAAGTATCCAGTTCTAGATGTCATAAGGTCAAGATACAACTCCAAGTCATCATGTTACCGAAGATCACGGCTATTCGAATAGATTAACTTCCCTACAGGGGTGCACCACATAACCCAACACGCTCGATCCCATTTGGTCGGAGACACTTTCCTGGGTCATGCCCGGCCTTGGAAGATCAACACGTCGCAGCCCTACCTAGGCACCACAGAGAGGTCAGCACGCCGGTCTAAATCTATAGCGCAGGGGTCTGGGCCCATCGCCCATTGCACACCTGCATGTTGCGAGGGCGGCCGGAGAGCAGACCTAGCAACCTCCATTACAAAGGAAGTTGTGTTACGCAGTCCAACCCGGCGCGCGCCGCTCAGTCGCTGACGTCACGAAGGCTTCGGCTGATACCATGACGTCGAGTGCCCATAACTGTCCCCGCGTAGATGGTTAGTGCGTATAGTCCAGTGGCCAGACTCAGATCAAATACCAAGATCTTGTTAAACATGTTATCTTGAAATAACCACGAATGCCGACCAGGGCCAGGCCCACCTCTCTCCTAGGTGGTCTCAACCTGCCATGTTGCTTCGCCACAAAGATCCACACAGAGGGCCGTTGGGACAAAGGTCCTTTCAGCCCCCAATTCGTGAATCACTCGTGGGTGCTCCATGAGCCGACCCGACTTTAGTCACCATATGTATCATGTATAAAGTATATAGTATATACCCGTGATCACCTCCCGAGTGATCACGGCCCGATAGTATAGCATGGCAGACGGACAAGTAGGTAGGGCCACTGATGATAAACTAGCATCCTATACTAAGCATTAGGATTGTAGGTAAAGGTAACAACAGTAGTGGCAAGGACAGGCTATGCATCAGGATAGGATTAACGGAAAGCAGTAACATGCTACACTACTCTAATGCAAGCAGTATAGAGAAGAGTAGGCGATATCTGGTGATCTAGGGGGGCTTGCCTGGTTGCTCTGGCAAGAGAGAGGGGTCGTCAACACCGTAGTCGAACTGGGGGTCGCCGGCAGTCTTGGGGTCTACTGGAAAGAAGTAACGGAGGGGGAACACAATAAATAACAAAGCAATCAAAGCAACACAAGGCATAACATAGCAATACGCGGTGCGAGGTGTGCCCTAACGCAGTACTAGGTGATACCGGGAAAGGGGGAAACATCCGGGAAAGGATTCCTGGTGTTTCGTGTTTTCGGACAGATGAACCGAAGGGGGAAAGTTGCGAGTTCGATAGGTTAGGGATGTGTGGCGGACGAACGGGCTGCATATCCGGATTCGTCTCATCGTTCTGAGCAACTTTCATGTAGAAAGTATTTTCATCTGAGTTACGGTTTATTTTATATGATTTTCTAAAGTTTTAAATCATTTTTAGAATTTATTTAATTAATTTAATTCAACATTATCCAGATTAGTGCATGTTGATGTCATCATGACATCAGCATGATGTCAGCAGTCAACAGAGGTGTTGACTGGTCAAACTGACGTGTGGGTCCAGTGGGACCCACCTGTCATACATTGTTTTAGGTTAATCAGGGTTTAGGTTAATTAGTTACACTTAATTAGTTAACTAAAATGATTGGGTTAAACTAATACAGAATTAATTAATTAAGTTTTATTCATATTCTGGAATTCATTTAAATCGGAAATAAATGGTTAAATCGCTACGGGTACACAGAATTGTACCCAACTATTTCAACCAGGGGCTAACAGGTGGGGTCCGGTTGACTGCCTAGTCAGCAGTCAACTAGGACCGTTGACTAGTCAAAGGCTCAGGGGGGCCGCATGTCATTGACTAGGTTATCCCAGTCAGCAGTTTGACTGGTCAAAGGGACCAGTGGGACCCATGTGTCATAGGTACAAGTTTTGACATAAAATTTATTAGTTTAATTAACTAGATGGGGTCCACCAGTCAGTGTCTATTAGCAGTGTCATTAGTGGTAATTAGTCATTAGCATTTAACCTAATGGCCTCGGGCCCACTAGTCAGCGGCGCAAAGGCTGGTTAGGAGCACCGTGCGCGCACAGGAGAGCGCCGGCGGCAACGGTGCTCGGCCGGCGGAGCCAAGGCCGACGCGGGCGGCGTGTGGGCGGAGCAGGGGAAAGGCCGGGCACGGCCAAGGTGGGTCCAGCGCGAGTGGGGCGAACTGGGCTGCAGAGGACGATGTGGGACGATAGCGGAGTAGAAACAGCAGCAGCACGGGGCCGGCGCGGTCAGGGAGGTAGAGCAGCAGCAGGCATGCAGCAGCAGTAGTAGAGCACTGTGCCGGCGGGCACGAGTGCGGAGGGTCGAAGCGGGGCATGGGCACGGCGACTAGGGGGTGCACGCGGAGCGTGTGCAAGGGACCTGGGCGCGAAGAGGGGCGCGGTGACCGTGGTAGATGGCTGTGGGGAAGTGGCCGGGCGGGAGCCACGGCGAGGCGGGCCGTAGTGCAGTAGCAGAGGCAGCGCGCGGGAGGCACAGCTGCAGCTCGAGGAGCTAGCGGGGCGCAGGTCTCGGTGCGCTCCGACGGAGCGCGGGCGCGGACAGAGGTGAGGGGTGCGGGCGCACGCGCCGTCATGCGAGCGGTCAGGGCGCGGCCTGGAGCAAGGGAAGAGAAGGAGAGGCCGGGGCCTCACCGCGCGGAGGAGGGGTCGGGGCAACGGGGCGTGAGGAGGGCGGCGGGCACGACGACGCCGGAGGAGAAGCAGGCCGGCGATGAGGAGGAGGCAGGCCGGCGGGGAGGTTCCGGCGACAGGGTCCGGCGTGGTGACGGCGAACGGCGGCGAGCGCGGGCATCGGGGATCGGCTCAGGTGCCGATCCAGATCTAGCGGGGGGGAGCTCCGACTAGGTGGTCCTTCGGGCGGCGGCGGCGTTGATGGGTTCGGGGGCACGGTTGCTCCCGATCGCGATCCAGACGGGGTGGGGAGAGGAGGAGCGAGGCGTGGGGGGAAGTGGGTGAAGTGGGGGACCGCTCTAGGTCAAGGGGAGTGGGGGGTTAAGGGGGACCGGGGTTGTCCGGTCTGGCGGCCCATCGGCCTGCTGGGCCGAGGCCAGGATGGGGGGTTTCCTTTCCTCTCTTTTTTGTTTTGTTTTACTTTTTCTTATTTTTTTAGCTAATTGTTTGGGCAACAAATGAGTTTTGGAAAACATTATAGTTGGCCCACAAATCATGGCACAATATATCCTACCACCAAAAACTAGTTTGGGGTAATTATCATTTCATATTTATTTTGTATAAATAAAAAGTTATTAAATAATGTTTTCAGTCATCGTTTGAGGTTGTTTAAGTCACTTATTAACTTTCAATAATGTTGTTTACAATTTTATCATAGCCTCTAATTTATCTACTATTTATTGAACATTTTAGTTTTAATATTTGAAAACTTTTGTTGTTTGCTTGATTTTAAATTTCGAATTTGAAACGTTTTCGAACTAATGCGAGATTAGCAACAATAACCGAGGTGACGTGGCATCGTTAACGTGGGATTACTGTAGCTTAATTATCCGGGCGTCACAATTCTCCTCCATTACAAGAAATCTCGTCCCGAGATTTCGAAGATGGAGAAGGGGAAATGTCTGGTTACAAAATTCTAACGAATCTTCTCAGTCTTGGTTGCTCTTCTCAAAGAAGTTAATCCCTTTCGTTGATGTCTTTATTTCTCTGCTTCAGGTCATCATGATGGAGTCGGCATCCTTACTTCGGGAACTCCGTCGTACTTACGAAAGAATAAGGGGGTATACCGGAAGAATGGACCTCTGTAAGGTAGACTATCTGGTAGATATCATCAGGGAAGGTGGCAGAAAGTAACTCTCGAATTGAAACTTGAGAAATATTGAGAGCAAAGTAAGGAGGTATCATGGGAAGTTTCGAGCGGGCATGCAATCGCTCGATGCGTGACGCAAGGCAAGAAAGGGGTTCAGAGCAACGAGAATAAATATTGCGTCTAATACCAGAATATATTACTGGGAAAGTGACCCCATGAATTACATACGAAGTCAAGCGCGAGGGATAACTTCGAAGATAGAGGTGTACAGGAGAGTCAGGTTTCGACCCTGGGACATGTGGGTTATGGGCCCACCATGTGAGTTGACGGTAGGAAGGGCGGTGACGTCTTGCATGACCATGTAGGCAAGACATGTCAGCGGATAGCATGTCAGTCATGTCGGCAACAACGTCGGTACTGATACATCTCCGTCATATCTACTTTTCCAAACACTTTTGCCCTTGTTTTGGACCCTAACTTGTATGATTTGAATGGAACTAACCCGGACTGACGCTGTTTTCAGGAGAATTGCCATGATGTTGTCTTATGTGTAGAAAACAAATATTCTCGGAATGACCTGAAACTCCACGGGAGGTCTTAGAAAAAATAATAAAAAATCCTCGCCAAATATGAAGACCAGTGGGCCCACACCCTTCTCACGAGGGTGGGAGGTGCCCCCCCTAGGGCGCGCCCCCTTACCTCGTGGGCCCCCTGGAAACCCTCCGACGCCAACTCCAACTCTATATATTTGCTTTCGGAGAGAAAAAAATCAGAGAGAAAAAATCATCGCGTTTTACGATACGGAGCCGACGCCAAGCCCTAAAACCTCTAGGGAGGGCTGATCTGGAGTCCGTTCGAGGCTCCGGAGAGGGGGATTCGTCGCCGTCGTCATCATCAACCATCCTCCATCACCAATTTCATGATGCTCACCGCCGTGCGTGAGTAATTCCATCGTAGGCTTGCTCGACGGTGATGGGTTGGATGAGATTTATCATGTAATCGAGTTAGTTTTGTTAGGGTTTGATCCCTAGTATCCATTATGTTCTGAGATTGATGTTGCTATGACTTTGCTATGCTTAATGCTTGTCACTAGGGCCCGAGTACCATGATTTCAGATCTGAACCTATTATGTTTTCATGAATATATGTGAGTTCTTGATCCTATCTTGCAAGTCTATAGTCACCTACTATGTGTTATGATCCGGCAACCCCGAAGTGACAATAATCGGGACCACTCCCGGTGATGACCATAGTTTGAGGAGTTCATGTATTCACTATGTGCTAATGCTTTGTTCCGGTTCTCTATTAAAAGGAGGCCTTAATATCCCTTAGTTTCCAATAGGACCCCGCTACCACGGGAGGGTAGGACAAAAGATGTCATGCAAGTTCTTTTCCATAAGCACGTATGACTATATTCGGAATACATGCCTACATTACATTGATGAATTGGAGCTAGTTCTGTGTCACCCTATGTTATGACTGTTACATGATGAATCGCATCCGGCATAATTATCCATCACTGATCCGGTGCCTACGAGTTTTCCATATACTGGTTTATGCTTATTTACTTTCCCGCTGCTATTGTTACAATTACTACAAAATACCAGAAACATTACTTTTGCTGTCTTTACTTTTGTTGCCGCTACCACCACTATCATATTACTTTGCTACTAAACACTTTGTTGCAGATACTAAGTTTCCAGGTGTGGTTGAATTGACAACTCAGCTGCTAATACTTGAGAATATTCTTTGGCTCCCCTTGTGTCGAATCAATAAATTTGGGTTGAATACTCTACACTCGAAAGCTGTTGCGATCCCCTATACTTGTGGGTCATCAAGACTAATTTCTAGCGCCGTTGCCGGGGTGCATAGCTCTATTCTTTGAGTCACTTGGGATTTATATCTGCTTATCATTATGAAGAACTTGAGAGATCCAAAAACCAAGATCTATCCCTCAACTACGAGGGGAGGTAAGGAACTGCCATCTAGCTCTGCACTTGATTCACCTTCTGTTATGAGTAAGTTTGTGACACCTACACCTGCTTCTGCTATTCGTTCTGATATGTCACATGTTATTGATGATGCCACTTCTGCTATGCATGATACTTATGATGAAACTGCTTCCATGCTTGATACTACTGTTCCCCTTGGTAAATTTCTTGATGAACAAATTGCTAGGGCTAGAGAAAATAAATTATTGAATCTGAATACGATGATGATAGTGATGATGAAAATATGCCTGTTATTCCTGATGGCTATCTTTTCGATATGGAACCTTCTGCCGCTATTTTCGCTTGCAAGGATAGATATGAGCTTAAGAGGTTATTAATTAAATGGAACAAAGAATCACTTAGAGATAAAATGAAACCCGACCCTGCTTTTGCTACTTCACCTATATGTGTTCCTGATAAAGATTATGAATTCTCTGTTGATCCTGATATAATTACTTTGGTTGAATCTGATCCGTTTTATGGCTATGAATCTGAAACTGTTGTGGCACATCTTACTAAGTTAAATGATATAGCTGCCCTATTCACTAATAATGAGAGATCACGTTACCTCTATTTACTCAAAATATTTCCGTTCTCATTAAAGGATGATGCTAAGATATGGTTTAATTCTCTTGATCCTGGTTGTGTGCGTAGTCCCCAGGATATGATTTATTACTTCTCTGCTAAATATTTCCCTGCTCATAAGAAACAAGCTGCTTTGAGGGAAATATACAACTTTGTGCAAATTAAATAAGAGAGTCTCCCACAAGCTTGGGGGAGGCTTCTCAAGTTACTTAATGCTTTGCCTGATCATCCTCTTAAGAAACCCGAAATACTTGATATCTTTTATAATGGACTAATCGATACTTCCAGAGATTACCTAGATAGTTGTGCTGGTTCTCTTTTCAGGGAAAGAACACCGGATGAAGCTGAAATTCTATTGAATAATATGTTGACAAATGAAAATAATTGGGCACCTCCTGAGCCAGCTCCTAAGCCAGCTCCTGCTCCAATTACTGAGCCTATTCCTAAACCAACTCCGAAGAAGAGAGGTGTTCTATTTCTCAGTCCCGAAGATATGAAAGAGGCAAAGAAATCTATGAAAGAGAAAGGTATTAAAGCTGAAGACGTTAAGAATTTACCTCCTATTGAAGAAATGCATGGTCTTAATTCACAGCCTGTTGAAGAAACTTATGGTCTCAATTATTTATTTGTTGAAGAACCTCCTGATCCCGATATCCCGACACAGGTAGTAAGGTAAATTCTCTCTATAGATATGATAAAGCTGAAGTTCCTCCTACTAAAATTACTAGTCAGTGCTTGGATGAGTTTGATAACTTTAAGTTTAAGCAAGACGACTTCAATGCTTATTTTGGTAGACAATTAAAAGAAAATACTTATATGATTAGACGCTTGGGTGACTATATGGCTAATATTAGAGGTGAACTTAAACTTGTTAGCAAACATGCTTCTATGGTTACCATGCAAGTAGAACAAGTACTTAAAGCTCAAAAAGAAGTGCTTGATGAAATGAATAGTAAAAAAATGATTATGCTGTTAGAGTGGCTACTAGAACCGGTAGAATGACTCAGGAACCTTTGTATCCTGAAGGCCACCCTAAGAGAATCGAGCAAGATTCTCAGAGAAATAATATTGATGTTCCTAGTTCTTCTAAAAAGAAGAAAAAGAAAAATGATAGAACTGTGCAAACTTCTAGTGAACCTATTGCTGAACCACCTGATAATCCAAATGATATATCTATGTCTGATGCTGAAACACAATCTGGTAATGAACATGAACCTAGTGAAAATATTAATGCTGATGTTCATGATGATGCTCAACCTAGTAATGACAATGATGTAGAAGTTGAACCTGTTGTTGATCTTGATAACCCACAATCAAAGAATCAACGTTATGGTAAGAAAGACTTTGTTGCTAGGAAACATGGTAAAGAAAGGGAACCTTGGGTTGAGATACCCATGCCTTTTCCTCCAAAACCATCCAAGAAAAAGGATGATGAGGATTTTGAGCGCTTTGCTGAAATGATTAGGCCTATCTTTTTGCGTATGCGATTAACTGATGTGCTCAAAACAAATCCTTATGCTAAATATATCAAGGATATCATTACTAATAAAAGAAAGATACCGGAAGCTGAGATTTCCACCATGCTGGCTAATTATACTTTTAAGGGTGGAATACCAAAGAAACTTGGAGATCCCGGAGTACCTACTATACCTTGCTCCATTAAAAGAAATTATATTAAAACTGCTTTATGTGATCTTGGAGCCGGTGTTAGTGTTATGCCCCTCTCTTTATATCGTAGACTTGACTCGAATAAGCTGACACCTACTGAAATATCTTTGCAAATGGCTAATAAATCAACTGCTATACCTGTCGGTATTTGTGAGGATGTGCCTGTTGTGGTTGCAAACGTTACTATTTTAACGGACTTTGTTATTCTTGATATTCCCGAGGATGATAGTATGTCTATTATTCTTGGAAGACCTTTTCTTAATACTGCAAGGGCTGTTATTGATTGCAACAAAGGCAATGTCACTTTTCATGTTAATGGTAATGAGCATACGGTACACTTTCCGAGGAAACAACCTCAAGTTCATAGTATCAACTCCATTGGAAAATTCCATCGATTATATTTGGAGGTTTTGAATTTCCTCTTCCTATTGTCAAGAAGAAATATGATATACTTATTATAGGGGATGTGCATATCCCCGTTGAGGTAACTTAGTGTTATTCGAAATTTCTCCGGTTTCATGATTATCGGAATGAGTTTGTTAACAAGACTTGATCAACCTTGTTAGTGGATTCTTTTTGATGAGCATGAGATGGATGAAACTAGAAACACAAACTTCTGTACCCACTCTATATTTTCTGTTATTTATATTAAATAAAGTAAAAATAGTATTTTTCTGTCTGTTATCTGATTATCCGTGCAATATAAAAATAACCCAAAAATAAAAGTCCTCAGAATGACATGCCAATTTAATATGATTATGTCGGGAATATTTGAGGATTTACTGTGCAAAAATTACCGTGGGAGGAGCTGCCACCTGGCCACGAGGGTGGTGGGCGCCCCCCCCCCCTATAGGGCACGCCCCCCTACCTCGTGGGCCCATGGTGGCCCTCCTCCAATTATCCCAGCACCCATCTTCTTCCTCTGTCTCACACAAACCCGAAAAACCAACTCAAGCATGAGTTCCAGCCACTTTTGTTGTGATTTTCGATCTCCTTGCTCAAAGCACCTCTCGCAAAACTGCTTGAGGAGATTGTTCCTTGGTATGTGACTCCTCCATTGGTCCAATTAGTTTTTTTTCTAGTGCTTTATTCATTGCAAATTTATGCTGCATAGGTGACCATGTTCTTGAGCTTGCATGTCAAATTTATATGGTTCCAAGTAGTTTTGATGCATGATATAGGCTCTAGGCACTTGTAGGAATAGTTGCTATCAGTTTTATTGAAGTTGGTTTACTTTTGTTTGAAGTTACTAAAAATTTCAGAATTTTTCAGAGAAAAACAATATGCTTAGGAAGATGTTCCAAGGTGGTTCTTCTAAGAAGCAAGGTCCCAGGATTGCTATGTGTGATGCTGACGAGGATCCACCAAGAGACGCTCCAGTACGGCCTTGCGAATGGCCGTCGGAAAATTTTATGGACCGTGCGGGAATTAAAGAAGAATTCAAAACATATTTGTGCAATGCCGGTCTTGAGGATTTTGAGGTTAACAAATGCCCCCAGTATCATGATCTCACAAGTTCATTTGTGATGAGGTTTGAGTATTCATCTTCGCGTAATTCTCCTTCAGTCATGTTTGATCTCTATGACAAATCTTATACCATGGACTTAGAGGATTTCACTTCTGCTTGCAAACTTCCATCATGGGGTAGTGTTAGGGATCCCCCTAAATCTGAATTTAGAAACTTTCTTGCTAGTATAACTGTGGGGGAATCTAGAGATATAACGCAGGCTACCATAGGGAGCATTCACTTTCCTGCTATACATTATTTTGCTCTCTTCATCAGTAGACGCATAAATGCTAAGGATGAAGCATGTCACATGTGTGTCCATGATCTTAGCATTCTTAGGAGTGCTGTGTTAGGAGACCAATCTTATCATATGGGAGCCATTGTAGCTCGTAGGTTGCATCATAATAGACATAATGGAGATTTCTTTGGAGGAATTTTTGCAACCCACTTAGCTCATTTTCTTGAGATAGACATTCATGAGAGTGATACGGAGTTGCCTCCTGCATATTTAGATTATAACTCTATGGCTTCGCACCAGTTTGTCGAGAGGCCTGAATCCCCTCTCTTATATCATTTAATTTTTGATAAACGACGTGTTTTCCGTATTACTCTCCCTACTCCTGCCTTCTTTGATTCACAGGCAAAAGGAAGATATGTTATTGCCAGAGAGGAGGCAGAAGAGTACGAGAGGAGAGCAGAGGCAGCTCGACTCCACGCTACAGCTCAGCAGGCGATAACCGCTGCACATCAGTATGATCCCAACTATCCTTCCTCATCGCAGTACAACCCCAACAACTATTATTATGGATATCCGCCAGGCCAGCCGTGGCCATAGACCAACTTAGGCCAAAAGCCTAAGCTTGGGGGAGTACGTATTTCTCACCGACATTACATTTATGTTCACACACACTCATTGCTAGATGTCGTTGCTCATATTTTTTCATTGTAATATCCATGCTAGTTTACTTTCTTTTTCCTGCTTTCTTCTTGTGTGATTGTTAAACCTTAAGAAAAACCAAAAAAATTAGTAGTAGTTTATTTTTCTGCTGTAGTAGTAATAATTAAAAAGAAAACCCAAAAATATTTCATGTTCTTCTTTTGCTTGTTGGGAGCTTTCCTGTGTTAATAGTTTTATTCCTTTTCTTTTCTTTGGGGTCAGTAGGAGAAGACCATAATTAAATTGTTGAAGTGGCTCTTATATGCATTATTGTTGAATTAACCAAAGAGCCCGTATTGCCTTATCTTCTCCTGTTTATTGAATGCTCGCAGATTCCAGCTTAGTCCAATGCACGTGCACTCTTATTATTATTCACACCGTTCGGTCGTGCAAGTGAAAGGCAATTATGATGATATATGATGGGCTGACTGAGATGAGAAAAGCTAGTATGAAGTCGACCTCTTTTGTTTTTGTAAATATGATGAGTCCCTCGTTCTTGATTTAGCTTATTATGAATAAACATGTTTGCAATGACAATTAGAGATCGTAGTTGCTTGTGCCATGCTTGATTAGCTATGAGTTGTAATGATTTACCTTGTGTGCCAACATGTTATTGAGATGATTATGGTGTGGTATGATGGGGTGGTATCCTCCTTTGAATGATTTAAGTGACTTGACTTGCCACATGTTCACGCATGTAGTTAAAACAAATCAACATAGCCTTCACGATATTTATGTTCATGGTGGATTATATCCTACTCATGCTTGCATCCAATGTTTATTAATTTTAATGCATGTACATGGCTATTGTCGCTCTCTAGTTGGTCGCTTCCCAGTCTTTTGCTAGCCTTCACTTGTACTAAGCGGGAATACTGCTTGTGCATCCAATCCCTTAAACCCCAAAGTTATTCCAGATGAGTCCACTATACCTTCCTATATGCGGTATCTACCTGCTGTTCCAAGTAAATTTGTATGTGCCAAACTCTAAACCTTCAAATAAACATTCTGTTTTGTATGCTCGAATAGCTCATGTATCAACCAAGGTTGTCCTTATCTTCTGTGTTAGGCGGGTTATTCTCAAGAGGAGTGGACTCCGCTCCTCACTCACGAGAAAATGGCTGGTCACTGGGATGCCCAGTCCCATGCTTTATGCAAACTAAATCAAAATTAATTGCAAACAAAACTCCCCCTGGGACCTGATGCATGTTGGAGGCACTCGTTGTTTCGAGCAAGCCATGGATTAATGTTTGTTGGTGGAGGGGGAGTATAAACTTTACCATTCTGTTTGGGAACCGCCTATAATGTGTGTAGCATGGAAGATATCGCCATCTCTTAGTTGTTACGTTGACAATGAAAGTATACCGCTCAAAATACAATTTATCTCTATTGCAAAACCGAGCTCTGGGACCTCTACAAATCCCTGCTTCCCTCTGCGAAGGGCCTATCCATTTACTTTTATGTTGAGTCGTCACCCTCTTATTAAAAAGCACTAGCTGGAGAGCACAGCTGTCATTTGCATCCGTTACTATTAATCTATGTTGGGTGTGACTATGATTGGATCTCTTTTACCATGAATTACAATGTCTAGTCAGTCCTTGATCTTTAAAGGTGCTCTGCATTTATGTTTTGCGGTCTCAGAAAGGGCTAGCGAGATACCATTTTGTTATATCATATTATGATTGTTTTGAGAAAGTGTTGTCATCCGAGATTTATTATTATGACTTGCTAGTTGATTATGCTATTGATATGAGTAATTATGAGACCTGAGAATTATTGCAAATGTGGTTAGTTATGATATATGCTGAAAACTTGAATGCTGGATTGACATAGTTGCAACAACAAGAGCAAACAGAGTTTGCAAAAGTTTTTCTTTCTTTCTTTCAGTTTGTCAACTAAATTGCTTGAGGACAAGCAAGGGTTTAAGCTTGGGGGAGTTGATACGTCTCCATCGTATCTACTTTTCCAAACACTTTTGCCCTTGTTTTGGACCCTAACTTGTATGATTTGAATGGAACTAACCCGGACTGACGCTGTTTTCAGCAGAATTGCCATGATGTTGTTTTATGTGCAGAAAACAAATATTCTCGGAATGACCTGAAACTCCATGGGAGGTCTTAGAAAAAATAATAAAAAATCCTCTCCAAATATGAAGACCAGGGGGCCCACACCCTTCTCACGAGGGTGGGAGGCGCCCCCCCTAGGGCGTGCCCCCTACCTCGTGGGGCCCCTGGAAACCCTCCGACGCCAACTCCAACTTTATATATTTGCTTTCGGAGAGAAAAAAATTAGAGAGAAGAAATCATCGCGTTTTATGATATGGAGCCGCCGCCAAGCCCTAAAACCTCTAGGGAGGGCTGATCTGGAGTCCGTTCGGGGCTCCAGAGAGGGGGATTCGTCGTCGTCGTCATCATCAACCATCCTCCATCACCAATTTCATGATGCTCACCGTCATGCGTGAGTAATTCCATCGTAGGCTTGCTGGACGGTGATGGTTGGATGAGATTCGTCATGTAATCGAGTTAGTTTTGTTAGGGTTTGAACCCTAGTATCCATCATGTTCTGAGATTGATGTTGCTATGACTTTGCTATGCTTAATGCTTGTCACTAGGGCCCGAGTGCCACGATTTCAGATCTGAACCTATTATGTTTTCATGAGTATATATGAGTTATTGATCCTATCTTGCAAGTCTATAGTCACCTACTATGTGTTATGATCTGGCAACCCCGAAATGACAATAATCGGGACCACTCCCGGTGATGACCATAGTTTGAGGAGTTCATGTATTCACTATGTGCTAATGCTTTGTTCCGGTTCTCTATTAAAAGGAGGCCTTAATATCCCTTAGTTTCCAATAGGACCCCGCTGCCACGGGAGGGTAGGACAAAAGATGTCATGCAAGTTCTTTTCCATAAGCACATATGACTATATTCGGAATACATGCCTACATTACATTGATGAATTGGAGCTAGTTCTGTGTCACCCTATGTTATGACTATTACATGATGAACCGCATCCAGCATAATTATCCATCACTGATCCGGTGCCTACGAGTTTTCCATATACTGGTTTACGCTTATTTACTTTCCCGCTGCTACTGTTACAATTACTACAAAATACCAAAAACATTACTTTTGCTGTCTTTACTTTTGTTGCCGCTACCACCACTATCATATTACTTTGCTACTAAACACTTTGCTGCAGATACTAAGTTTCCAGGTGTGGTTGAATTGACAACTCAGCTGCTAATACTTGAGAATATTCTTTGGCTCCCCTTGTGTCGAATCAATAAATTTGGGTTGAATACTCTACCCTCGAAAGCTGTTACGATCCCCTATACTTGTGGGTCATCAGGTACCAAGGGCGAGGGACGAAGAGAACCATCTTCCTGCTCGTTGAATGAGGCAAACCAATAGGCAAAGTTCTTGTCCATCGGTGGTTACCGGAATGTCATCAACAATAGTAACAGGGTCTTACTGACAAAGTTGTACACCGAGGTTCTTACAAAAGCAGTGACTTATTACTGCTTAGATCATATGAACCTCAAGAAGGTTAAACAAAACAAGGGAAATAAAAATTTGATTATCAGATTAATAGAACAATGGAAAGGAAAATGTGTTTAAACACACATTTCAGGGGTATACCCTTCCAAAGACAAGCAGAGAAGAAATATCCATGACGAGATATAAAAAAGAAAACCCTTTAGGTAAGGGGAGAGAAATTTCATGAAATTATCCATACAATGGTGTTTGGATAATTGATAAGGAAAATTTAGCCTTTGTGCTTTCAATGTCTTTATTGAAAATCGGAGTACCACTGACATGCTTCGAGATAGCATTGACATGGCCACTGGGTAAAGATCAGACTTTGGATACTCTAAGGATTCATCAGGAACAACTTATAAAATAAGTCTTACAATTTCGTCGTGAAAGAATGGCTAAACTTGCTAAAAAGGATACTATAACAATAGGTCCTCCGGTCAGGTGTGCTAGGCACGACATCACATTACCGGGTCACATAAAGTCCAAGGTGATAACTCTTGGGAATATGTTCCAACCATCATATCTGACCGAGATTCAGATCTGATTGGTATCAGGATAACTCAGACTCAGGATGCCTGAGAAGAAAAGGTGCAACACAAAATGTCGAGATGACATTGTAAGACTCTCTGGAATTGAACTATGGAAGCGAGTTCCGAAACAAGAGTTCCTCATTAAATCAAGGAGAGGCAAGGAGGTGGCCGATTAACTCAGTGACAATTCATTGAGATTTTCAAAAGATGGATTTCCACACTTATGAGAACAAGGAGATAACATTTGTCATATCAAATGATATAATGATGTATGCTAGAGGAAAAACATACACAATTAAACATTGGCTGAAAGGTGCACCCGATATATGGGCTTATGTAATACGATCAATGTTAGAATGGTGTTTCGATAACCAATGGCCTAAGAATGTAATGTCGACCATTAACTTCAAAGCATAGGGTTGCTAGAACTTTTGAATTTGCACCTCATAGTTCAATTGTCGGTTTTCCGGTTAAAAATAACACGGGGACCAAGGAATGAACGAAAATGGCAAGAAGTATCACTTGTACCAAGAATTCATAAGAGGTTAGGTAGTACTTGATATTATCGAGGTACCATGGTGTAATACTCGACGGAAGATCAAAGTAAAGGTTGGACTGGTGTAATGATCCACAGAATACAAGTGCTTAAACTTGCCCATGAAATGGGGTCAAAGAAGAACATATGGTCGAAACCACGATTGCAAAAGGCCGGATCCCAGATATAAGAACTTATACCAAGGGAAAAATTTAATTTAAGAGAAGCTTTAATGATAAGATCTACATCGTGTCCATGGGCATGAACACAAAGTTCAAGGTCGACTCCCACTTCTTCAATGCATAAACTTTCATTCACTTCTCTATATAAGAATGATTTTAGTGTCAAAACCTACCTGGTGAATTACCAGAGGAGTATGACCCATGAAAACTTCCGGGTTCACATAGATTAAGAAAGGCATAGGTTCAACCCGTCAGGGTATCGTGGAAACATATACCACAAGCTTCGATCGTAAATACCACCAGCTCGAAAATAGAGCATGGTTGAGAAAACAGAGGATGCAATTTACCAAAAGCATTATGTATCCGAGGAAAGGCTCACAAGGTTATTGAATAAGGAGGACATTGTAACGCCCCGAGACCGTTGTGACACGTGTCTTCCAGTTATTCGCTGTTGTTGCCTTGTCATGTGCTTGCGTGTCATGCATCTCATATCATGTCATCATGTGCATTGCATTTGCATACGTGTTCGTCTCATGCATCCTAGCATTTTCCCCGTTGTCCGTTTTGCTATCCGGCGCTCTTATGTCCTCCGGTGTCCCTTTCTACCTCTTTTCGTGTGCGGATGTTAAACGTTTTCGGATTGGACCGAGACTTGCCATGCGGACTTGGTTTACTACTGGTAGACCGCCTGTCAAGTTTCGTGCCATTTGAACTTCGTTTGATACTCCAACGGTTAACCGAGGGACCGAAAAGGCCTCGTGTGTGTTGCAGCCCAACACCCTTCCAAACTGGCCAAAAACCCACCTAAACCCCTTCTATCATCTAGAGCGTTCGATCACGATCACGTGGCCGAAAACCGCACCTCATTTGGACTCTCCTAGCTCCCTCTACCTATAAATATGTGGCCTCCCTGAAATTTTCGCGGATGAAACCCTAACCTTCTTCTCCATCGCGCCACCGGACATGTCCGTCTCGCCGGCGGACGCGTCCACTCCATAGCCACCTCATTCCGGCCAATGGAGAGCTGCCACATCAGCCGCACCGCCGCCTCCAACCACTCAGACGCCGCCACGCATCCCCGCGCCCGCGCCCACTTCGCCGCGGCACCCGGGGCCCAGATCCGACCCGCCCCAGGCTGAACCGGGTCACGCCAGGCCCGCCTCCGCCGCCGCTCACCCACGCCGCCCGGCTCCCGTGTGCAGCGCGCCTCGCCGCTGCCGCCTTCACTGACCCCGATGCCGGTGACCCTGCTCGCCGCCATGCCGTCGCCTCCACCCCACCGCCTGTTCGCCGGCGCCGCCACCGCTGTTCTCCCGCCGTCGCGCTGCGCCGCCTCTCACGCCATGATCGCCGCCCTGCGCCACCTTCCTCCTGTGAGCGCGCCGTGCTGCCCGAGCGCCCGGCCCTGCGTCGCCCTTCGCCGGTGCCGCGCCCCGGCGTCCGTGCTCCTCCTCCTCGACCTCCTCGGCATCTGCGCCCTCGCTGGAGGAGCTCGCCGGCGGTGTTGACCTGCCCCTGGACGAGATCCACCAAGTCCTCTAGCCAAACAGCGCCCCGATCCCGGATCCCTCCGTCCCGCTCCTCTCCGTCCCGCGTTGACTTCTCTAAGTCCCCCAGATTTCAGTATTTTTTGAGCATATTCATCGCATCATAACTCTGTCATCGTAGCTCCGATTCATGTGTGTAGCATATCAAAATGTTCGCCTCGACGAGTACATCATTTCAACTCATTGCATCATTTTCATTTGAGCTCATCTTGATGCCCGAAATTCTTTTGGAAGAGGGCTATGTGAGGAAAGTTGCAGATCTGTTTCAGCAAATGGCCTTTTGTCATTTTTGCCATGTTTAATTTGTGCATGCTATGATCCTGAGCTCTACATGTGTTTTGTTATATGCCATGCCATCTTTACAGGGGTGTATGCCATGTATTTTTGTGATCTATGTGGTGACTAGCACAAGCATGCAAAGTAGCTTACTCAATGATGCTGATTTCAGGGACTTGGAATTTCTCTAAGTCCTTGTCCTGATATTGTTATTATGCCATATGTTCATGTTGTTTCCTAGTGATCCGTGCCTCTTTTGAGGATGATCACTAAGGATGTTTTGTTAATATTGTGGTGCTCTATCCATCCATATCTTTGTTTACAATTATGGAGCACCCTAGCTTGAGCCAATCGAGCTCTACTTTTACTATAAAATGTTCCTGGCAGATTGTTGACATGTTTAGCGATTTTGCCGAGGATGTTGCTATTGATCCGTGCATGATATGTTATTGTTCTTTCCATGTCTAGCTCCTATGCCATGTCTTCTTGATGGATGTATGCTTATCTTATCATGCAATGCTCTGTAGTGAGGGCATCGAGCTCGTAAACATGCCTACTTGTTAATCTGTTTTGCATGCTCCAGTTTTTCACCAAGTCTGAATTTGTTTGCGTTTTTCTTATGTTCACATGCTTGCAATTGTATTTACTGATCCCTTTTGGCTCATGGTCACTAAGGGACTTTTTTTATATGCTTTGAGTAGCTTCATTCCATGCCTTGCTTTGCCATGATATGTTCCTGTAGCATGTAGTTTTCATGCTCTAAAGTATGCTTCCTATTGATAAATTCCAGACTTGTGTTAATTTCACTAAGTCTGAAACCTGTTATCATTTGCCCTTTTGCCATGCTTGTTTGAACCTGTTAATGGATGAATTAGCCGTAGATAAGTGTTCATCTTTTGTCAAGAATCATGAGTGGATCCCTGCCATGTATTTTGTTGCTATGTTTGAGTGTTGTAGCATATTTAACTTGATGCATTTAGATGGCCACTTGCTGATTATCGCAGACCGGTGCCATATTTGTTTTGCTTGCCATTTCCAAACCATGCATCCGATTCCGGCGATCTTTTTATCGATTTCAACCGAAATCAACTCACCTTTCCAGTGGAACTCTTGGATTTCCAAGTTGAGGCCAGGTTCAATCATTCCTTTCCAAATCATGCATATACATCACATACCGCATCCCACATATCATGTCTTGTTCATGTGTTGGTTGGTTACTATGTTGTGTCCTTCTTTCCGGTGTTGCTTCTTCGGGTTGGTTCCGGTAATGTCGCGTTTGTGAGGATCCGTTCGGCTACGTCCGTTTGTCTTCTTCATGGACTCGTTCTTCTTCCTTGCGGGATTTCAGGCAAGATGGCCATACCCTCGAAATCACTTCTATCTTTGCTTGCTAGATGCTCGCTCTTTTGCTATGCCTATGCTACGATACCTACCACTTGCTCATCATGCCTCCCATATTGCCATGTTCAGCCTCTAACCCACCTTGTCCTAGCAAACCGTTGTTTGGCTATGTTACCGCTTTGCTCAGCCCCTCTTATAGCATTGTTAGTTGCAGGTGAAGAGGAAGTTTATTCCTTGTTGGAACATGGAGATGTCATTCCTTGTTGGAACATGATTTTTGTTGGGATATCACAATATCTCTTATTTAATTAATGCATCTATATACTTTGTAAAGGGTGGAAGGCTCGGCCTTATGCCTGGTGTTTTGTTCCACTCTTGCCACCCTAGTTTCCGTCATACCGGTGTTATGTTCCTTGATTTTGCGTTCCTTACGCGGTTGGGTGATAATGGGAACCCCTTGACAGTTCGTCTTGAATAAAACTCCTCCAGCAAGGCCCAACATTGGTTTTACCATTTGCCACCTAGCCTTTTTCTTTCCCTTGGGTTCTGCAGACTCAAGGGTCATCTTTATTAAACCCCGGGCCAGTGCTCCTCTGAGTGTTGGTCCAAAATAGAGCCACTTGTAGCGCCACCTCGGGGAAACTTGAGGGTTGGTTTTAGTTGTACGTAGTGTTCATCTGGTGTGCCCTGAGAACGAGATATGTGCAGCTCCTATCAGGATTTGTCGGCACATCGGGCGGCTTTGCTGGTCTTGTTTTACCTTGTTGAAATGTCTTGTAACCGGGATTCCGAGTCTGATCGGGTATTCCCGCTAGAAGGAATATCCTTCGTTGACCGTGAGAGCTTGTGATGGGCTAAGTTGGGACACCCCTGCAGGGATTTGAACTTTTGAAAGTCGTGCCCGCGGTTATGGGCAGATGAGAATTTGTTAATGTCTGGTTGTAGAAAACCTGAAGTTGATCTTAATTAAAATACATCAACCGCGTGTGTAACCGTGATGGTATCTTTTCAGCGGTGTCCGGTAAGTGAACACGGTGTTGGAGTTATGCTTGACGTAGGTAGATTTGGATCACTTCTTGATCATATTTTCTCGAACGTGCTTTGCCTTCTCTTCTCGCTCTCATTTACGAATGTTAGCCACCAATTATGCTAGTCGCTTGCTGCAGCTCCACCTCATACCTTTTCCCTACCTATAAGCTTAAATAGTCTTGATCGCGAGGGTGTGAGATTGTTGAGTTCCCTGGCTCATAGATACTTCCAAAACCAGTTTCAGGTCCCGACGATTACCGTGCAGGTGACGCAACCCAGCTCAAGGAGGAGCTCGATGAAGATCGTGTTCGTAGTCTTGTTGCGTTTCCAGTTGATCAGTAGTGGAGCCCAGTTGGGGTCGTTGTGTCCTTCTTTCCGGTGTTGCTTCTTCGGGTTGGTTCCGGTAATGTCGCGTTTGTGAGGATCCGTTCGGCTACGTCCATTTGTCTTCTTCATGGACTCGTTCTTCTTCCTTGCGGGATTTCAGGCAAGATGACCATACCCTCGAAATCACTTCTATCTTTGCTTGCTAGATGCTCGCTCTTTTGCTATGCCTATGCTACGATACCTACCACTTGCTCATCATGCCTCCCATATTGCCATGTTCAGCCTCTAACCCACCTTGTCCTAGCAAACCGTTGTTTGGCTATGTTACCGCTTTGCTCAGCCCCTCTTATAGCGTTGTCAGTTGTAGGTGAAGAGGAAGTTTGTTCCTTGTTGGAACATGGAGATGTCGTTCCTTGTTGGAACATGATTTTTGTTGGGATATCACAATATCTCTTATTTAATTAATGCATCTATATACTTTGTAAAGGGTGGAAGGCTCGGCCTTATGCCTGGTGTTTTGTTCCACTCTTGCCGCCCTAGTTTCCGTCATACCGGTGTTATGTTCCTTGATTTTGCGTTCCTTACGCGGTTGGGTGATAATGGGAACCCCTTGACAGTTCGTCTTGAATAAAACTCCTCCACTAAGGCCCAACATTGGTTTTACCATTTGCCACCTAGCCTTTTTCTTTCCCTTGGGTTCTGCAGACTCAAGGGTCATCTTTATTAAACCCCGGGCCAGTGCTCCTCTGAGTGTTGGTCCAAAATAGAGCCACTTGTAGTGCCACCTCGGGGAAACTTGAGGGTTGGTTTTAGTTGTACGTAGTGTTCATCTGGTGTGCCCTGAGAACGAGATATGTGCAGCTCCTATCAGGATTTGTCGGCACATCGGGCGGCTTTGCTGGTCTTGTTTTACCTTATCGAAATGTCTTGTAACCGGGATTCCGAGTCTGATCGGGTATTCCCGCTAGAAGGAATATCCTTCGTTGACCGTGAGAGCTTGTGATGGGCTAAGTTGGGACACCCCTGCAGGGATTTGAACTTTTGAAAGCCGTGCCCGCGGTTATGGGCATATGAGAATTTGTTAATGTCCGGTTGTAGAAAACCTGAAGTTGATCTTAATTAAAATACATCAACCGCGTGTGTAACCGTGATGGTCTCTTTTCAGCGGTGTCCGGGAAGTGAACACGGTGTTGGAGTTATGCTTGACGTAGGTAGATTTGGATCACTTTTTGATCATATTTTCTCGAACGTGCTTTGCCTTCTCTTCTCGCTCTCATTTACGAATGTTAGCCACCAATTATGCTAGTCGCTTGCTGCAGCTCCACCTCATACCTTTTCCCTACCTATAAGCTTAAATAGTCTTGATCGCGAGGGTGTGAGATTGTTGAGTTCCCTGGCTCACAGATACTTCCAAAACCAGTTTCAGGTCCCGACGATTACCGTGCAGGTGACGCAACCCAGCTCAAGGAGGAGCTCGATGAAGATCGTGTTCGTAGTCTTGTTTCGTTTCCAGTTGATCAGTAGTGGAGCCCAGTTGGGTCGATCGGGGACCTTGTCGCTTTTGGGGTAGTCTTCTTTTATTTTGGTTCCATAGTCGGGCCTTGATTGTATTTGGATGTTGTAATGCTTATTTATGTATTTGTGTGACGTGGCGAGTGTAAGCCAACTATGTACCTTTCCCCTTTATTTATTTACATGGGTTGTTGTGAAGATTACCTCACTTGCGACATTGCTTTCAATGCGGTTATGCCTCTAAGTCGTGCTTCGACACGTAGGAGATATAGCCACACCGAGGGCGTTACAGACATTGTCGAATAATAATCCAATAAAGGATCTGACGGTCCATAGCGGAGCTGATGTGAGCATCGGCACACAATCAGTTGAAGAAAGGATGCAAGGGCATCAGATTATAGAACACCTGAATGATTCGATGCTTAGATATCAAAGGAATTATGATTTCCAAATAGAAGGATCAGAAGCAGACGCTCTGATCAAGGGTGGATAAGTTCAATAGACCTAAGAGTACAATTGACGGCAAACAGATTGGTCGAGAACAAGCTCATGTTCAAAAATGACGTCTGAGCCAGAAAGATAATTTAAAAGGATCAACTGATAATTGCGTGCATTCGCACTCATGTTGAATCAATAGGATCAAAATTACGGTGTCTAAGGATACTAACGAATATTGCCAGACATATGGAAAGCATCCATAATGCAAGCAGACAAGTATTGCAGAGCAATAATCTACTAAGGATTCTTGGAGGATCGAATAGTATTTTGAAGACCATTGTGAAACACATGAACAACTGGGGGGTGAGCGGATACTCGATAAGTGCGAGAATTATCCATAGGGGTATTCAGGTGACAAAGAACAGCAAGGCAGTAAGCTCAAAGGACTATTGAAACAACGACGAGTATTTCCGGGTATCTTGTAATAGCAAGACCAACTGGGGATGAATGCAAGAATAACAACTGCAAGTAGTTATCCATAAGGATTGACGGTGGAAGGAGAATTGCAAACGCGATGAACACAAGTTCTCGGGTTAACAGCGGAGAGTATCTTTAGGGTCTTCACGTGCAGTAGATGATCATCAGTAATAAGGGGCTCTCCGAGTGAAAGTGATAATGAGATCCTAATGTTAGATTTAGCAAAATTCATTTAACCCGAATAGAAGAGAGATCAGAGTCCCAGAGTATAAACAAGGAGTAAAATATCCTAATACCACCCAATGGCGACGTGGGCCCGTAAGCCACATAGCCATGTTAGTAAAAGTTTTTCAATGACTAGACTCGACTTCGGCCAAGGAGTTGGAAAGGGGGATTCCTACAGGTAGTCGGCTCTGATACCAACTTGTGACGCCCCCGATTTGACCGTACACTAATCATACACGCAAACGTGTACGATCAAGATCAGGGACACACGAGAAGATATCACAACACAACTCTACAAATAAAATAAGTCATACAAGCATCATATTACAAGTCAGGGGCCTCGAGGGCTCGAATACAAGAGCTCGATCATAGACGAGTCAGCAGAAGCAACAATATCTGAGTACAGACATAAGTTAAACAAGTTTGCCTTAAGAAGGCTAGCATAAACTGGGATACAGATCGAAAGAGGCACAGGCCTCCTGCCTGGGATCCTCCTAAACTACTCCTGGTCGTCGTCAGCAGGCTGCACATAGTAGTAGGCACCTCCCGAGTAGTAGTAGTCGTCATCGACGGTGGCGTCTGGCTCCTGGGCTCCAAACGCCTGGTCGCAGCAATCGGGTATAGAGAGGGGGAAAAGAGGGAGCAAAGCAACCGTGAGTACTCATCCAAAGTACTCGCAAGCAAGGAGCTACACTACATATGAATGCATTGGTATCAAATAGAATAAGGGTATCATATGTGGACTGAACTGCAGAATGCCGGAATAAGAGGGGGATAGCTAGTCCTATCGAAGACTACGCTTCTGGTAACCTCCATCTTGCAGCAGGAGAACGGAGTAGATGGTAAGTTCACCAAGTAGCATCGCATAGCATAATCCTAACCGATGATCCTCCCTTCGTCGCCCTGTGAGAGAGCGATCACCGGTTGTATCTGGCACTTGGAAGGGTGTGTTTTATTAAGTATCCGGTTCTAGTTGTCATAAGGTCAAGGTACAACTCCAAGTCGTCTTGTTACCAAAGATCACGGCTATTCGAATAGATTAACTTCCCTGCAGGGGTGCACCACATAACCCAACATGCTCGATCCCATTTGGCCGGACACACTTTCCTGGGTCATGCCCGGCCTCGGAAGATCAACACGTCGCAGCCCTACCTAGGCACAACAGAGATGTCAGCACGCCGGTCTAAATCCTATGGCGCAGGGGTCTGGGCCCATCGCCCATTGCACACCTGCATGTTGCGAGGGCAGCCAGAGAGCAGACCTAGCAACCTCCATTACAATGGAAGTTGCGTTACGCGGTCCAACCCGGCACGCGCCGCTCAGTCGCTGACATCACGAAGGCTTCGGCTGATACCACGACGTCGAGTGCCCATAACTGTCCCCGCGTAGATGGTTAGTGCGTATAGGCTAGTGACTAGACTCGTATCAAATACCAAGATCTCGTTAAACATGTTATCTTGAAATAACCGTGAACGCCGACCAGGGCCAGGCCCACCTCTCTCCTAGGTGGTCTCAACCTGCCCTGTTGCTTCACCACAAAGATCCACACAGAGGGCCGTTGGGACAAAGGTCCTTTCAGCCCCTAATCCGTGAATCACTCGCGGGTGCTCCATGAGCCGACCCGACTTTAGTCACCACATGTATCATGTATAAAGTATATAGTATATACCCGTGATCACCTCCCGAGTGATCACGGCCTGATAGTATAGCATGGCAGATGGACAAGTAGGTAGGGCCACTAATGATAAACTAGCATCCTATACTAAGCATTAGGATTGCAGGTAAAGGTAACAACAGTAGTAGCAAGGACAGGTTATGCATCGGGATAGGATTAACGGAAAGCAGTAACATGCTACACTACTCTAATGCAAGCAGTATAGAGAAGAGTAGGCGATATCTGGTGAACAAGGGAGGGGGGCTTGCCTGGTTGCTCTGGCAAGAGAGAGGGGTCGTCAACACCGTAGTCGAACGGGGGGTCACCGGCAGTCTCGGGGTCTACCGGAAAGAAGTAACGGAGGGGAACACAATAAATAACAAAGCAATCAAAGCAACACAAGGCATAACATAGCAATACGCGGTGCTAGGTGTGCCCTAACGCAGTACTAGGTGATACCAGGAAAGGGGGGAAACATCTGAGAAAGGATTCCCGATGTTTCGTGTTTTCGGACAAATGAACCGGAGGGGGAAACTTGCGAGTTTGATAGGTTAGGGATGTGTGGCGGACGAACGGGTTGCGTTTCCGAATTCATCTCGTCGTTCTGAGCAACTTTCATGTAGAAAGTATTTTCATCTGAGTTACGGTTTATTTTATATGATTTTCTAAAGTTTTAAATCATTTTTAGAATTTATTTAATTAATTTAATTCAACATTATCCAGATTAGTGCATGCTGACGTCATCATGATGTCAGCAGTCAACAGAGGTGTTGACTGGTCAAACTGACGTGTGGGTCCAGTGGGTCCCACCTATCATACACTATTTTAGGTTAATCAGGGTTTAGGTTAATTAGTTACGCTTAATTAGTTAACTAAAATGATTGGGTTAAACTAATACAGAATTAATTAATTAAGTTAATTAATTTAATTATTATTTTATTTAGTATTATTATTATTTTCCCAAAGTTTTATTCATATTCTGGAATTCATTTAAATCAGAAATAAATGGTTAAATCGCTACGGGTACACAGAATTATACCCAGCTATTTCAACCAGGGGCTAACAGGTGGGGTCCAGTTGACTGCCTAGTCAGCAGTCAACTAGGACCGTTGACTAGTCAAAGGCTCAGGGGGGCCGCATGTCATTGACTGGGTTATCCCAGTCAGCAGTTTGACTGGTCAAAGGGACCAGTGGGACTCATGTGTCATAGGTACAAGTTTTGACATAAAATTTATTAGTTTAATTAACTAGATGGGGTCCACTAGTCAGTGTCTATTAGCAGTGTCATTAGTGGTAATTAGTCATTAGCATTTAACCTAATGGCCTCGGGCCCACTAGTCGGCGGCACAAAGGCTGGTTAGGAGCGTCGTGCGCGCACAGGAGAGCGCCGGCGGCAACGGCGCTCGGCCGGCGGAGCCAAGGCCGACGCGGGCGGCGTGTGGGCGGAGCAGGGGAAAGGCCGGGCGCGGCCAAGGCGGGTCCAGCGCGAGTGGGGCGAACTAGGCTGCAGAGGACGATGCGGGACGACAGCGGAGAAGAAACAGCAGCAGCACGGGGCCGGCACGGTCAGGGAGGTAGAGCAGCAGCAGCAGTAGTAGAGCACTGCACCGGTGGGCGCGAGTGCGGAGGGTCGAAGCGGGGCATGGGCACGACGACTAGGGGGTGCGGGCGGAGCGTGTGCAAGGGACCTGGGGCGCGACGAGGGGCGCGGTGACCGCGGCAGATGGCTGCGGGGAAGTGGCCGGGCGGGAGCCACGGCGAGGCGGGCCGTAGTGCAGTAGCAGAGGCAGCACGCGGGCGGCACAGCTGCAGCTCGAGGAGCTAGCGGGCGCGGGTCTCGGTGCGCTCCAACGGAGCGCGGGTGCGGACAGAGGTGAGGGGTGCGGGTGCACGCGCCGTCATGCGAGCGGCCAGGGCGCGGCCTGGAGCAGGGGAAGAGAAGGAAAGGCCGGGGCCTCACCGCGCGGAGGAGGGGTCGGGGCAGCGGGGCGCGAGGAGGGCGGCGGGGACGACGGCGCCAGAGGGGAAGCAGGTCGGCGATGAGGAGGAGACAGGCCGGCGGGGAGGTTCCGGCGACGGGGTCCGGCATGGTGACGGCGAACGGCGGCGAAAGCGGGCACCGGGGATCGGCTCGGGTGCCGATCCAGATCCAACGGGGGGAGCTCCGGCGAGGTGGTCCTCCGGGCGGCGGCGGCGTCGACGGGTTCGGGGGCACGGTTGCTCCCGATCTCGATCCAGATGGGGTGGGGAGAGGAGCGAGGCGTGGGGGGGAAGTGGGTGAAGTGGGGGACCGCTCTAGGTCAAGGGGAGTGGGGGGTTAAGGGGGACCGGGGTGGGCCGGTCTGGCGGCCCATCGGCCTGCTGGGCCGAGGCCAGGATGGGGGGTTTCCTTTCCTCTCTTTTTTTTTGTTTTGTTCTACTTTTTCTTTTTTTAGCTAATTGTTTGGGCAACAAATAAGTTTTGTAAAACATGATAGTTGGCCCACAAATAATAGCACAATATATCCTACCACCAAAAACTAGTTTGGAGTAATTATCATTTCATATTTATTTTGTATAAATAAAAAAAGTTATTAAATAATGTTTTCAGTCATCGTTTGAGGTTGTTTAAGTCACTTATTAACTTTCAATAATGTTGTTTACAATTTTATCATAGCCTCTGATTTATCTATTATTTATTGAACATTTTAGTTTTAATATTTGAAAACTTTTATTGTTTGCTTGATTTTAAATTTTGAATTTGAAACGTTTTTGAACTAATGCGAGATTAGCAACAATAACCGAGGTGACGTGGCATCTTTAACGTGGGATTACTATAGCTTAATTATCTGGGCGTCACAGACAGGTTCCTGAAGGCTCCACCGGCGATCTCTATTGGGCGCTTGATGCCTGTAGATTGCTGGATCGGGCGGGATTAGGTCATGTTAACCCAATTTTTGGCTATGCGGCTTCAGGAGGGAGTGACGCGAAGCTTCGCTGTATGTTGCCATCATGGGACATGTCGGTGTTTCGATTTCCATGATGAAGATAGTGTCCGAGAATGTCATGGCAATTGAGTTATGAGGTCTCGCAACGACAGACTCTGTCCTCGAGGGGATGAGGACTTTTCTTGGTGTTTCTTGACTTGTAGCAGCGGCATCAGCAAGTGGACGCGGCAACACAGGAGGAGTACATAGTCTTATCTTTCAAGGTGAAAATCCAAGGTATGACCTTAAGTGGTTGTGCTTGGCAACGGCCTTGTTGAAAGCATTGTTTTAAGAGCGCGGACTTTTGTTCAGAGTGAAAACCTGAGATCTATGATCGGGAGGCGACAACACTTGTGCACTGTTTCCTTCTTGGAAGCGTCGCTTTTGGAGAATTTGGACTCCGGGTGCTGCGTTCCCGGTGGTTTGCTTTGCAGCTACATGGTTTTGATCACCGTAGCGGGATCTTTTGTTTTCTTCTTCTTCTTCTTTTTTGTTGTAGGTTAGTGTGCATCCATAATGTCTGTAAAACATTTCAGTGTTGCAGAGTCTGGGTGTAATCGATATCTTTGCAATATTAATACATTCCCCTTGGCGAAAATGGAGACCATCCAGCGACCTAACTAAGTGGTCTCCAAGTGAGCTATAGTGCTGCCCTGTTGTTTAGGTGTGGCAATTCAGTTTTTGAGAAGAAGAAAAATAACGGGCTAGCTTGAGCCCGTTGTGACCATCTTTCATGGTATTTTTGAAAGAAAAGAAAACATAATTAATGCGTGTATACCAATTTCTATTAATAAAACATGTTTACAATCATGAGCAAGTTTAGATACATCAAAACAAGAAATTATTAGTTGTCCACGCTCTTTCCCTATAGTAAATGAATGAATAAGTATATATAGTCATGCTCTCATCGCATCATATGTATAATATATGTGCAGCTGGTTTATTCTTCTTTCGAGCGAAAAGAAGTTAATTAATATCATCATCATCATCATCTTCAGTACCCGCCCTTGGCCTCGTAGGAGGTGTCGGGCTTCCAGCCCTTGGGGATGACGTCGTCGACGACGGTCTTGGTGCCGCCCTCGGTGGTGTAGCGGACGGAGAAGGGGCCGATGAGCTTGTGGGGGGTGTCGATCCTCCACACGGCTCCCCACGACTCGTTGAGCTCGGTCCACTTGTCCTCGCCCTTCTGCTTGATGTCCACGCCCACCACGTCGCCGTCGCCTTGGAGGAACTTGATCACCAGTGCCAGGTAGTTTTCGTTGGAGGACTTCTCCACGTGGAAGTTCACCTTGGTGCCCGCCGGGTACTTGCACTTGACGCGCCGGAACTTGATCTCCACCTCGCCGGCGTCGCGCAGCTTCTGCTCCTCGCCCTTCTTTGCCATGGAGCCGAAGGCGTGGCCGGAGAGGTCGAAGTGGTAGGGGGCGATGGGCTCCTCGTTCTTGTCAGTGATGGTCACCATGGTGGGCTCGCCGGAGCAGGCCTCGGGCTTGGTGCACTTGAGCTCGAAGCAGGAGCCGCAGCCGCGGCCGTCCTTGAAGATGGGGATGTTGCCGCAGGAGGTCATGCCGTGGAAGGGGGCCTTGTCCACCTCCTTGTACCCGCAGGCGCCGCCGTTGTCCTTGGGCCCGGCGCCCGTCGGCTTGCCGTACCACGTGGTCTTGGCGTCCAGCCACTTGTTGCCGTAGCTCGCAGGCGATGCCGTGATGTTGGGGCCCGGGGGAACCTTGGCGATGCCGTGTGCGCCGCACACAACCGCGGCCAACACCGCCGCAACCAGCAGCACCGACGAGGAAGAAGAAGCCATCTTCTCTTGAACTGTTCCTTGTTGCCGCTGTCGCTGCTGTACCTCTTCTTGCTGCCCTGCTTTTATAGGGCACACCAGAAGAGGGGGGAGGATGCTGTGGCTGGCTGCCGTGAGCGGGAGGCGAGCTTGTCCGTGCATGCATATGCGGCTCGCCATCATCGTCGGAGGTGCATCCTCTTGCTGACCAAAGCCGCCTATGTTTAGAATGTCTGAACCATTTGTGCATGGTGAAGGTGCAAGTTGTCAGAAGGACATGAAAATGCTAGCAAAATCACAAGCGACATTTTTTTTGAACATCAGTACAGACACAAGCGCTCATGTACACGCGTATACAGTCACCCTATGAACTCACACACACACCCTGCCCCTATGAGCACCTCCGAAAAACTGAACCGGCATATTATCTTGAGATTTACTAAGTCACCGATGGGTACGTCTCCTCCCACTGAATGTGCATCGCCGGAATCATCGGGATTTGAACCCTGATGGGCTGGGGATACCATAGTTCCTTATTTATGAGAGCTTAGATATGACATCCTTAAAAACATCAGATGTGAATTAGACATATTGATAATAATAATACTATGGCGGCCGTCACGTTGCCCATTCCGTTGTTGCAACAGAAGTTAGTTGAAGTTAGACAGGTGTTGCAGCGACGCATGATTTTCCTGTATTTCAACGTCAGCAACACACACGCACACACATTTTTGGTACCATCAGGAGGAAGCAACCAAGCAGACTTTGCATAAGTACCAACCAACGGAATTTCTTTCACAGCAGTGACGACTTCATCATTTCTTACAGTTGCACACTCTGCTCTGTCCAGGAAAATTGCGACGAGGGAAAAAACAGAGTCGACCCAGAATGAACAAACGCTATCCAAGAAATAACACGACCGGACCGGAAAATTTTCCCCCTTGATCTATCTAAAACCTTGCTATGCTTCATCCCAACTTTGACGAGCCGGACCCTGCGCCAAAAATGGCAAAGGGAAACAGATGCACATTGTCTGCAAGCTCGGTTCCGAGTTTCAAGGCCTTTTCGGCAGCAGCTGCTCACTTCGGTCTCTACCTCTCTTCGAAGCTGTATGTGCACAAATTTCCTAGGCTTCAGCTTGCTCATCCTGTCGCACGGCATTCACCTGTGATTGAACCCTGCGGGCACATACAAATACAGTAGGATCAATAAAACTCAAATCACTTGACCCGGTTATGGAATGAGCTGGTGCAAGAATGAGGTAATTCCTACTTTACGTTGGACTAACCAAACACTGTCCTTTAGTATGTAAAAACCTTCTGTTCTTCCAAAACTACATTCAGTAGAGTGGGCTAAATTCTTTACTCACTACCGTTTCAACTATTCTATATGGAAAAAATTACCAGAAAATCTCTGCAGAGAACCATTACCACCAATCAGCTGTGACTCAATTCTTCTTTCTTGACCCAAATGCATTCTTTCAGGCCAAACAGAGTTCAGCCTCCTAGCGAAATCTTCAACTTCCCTGTTTGTTCAGAAATGAAGCATGTCATTAATTCGCATGAGGGCTTTGGTACAGGAATATGAGCAGTAAATTCGTTATAGCATTTTCAGTACACATAATAATAGAATAATCAAATATAAACAGCAGTGAGCCCAAGTACTAGCAAACATTTAGCTTGCTCCATATTACAGCTGAACCATTTGATATATCCTCAGTTATGAATTCCAAACACAGCAACTTCTATTGAAGAGCTAGTGGGCACAAACAGTGGTTCATATTTCAGGAAAATGGCATCTATTTGTAACTGAGCAACACAATAGTAGATGCACAAAATAAGCGCCCCATAACACTTCTCACCCATCGGGAAAAAAATGTGTCAACATAGTAAAAAAATCAGAAACTAAGCTAAGGGCCTGAATAGATGTACAAATGAGAGAGATAGTTTCCTTACCTATCAAGCTCTTCCTGCATTGCAGGATCAAGTCCATCATCAAGATCACCATCTTCAAAGGGGTACTCATTATCATCTTGCACATCTGAACTTGGGCAAGGAGCTCTAGAAATATTATTAACAGCACCCGCATTGCATGGAACCGCACAGGCGCCTTCCTCCTGAACTCAACAGATAGAAAGATGTAAGAAATAAAATATTATTCACATAGCATACACTGAAAAATTAGGGTTACAAAATATAACCTTGTTTACATGTTCAGGGTCAGCCTTTGGGAGGTTCTTAGGATCCTTCCTTCTCTTGTTCCTTTTCTTATTCTTACCAGCTTTCCCACCTCCAGAACCTGTCAGTCAAGTGGATAGCTGGTTACATGCAGTTATGAGGAACGACTGATGGAGAATGTTTCCATGCTGCATGCTTGCATTGTAGGTATTGGTTTAACTTGAAATGGTAACCAAGCTCAGCCAATAGGTCGATCTTATAACAGAAGAAAATCACAAGGGAGCAACAAAATACTCCCCTGTCCGGAAATACTTGTCGGAGAAATGGATAAAAGTTTACGTATTTTGAACTAAAATACGTCTAGATACATGCATTTCTCCGACAAGTATTTTCAGACGGAGGGAGTACTTAACATTAGTTGACAAATCAGAAGTGCCTAATAGATGTGCCATCGTAAATTAGATTGGTCCTGCAGCTGACTATTCTTAGAATCATCACAATACTCCCGCATTGTCCCATTAACAAGAATATATTCATTACTGTTCCTACTGGGCAGCTAATCACACAGATAATCTAAAGCTTTACAGTACCAAGGTATCCACACCACATTTTGGAACAATTCACTCTACACTAACCATTTTCAAAAGCCAATTCCAATCATTATTCCAGTCAGACATAAAATCCGTAAGGTGCACCCAGTGGAGAAACGAGTTACTGAAATATGGGAGCTCATGAAAAGCTGACCGATCAAATGATCAATTACTACTAACTTGCAGGGAATTATGGGCATATGCATTCACTACAGTAATAACTTGATCCTTGAAATATTGCCAAGGCATATGCATTGGTTCAGGACAACAACTTTTGTTTGCAATTTACGATTACTATATAGAACAACATATAGCCAATATAACTCGGTCCAGTTACATACCTCCATCCCCATTTATAAAACAAAGTAACTCGTCCAAAGATCGCTCATCCTTTTGCTCTTGCTGTACCTGAATATCCTGAAACAAACCCAACATAACATGTAAAATTCAAACATGAGCAAGACAACTAGATGAAAGAGATAAACATCATTGCACAGGACATAACATATCAAAGCATGCAAAACAGGTGAAATCTATCAAAATTACCTTTAGTTTCTGGCGCTCCTGTAGTTCTTTCCGTTTCTTTGCATACAATCGATTCAATAAGCGAATCCTGGGATCATCGTTTATATTTTTCAGTGGCTCCAATTTTTCTTCCTGCATGCATGTAAGCTCACAGTAAGTGCTGTCTCAAATTAATAAAGAAAACTCCTGCTGATCCTCAAAAAGAAAAGTTTACATGCCTCCGTTAAGTCATCTGGTAAATGAAAAATATCACGGATTTCCTCAGGTGTCTTCCCTTCAATGATTCGAGCAAGTGCTCGACTAGTAAGATCAACCAATGGCTTTAATTGAAGACTGTCAGCTGCAGATGTCAGCTCACAAAGTTTTTCGGTGTCTATCCTAACAAACTTCTCATCAAATGACTTCCGCTCCTGCGCAATAAACGAAAAGCCTAATAAGATAACTGGAACAGAGGTAAGCTTGTCAACTATGATAAAATGTACAAGCTTAACAGAATACAACATCCAAGTTGGTGAACCTTTTTCCCAAGAAAAATAGTTGAAACATTCAGAAAATCATCCTTATGGTCAGAGAGTAATTCCATAAGATCATATGAATAATAAGGAAACAAAAACAGTATATAGCAATCTAAACTTACACGATGTCCATGGGTCAAAGATGCAAAAAAAAAAAAGGGAAAGCGGTAAAATAAATAAAATGGAGACCAGGAAGTTGCAACATATGGTACCTTGTTGGAGCGCCCTGGGACTTGATGAAACCGACAATAGTCAAGAATCAAACTCAAACTTGATGGATTAACTCTTTCTGGGAGAGCAATAGCATGATTTTTGGATGATCCTGTGCCATTTTTGACAATTTCTCGACATATCATAGGGCAGAACATGGCAACCTCTTCCTCCACTTGCTGTATGGATCCATCAAAGCACTGAAGCCAAATATAAGTCTTCAATGACTGCAAGTTGATAATAAAATTAGTAGTGAGTATTTTTCCTGCAAGGCAAACGAATTCCAAACTTATAAATGCATGGGTCATACCTCTGGTTTTATTACTGATAACTCACTTTCTGACATTCTTGCCGATGCCAGAAAAAATATATGGGAGGAATTGGATGCAGCAGAAAATTTACAAGTAACTCCTTTTTAGGTATTCCTCCACCGAGTAGTCCAATGGCCAGCAAATAACTGTGCAAATACAAAATTCAGGTATCCCTTATTTACTCTTCTGAACAGGCAATGAAGTTAATATATTTTCTTTGGATTATGCAAAAGCAAGTGATAACCATATCTGAAGAGAGATTTCACAAGGTGGTGCATAATAAAAATTGCCACAAGGAAAGAAACAAGCTGCTGTCCCTGAAATTGTACTGCTGGGCTCACGGCATCGGTTCTGCGCAACATAACTATAGAAGCATACAATTCCAACGAAATGGATTACACACACACATTCAACAGCTGAGTGGCATGTCAAACATGACAAACTCATCTGTAGCCACAGCCTCAGTTTAACTACTGTTGTAAGAGGAGTATTACATGGACCCAAAGGGCACTGGCGGACATATTTGGGAAATCTAGTATGCGCGCCTTACTCTGATATGATGACTTCAAAGACTCAATGGCAATAAGCAACAGATATATGATTTGGTGAAGTACACAGCAGAGATAGCAATCAGTTTAATGGTTTCAGTGAAGTATTGTCTGGACTCTGTGGTGATGGACAGATTGGGAAAACCAATCTATGCACCTTATTCGATTTTACAGACGTCAATGGGAAGGAATTGACTCCAATTGAATCCGGCATCCAGCAATGGGAAACAGTCGTATGGGGAAAAAACACTCCTAATCAAACCAACAGAAATTCGTCCCTGAGGCGGCCGTTAGGCCTTGCGAGCCCAGGCGCGCGGACCCTGGAACCCTAAACGGATGGGAAACGCAACCGCGCCCGGAAATGGGGGTTAAACCCTAGCTGCAGAGAAAGCGCCGCGGAGGGCGCGGCGGGCCCTAGGGGGATTGCGAGGGCCGCCAGTCCCAGAAACCCCGCGGGGCCGCCGCCCAAAACCCTAGCCAGTAGGCCCCGGCGGCGCAGGCGCGGGGGCGGGGACGCGAACGCGGGGAGGATTAGACTGGTTGCCGGCGGCGGGCGCGGGGCGGGCGTACCTTTGGGGGGCGGAGCGAGCGGGGAGGCGGGGGGGCGGCGAGGAGGGAGGGAGCGAGGGCCGCTGCGGCGGCGGTGGCGAGTGGCGGCGGCGAGGGGGGCGGGGTGGGGTGGGAAGGAGGCGTGTGGTGTTATTTGGTTGGTGGGCGTGCGCCTGCCTGCCTGCGGTTTGGTTTGGTTTGGTTTGGTTCGGCTCGGTCCGGGGGAAGGGAATGGGACGCAAAATGGCGAGCCGAGGAAGCCGAAGCGACACGGGAGTGCTCTCACTCCCTTATCCATCTGCCACCGGGCCTCGGCCCGCCACGCTCCCTCGCTCGCCTGGGCCTGCCTCTTGCTCCGCTGACCCACTGGGCCGGCGGGGATGGCGACGGCGGAGGTGCTGCGGCGGCCGGTCACGGGGGAGAGGGCCGGCGCGCCGGCTCCGCCTCCACGGGCCCAACGTCGTCGTCTGCTCCCACCACGTCAAGGTGAGGCCCCGCGCTCTCTCCTCGCCTCTAACCAGTAACTACGTACTCTGCCTTTCTTCCTCCCTTCATCGCCAATTAACTAATAACTGATAAAGGATGATTCAGTTCAGTACGCCACCAATTCAGCAGTGATTTGCCAATCCTTTGGTCCATGGACTAGACGAACGCTTTCCCGCAAAAAAAAAAAAAAAAAAAAGGACTAGACGAACGCTAATAAGTATGTTGGCCTGACCTCTACTTTCAGTCTTCGGAGTTGCATTATCACCCTTTGTTCCTCTCAACTGTGATGATTGCTTCTAGTTGTAGCCCCCTTATCTTCAGTTCAGGTGCCGTGTCGCTCCCAGCATAGCTAGGGTGATCAACACGTCATCTATGATTGTTAGATTGCACGCCTTGATGTTCCGAGTTTGAGGGCCAATCTCACCACTTGTGCTATCTGTGTTTATGTACAATTGCCTTTCTGCTGTGCTGCTTTACAAGTCAGTGTCACGTTGTTAAATATTGATCGAAGAACGCACTGAATGTTCGTTCGTCAACCTATCGCTCTATTGTACTACGTCCTCTGATGGCTCGCAAGAATATTGGTCCAACTCAATATGCTGACTTGTAGGTATCGTCTTTCTCTTCCGAAGATCCCAGGGAGTTGCTCTTCGTCAGCAGTACCAAGCTCACCTCTCGCCACCCATTCTGATCAAAGCAATGGTTCCCTAGTAGTTGTTCTGGATGAGAGATACAAAAAAGCATTACAATCGGTAGCTAGTTTAGCATACCCAATTTGTATCTAATTTGGAAATAATTGAATTTGTTAGCTAGCTCATGTAGAGTGTCATACCCTCTACAGGTTTATGAACAAATGCAGCTTCATAAGGTCAAATTTATTGCTCCTGCAGGACGGAAGCATGTTTCGAGAATTCCTGATGACAATCTTCTCACTCTGGGGATGGCATCATGTCCTCCCTGAGTACAAGGCCATGCTCTGCGTCATACTTAATTCCATGCCATGGGTTACTGTACTAACTACAGTCGTGTCTCTCACCATCACATCAGCTGCTCAGAGATCTTACGTGCTGACCGCCGTCATCTTCTTACTAGCTACAACCTTGGTAGCATGCTTTGCTGCAAAGCTTGTTGTAGAGTATGCTAAGGCGCCTCTGGAGGCCAAAGCATACGCACCAAGGGCCAAGGTGCTGAGAGACGGGAGTCGGATAGATGTGCACGCAGATAATTTCGTCCCTGGGGATATCATATTTCTCAAGGTTGGGGATATTGTCCCTGCCAATGCTCGTGTCCTCTGGTTTCACAAAATTGACATGCTGACTTGCTGAGCTAAAAGATCTGTTGACTGTGTGCATGGCTTCCTCATATATTATGCTTGGACGGTGTCATGTGGCCAAGGGACTGCTGTTGTTATTGCGACTGGCAGTGGTATCCCTAGATGCACACTGCGACTCTACCCACAGCGTTATGCTCGGCCAGGGCAACTTAAAGAGGGAATCATGGTTACTGGGTGCTTCTGTTTTTTCTCTTATACTTGCTGGCACCGTTGCTGAGCTAGTCTTAATATTGCTCTTCCGTAAACACAACCTTGAGTACATGCTGCACAATTGCCACTTTATGCCATTGATTGGTGGGATTCCAATGGCAATGCCCATTGTCCTCTACCTGGCATTAGCATTGGGATCTCTAAGGCTTTGTTTTCTGGGAATTGCTAGCCGAGGAACAGTTGCACTTGAAGATCTGGCCGGTACGGATGTGATGCTCTTCAACCTGATTGGTACTCCCTCTGTAAACTAATATAAGAGCGTTTAGATCACTATTTTAGTAATCTAAACACTCTTATATTAGTTTACGGAGGAAGTACTTTAATGTTTAATAAGCCATATTTGTTCCGGGACAAGATTGAGTTGTTTGCTGACGGTTTTAACAAAGATCAAGCTATTATATTAGCTGCACGAGCATCAAGATCTCAACATGAATTCTATATATATAGAGCCAATTGATGCAGCTATTCTGAGCCGCTTGGATGATCCAGAACAGGTTCCTTTTCTCTCACTATGTTGTCTTTTAACGCCTATATGTATTAATGTTTGGTAAACTTAACAAACATGATCACATAATGTAGGCAAGAACTGGTATTGAGGTCTTAGAACACCATTCCCGCTTCTTTGTTGCACTGAAGTTGATGTTCCTAACTACATACATTGATAGCAATGGACCCAAGTGCTGCGTATTCAAAGGTGATCCATCGAAGGCAAGTCATAATGTCAAAACCACATAGAGAGGAGCAAACAAGCCCCAGTGCCATCACCATGCACGCATTTGCAAATTTGCACATGTTGTGTTAGTACAGGCTCATTCCTTGGTCATCTTTTGTTTTCATGCTATAGGTGGATCATCAATGTGGCTGGCAAAGCAGTCAAACAGACAAGAAGCATGGTGATGGATAATTTTGCTCTTGATGGGTATCAAGCCATAGCTGTAGGACACCAGGTGTGCAACTTAATTTTACATTAGCATTCTACAATGCCCAAATTTATTGCATGTGTCATTTAATTTCTATTATTTTCATCCAGGTAGGCTCATGCTGGGAGTACATTGGTCTTCTATCTTTCAGAGATGACCTTAGAAGTGATAGTGCAGATTCCATTGATAGCCTTATCGATTTGGGTTTGGATATAAGAATCCCCACAGGTTATTCAGCCATTCAGCTGTCTTGTTTCAGCTATTGTCATTTCCTGTAATACATAGCAATTCAGCAAACAGTTCATTTTCTCTCCTCAGAAAGGCCATTGTTTTGACTACAAAGCAAGTATGTGCAAAGCTTGGAAAAGTAGGCATCAATGTGTTACCTGCCCACTCGGTGTTTGATTTAGCTCGTAATAACAGATAAGTTCACTTAAACATCAATGGGATTTCTGATCTCTTTCCAGGTCTGTTCTTATTTGGAGCGGTGTCCAGTTTTCACACTCCCCCCCCCCCAACCCCCTCCAAAGGAAATCTTTGGAAGAATTTTCTGTTTATGTTGACAGTTTGAGTAGTACTTCTATGCTCTCAAGACAGTTACAGCATACATTTTTAATAACATTAAGGCTTTGATTTGCAGAAGGCACAAAGGCTCCAGTCTTACCATTTTGCTATCTTGATTTATTTAGTGCAGACGATAACAGTGATATAGTGAGAAGGCTAAGAGATTTCGGATGGCATTGCGCAATGATTGGGTATGAATTTCTTGATCATGATGCCATAGGTGAAAGCAATATTGGAATTTCAGTAGCTGAGGCCAGTGATTACACCAAAAGTGAATCTGATCTTGTTTTGACTCAGCCTGTCCTGTTACCTATTTCATCAGCTGTGCAAATCAGTAGGGAGATGTGTCAAATTATGAGGGGTTACACGGTAAATCACTCAAATGCATTTAAGGGTTTGGTTGCTGACATGGTATTTAGTGTCTAAATCATGATAGATGGCTGATCACTTGCAATATGTTGCTTTTGTTGCAGATCTACACTGTGTCATCAACTGTGTGTCTTGTGAGTCCAATTATGACAGTATGTTTGTGTTAATAGTTTTTTATAATTGACTGTATTGTGCAATGCTAACTATGTTCATTAATTTTATTGAAGGTTGGTATCCATGTCATTTTACTCTTGTGGAACTTTAACTTGCCAAGTTTCCTGGCTTTGGTGATTGCCACTTTTAGCTATTGTAAGTTTCAACTGCAATACGTCCACAACCTTTACTCTACGTCATACTCCTGATCCAGAATATAGGTCCTTTTAGACTTGGGCAAAATAACTAAGGGTGTATGTACAATGCCAATACTACCCTTCAGTTATTTCTACAACTTTCTTTCTTTCCTCCCAAATATCATAATTTCCTGAATTACAGGCTCAATTCTTAATGAAATGAATGAGTAAAATAGGAACAACATGAGAAAAAGTTCATTGTGATCTTAGTTGGATCTACATTTCGGTTAAAGTTGAAAATGCTAAAAATTCTTGCATTATGGATTGGTGGGAGTGTATTATTTGTATCTTCATTTCAGTGTTCAATTGTCGTTGTCCTTTTTACTTGCAGGTACATCCTTTGCAATATTATTTGAAAGGGTGGAACTGAGTAATTCACCAGATAGATAGAGAGTTAAGAAAATCATTGCAAGCGGTGTTGCTTCTGGTAGCTACATAATTCTGAGTACAGCCATTTTTTTCAGGGCTGCAACACTTCCAGACTTCTTTTCAGTGAGCTCTCTTTCTTCCAGTTTATGTACGTTATTTTGGTGTTGAATTTGTTAACTGATGTTTTAGTACATGGGCAGTATAAATTCTGAGGTAGATCGCTGATGGGCTCCGATGAAGAAATTAGAGCTGCTTTGTTCCTTCAGATGAGCATAGTGAACCAGGCTGTACTGTTTGTTCATTCTGACAACTGCTACCTTATCAGATGTCCTGGACCTGTTGTAGCATGTACTTTTATTTTTACTCAGATGGTGAGCTCATTTCCTCTTATGTATGTGTTTTTGTTGAGACCCTTCAATGACTGCCTGATAATTTCATCGAACTTCTGCCTTCTTGTCAGCATGATAATTTGGCGCAGGATCAATGTGTCTGGCTAGGGATGATTGGCTAACAGTTGACAATGTTAAGAGTTAAGCCATTGTATGAAATAAAGCTTGTGCTATTAACACATTGTTCAAGTAGGATGCTCATGCCATTCTTTCCTCCAATCAGTCCCCCGCCCCCTGAAAGAAAAGAAAACAGATTTGTATTCATCCTATGAAGATCATGTTGTGTAGAGATAGTAAAGTTTCTTAGTGCTAGGTATGTTTCTTCTCGATACTCATCATATCAACTGTTTTCTGTCAGGTGGCAACCCATAAAACTGTATATGGTGACTTGGATTTGGCACTACCAAAGGGTGTTGGTTGCCTCAGAGCAGGATTGATATGGTTGTACAACTTTGTGGTGCTCATGACCCCTGTTTTAATTTGTAAGTTTGCTAGACATGGGATTACTTGATGTTCTTTCCTTCAACCCTCTGTTGCAACAGTAACTAATCTTCTGCTCTTCGGCAGGTCACACATGGAGGCGTGCAAACATGACTAGTGAAAAGTTGCTGACAATATGCATACATTCAGCCATCTTGCGTATAGCTTTGCTCTGGTCACTGTATGCAATACTTGATGTCAGGCTGCAGCAGCCGGGCTCTACTTAGATGCCTCAAGTGTAGGAAATATTCTTGTAGCCAGTCATTTTTAAGTGTATAACCTGTAAATCCTTCAAGTAAATATATCTGGATCGCAAAGTTATACATCGATCCCTCTTTTGTCTTTATTCAGAAAACACAATTCCAGTGTCACAATGTTGTACAAAAGTGCATTTCACTTTTATCTTATGATTTACCTTAGATCTTTTCTGATATTTTTTAAATTCTTTTGTTTTTCACCTTAAAATCAATTTATGGATTCTAACCCTTCTGATGTCTTATTATTTGCCCTGTACCATGATGTCAGCTAGCTGAAAAGAGTTCAACACCAAGATGGCGCCTTACTGAAAGTACTAGGTTGAAAAGGTCAACCTCAAGTGTGAAGATTAGTAGATATATCAAAATCGAACTAATAATCATACTCTCTCTTTTAATTGTTTGTCATCTAGACAGTATAGAAACAATAAATACAGGATGTGTCCTGTAAAATCCCTTGAATACAGTGAAAATATATATTTCCATCCTGTAAAATGATATTCGTCTGAACTGTCATTCAGGTAACTGCGTAATGTATCGACTATTACGACTGCGACGCAACAACTTCAGGAGTCCTTCGTTGATACTTTCTACATTTCCAAGTGATGCGTAAAGATATCGTATCTTACCACATTATGAGTTAATTTGGTTATCGCGGTGACACTTGTGCAGGTCATGCGTGGCCATGGTCGCTGGGGACTGGGGAGACTCTCCAAGCCTGCATTTGCATATGCCCAATTGGCGCCTGCCTCAGCAATAGTTATATGGTGGTGCAGTTGGCATGTGCGGTGGTGGTTGTTGGCAGGTGAGTTCCCAGCGTCATTCTTAGAAAATATTGTTATATTGCAGATATTTATACAGTAGCAAAAAATGTGTTGTCGGATGCGCAACGCTGGTATCGTAGTGGCATGCCTGCGTGCATCACTCTTGAAATGTCATTTCAATTTTAAACTATGATGTAGATATTTATATTTATGAAGTGGAGAATGTGTTGTCAGATGCACAGGAAGTCCATTGCACTATAGGAAGGTTGCATCATCCTTAAAAGTATTCCACCAATTTTAAAAATGTGTTGTCAGATGGGCATTGGAGCAGGCGAGGCTCGCATCACCCTGTGAATTATAGAAGAGGGGTGGTTAGCAAGATATGAAGTTATATAGCAGAAACTATCTTGGGATTGGTTGGCCATTTCCTGCGGAGAGAGGCCGTTAATTACGTGTAGCTTTTGTTGACCCTTTTTCCTTGCCAGTGAGGAGAATATACCTATCAGGTATTTTCCTCGTGTATTCCGCACCTTCTCTTTTGAAATGCATAATGGGGGCAAAGATAAGACTTGCTAAATATTCTACATTACTAGACATCAAGTTCCAGCTCATAAATTTGAGGGTCTGAACAAACTATACTTCTATTTGAAGATTCTTCTGTGTTGTTCTTAACCTGAAGGTGTGGGGGTTCAAGGTTTAAAATCTCGCGACCGTTCTTTCTCTTACAAAGGGGAAATGCTCTCTTAAAAGGTATCTATCTATTGGAGGGTAGATAATCGTTAACTCCAACTGGCCATCGTCAACACTTTTGCGTAAACATGTCATTCCGCTCATATATAATTGCTCTGGTTAGCTTGAATATAATCGACTTCTAATGCCGTGCACATAATCGATAGGATATTTGAACCATAAATGAGACTTGTCTAGACTCACCGCCCCTCTGTTCTGAACTTAGTTTTCTAGGTGGCTTCAACAGTTAATCACTTGAAGCAAAATCCTTGATGCTATTTGCTTTTGTTTACAAGTAGGACATGAGTGTCTATTCTGTTGGGTGGGCTGCTGTCTTGGTAGTAGTAAGACAAAGGGTGTGAGGTTAATTTATTGTTAGTATACTATTCCAGTAGAACAGGTGTTAGATACTATGATTGCCTTTTATGCTACAAAACTAAAGCCAGTGAGATTTGCCATTTGGAAAGAGACGCTTGCTTGCTTGTCACCATTCTTATAACAAGAGACAGAGGACCTGATTCCCTGTCTCTGGGAGTTCCCAACAGCTGCCTAACAACACTTTACTACATTTTAGTACTAGTAACAAACAAGCTTATGATATATTTATGGTTGTATTTCCTCCATCCCAAAATAAGTGCCTCACCTTTATACTAAAGTTGAGACACTTATTTTATAAAGTTGTACTAAAGTTGAGACACTTATTTTGGGACGAAGGGAGTATTATATAGTGATTAATTAGGAGAGAAACCGACAGGAGATTTCGTTTCTTTTTTCCTCAAGCACCACCTGCCACATACATACACAAGATGACAAGATAACATTACTTAAATTCCCTTACATCTTGGCATATATATGCATAATGCATGCAACCACATGTGTTGCACTTGCATATATACATATGTGTTCTCTGATCTGATGAAGCAAATTCATTAATCCATGCAGATCACCGATACAGTCCACAGTGCACTGCTTAATTAATTAGCGCACCGCGCGTGATAATCATCTCCCTCCCTCTCTTCTCACCATACATACATATACTAATTAATCAACAACGCACACAGCAATTAACACACATACGAAAGCGGAGGCTATGACCTATACGTACGTACGTACAAAGTGCCCGTATATACGCTTGTGTATGCACATACGTATGTACAGGCTGCTGGTATGTATAAGGAAAGTGTATATTGCATATAGTTGGATCGTCGGCGGTGGCGAGGGCGATGTTGGTAGATGGGTAGGGTGGCTACATCTTTCCGATGAGGGGGATGCCGACGGCGGTGACGATGAGGGTGGAGGGCACGCCAAAGATGAGGTGGTTCCAGAAGGTGAGCTCATAGGCGTTACGCGGCGCCCGACGCGCCTGCTCACACACGATCAGGTTCGCCGCCGACCCCAGCAGCGAGAGATTCCCTGCCACCGTGCTCACCCACGCCAGCAGCAGCCACGACCGCGTCACCGCTGCCGGCGAGATCAGGGCCGCTGCGGTCGCCACCTCGTTCCCCATCAGCAGCACTGCACATACCAAAAACACATGACCGTCACTTACACCGCCGGAGCTTTTTGGGAGGGGGGCAGTGCCCCCCTACATTAATTTGCAACTCTATAAGATTAGTACTAGTGATAGTTAGAGTATTTAAGTAAATGAAGATAAAAATATTCTTCCTAGAATTACTAAATTTGTGGGTCTTTTGATGCTGGCCACTGGTCACTTATCACAAGTAACACCAAATTAACTATTTAAGCTAGCTAGAGTCTACTGACTGAGTGTGTGATGACTAGATAGCAATTTGGTCCGTTTTATACTTTAAAATTTGCTTGTTGTATTCAAAAGAAAATCCATGCATCATGCATGCCTGCGTGTGCTAACTGCAGCCGCACCAACATAATTTAATTACTACTTTCATTAGTTTGGGTTATTATTATATGCAGAAATTGATATTTTCCATAACTCTTTTTAGATCAATATATTTTCTATTACTTTGAGTGCTTTGTCCTGTCACAGTGTCACCCTTCTAAGTGTGACAAATTAGCTAGCCAGGTGTGTGGGTCCATGTATGTGTGTTTTAAACTCCTAGAATATATTATTTTTTCTGTACATATTTGTTGTACAAAATCCATGCATGCATATGTATACCTGTTGGTACGTTGGAGGCGAGGTTGGAGAGGAGGAGGATGATGACGGAGAGCACGGAGATGCCGCCGGCGCTGTCCACCTTGGAGTAGGGCGCCATGAAGTTCCAGATGGCGCCCGGCAGCCCCGTCTTGTTGAACCCGCTCACCGTGATGAACATGCCGGAGAAGAAGACGAGCAGCGAGTAGGAGACCTTGACGAGGCACGGCTCGGCGTCCCGGAAGTCGACGACGACCAGCGCGATGGCGGTGGTGATGGCCGTCCACGACATGTTGAGCCCAGCCATGTAGGCCACCACCATGCCCAGCGTCACGATGTAGGCGAAGCTCTTGAGGAACAGCTTGCGTCGGTGCTCCGTGCACTGCATGAACCACGGGTGCTTGGTCGAGATGTTCTCCTCCATCATCGACTCGTTGCCGTCGTCGGCCGTGGTGCCGTTGAACGGGTGCGGGCTCTTGAGCGACGCCACGGACGGCGAGCGGCCGCCCTCCTCGACGACCGACATCTGCTTGCCGGCCGCGTCGGGGGCCACACCCTCGAGGTCCTTCCAGTACATGCAGAGCAGCATGACCATGTTGACGGCCATGCCGGCGAGCATGGCCGGCAGGATGCCGATGAGGAACCTGGGGAAGGAGATCTTGCTGTTGAAGGCGATGACCAGGTTCTGCGGGTTGCCGATGGGGGTGGCGCTGGAGCCGATGTTGGCGCTGGAGGCGAGGGCCAGGAGGAAGGGCTTGGCCGGGAGGTTCCGCTCGGCGGCGAGCTCGAGCACGAACTCGGTGAGCACGACGCAGCAGGTGTCGTTGGTGAAGAGCGCCGAGGCCAGCGCGGTGACGACGCAGACGCGGCAGAGCAGGTCGCGGCCGCCCTGGCTCTTCCAGGCGAGGAGCGTGCCGAGGTGCTTGAACATGCCGGCGTTCTTGAGGTAGCCACCGACGACCATGGTGGAGAAGAGCAGGCCGAGGATGGGGAGGTCGATGGAGGCGTAGGCGTCGTCGGGGCTGATCACGTGGAAGACGATCATGAGCACGGCGGAGAGCAGCGAGCCCGCCGTGCGGCCGATGGGCAGGAAGGGCACCGACGGGAACACCGCCATCATCCAGAAGACGGCGAAGGCGATGGAGCCGAGCACCACCTTGGGGAGAGACGCGAGCGCCATGGCTGGCCGCCGGTGTTGGGAGATGGAGCTATCTAGTTAAGGTGGCTGGTTAGTGCTCTGCTTGGTTAGTGGCGCTGCACCTCGAAGGCAGTGTGCATGCACCGGTGTGGTGGCTGGGCTGGGTTGTACTGAGGAGGACGCTCGTGGATCGGGGGTATATGTAGGGCTTGGCGGGGTGGTGATGGCATGGAAGGTTGGAGCGGCACTCCACTGTCGCTAGCAGGGTAGGGTGCAAGGGCCCAAGGGGCTAAGAGTCAAATGGCGTGAGATCAAAAGGGTAATGTAAACTAAAGGCGCCGCTCACGCCGTCACCGCCCAATGTACGTATGCACTGAGATATTATTGGCCCAAAACTATCTACTACTCCTGGCTAGGTGTAAGAAAATACATACATATGAACTTGGACAACGTACGTATCACCAACCAATGTGTATGTATGCACTTGGACAGCACTATGTACGTACGGCGCATCATAGGCTTAATTAGGGTACCCCCCACACACAAAAAAAAAACATTCTCCAAACCTATTTGTTGTCGATGTGGTCTCATCCGCGCCCCTCCCTCTCTTTTCTCCTCGCGGGCACCCCCTTCACCCGGTCCTCTTGATCATGCCATTTCCCTCTGGCTTGCTTGTCGCCGCCCGCCACCGAGGTAGTAGGGGCGCCGCGGCGACCCAATAAAGCATCACGATGCTCATTACTCATCGAACATCCAAATGCATCCTCATTGTGTGCAGTTGTTCATAGCTAGGTCACTTATTTAGAAACGCGGTAAAGATGCAGGCACTCAGATGCATCCTAGTGATAAACTAAGCAATCCTCGAAATGATCTGGCTAAAAGTCTATCAAATATCGCGGATCAATTCTGTCAAAAAGGGTGTTGTCAGATAGATCAACCCTTGACATTGGGCAAAGTTAGGCCGCCTGAGCCTTCACTCCCCACGGAGCTGCCGACGCTCGATCATCTCCAAACAGTATATCTGTATATGGAGTGTGTGCTTCCGTTCCAAAAGGTGTCAAGGTAGTGCACTTTGCTCGCATCGTCAAAAAGGCTGATCGACAAAACCCTAATCCATCTCCTCTCCACAAAACCACATATATACCACTAGTATATTAGTTACTGCATGATGATTTTCCGGCTGGTCTGGCACGATTAGGACGGGGGGATTAACGACTCACGGTCAGGCACCAGTGGTTAGCGCGTGCTCGTCGGTGCTAATCGTGCGCTGGCGCTGATTAGCTGCCTAGTTAGGCCATCGTTGGAGCCTCAAGCTAAACCAGCTGACAGATGGAGCAGTTCAGCCCCGTGTATATTACTCCCTTTGTTGTAAATCAATTATACTTGGAACTGCTTCTAGCTTTGTCTTAGGGCCCTGATAAGTGCCACATGTATAGCATGAACACATGGCAACTCAGAACATTTTTTATGCCCAGAGTGCTTCGTGCCACACGTGTGACACTTATCATTTGGGTTGTCTTAAGTTCTACTGTCCAAGGCCTCTTTGAGTTGAAGGGTTTTTCCAACAAATTTTGAACATTTGGAATCCCTAAGAATTTTTATTATTCGAAAGGGCGCGACATCGTGTTATCCTATGACTTTTGAACATTTTCCTAGAAACAAGCCAAAATCATCTAGGATTCAAAAGGGCATGACATCGTGTGATCCTATGACTTCTTTCACTCATGTGTTTTTAAAATCCTATGAATCAAAGATGCCCTTAATTTTGACCAGGTATGTATAAAAATATGCTAATATCGACAACATTGAATATGTATAGTATGAAAATATATTGAGATTGCGAAAAACCTAATGAAACTAATTTAATATTGCCGATATTAGCATATTTTTCTGTAAACTTGATCAAACATAATAAAAGCTTAACTTAGAGAAAAACTAGAACTTTGAGTAATTTGAAACGAAGGAAGTACGACTAATCAACTCACACTGCCACTTTCAGAGCTAGCTGCTAGACTAATCAACTCACACTGCCACTTTCAGAGCTAGCTGCTAGCTAAAGTACAGATGTTAATCAGGCTCCAGCCGACTGCTCTCTTTCATTATATGCACTTTAGGCAAGTGTCAGCTTCAACCTTTCATCAACATGTTGATAATCTTTTAACTAGTATAATTAAGTTAACCGCGCGATTGATTAGAAGGGGGTGCAGCCGGTACTCCCACGCGATTGGCGCTGGCCAGCAATAGACGCACGAGAGAGCTAACGCGATATGATTAAATAGGATGATGTGTCGGTCTGGCATCCATCGTGGAACATTTCGTGATGGGGCGTGGCATATATGTGTACGGCACGATCCAAGTGTGTGCTGCCATGATGCAAGCAACCATGGATGGCACAAAAGAATATATACTACTCCACCAAATGTCACATCTCTTCCACATGTCAAACTCTAGGGTTTTTATCGCCTTTTTGAACGAAAGGGGCAGGCTTAACTGACCAGAGTGTTTTTTTAGCTCATCCTTCTATCTAGGCCATTCAGCTTTGCATCAAGATCCGTCCTCCCTTGCTATAGAAGTTTTTTTTTTACTTTGGTGTGACATAAACATCTAGAAGGAGGGAGTTTAGACCAAGATTTATTATTACTTTCATATTTATGGTGTAGCAAGAAATTGGAAAGATCTCTGGAAAGTGTGAGCATGCACGGTTACACTTCCACGGGGCGGCCAAGACAACAAAAGAAACCTAAATCTCATGCTGGATCTTTTAATTTGTTTGTGGCATGCTTTTGTTTGGTACTAATTTCTTAAATAAGCTCCCCTTTTCGACGAGTTCCTTAACTAAGTACGTGGTGCTTTTGCGAAGCTCGATCACTAGTCATATCCGTTAATAAAAAGTGGTTGAACATATGTATGAAGATCCACTATACTCTAGCTAAGTGCAATATGAGGTTAAAAAGTGCAACCACTGTTTAATTATTTAATCGATTGATTAATTCCACTGCTTCCCAAGTGGTCTAGGTAGTGAGCATATAAATTAGGGAACCTAATCACCAAATTGCCAATTAAGAGCAAAAGCTGGCTCAACTTGCTGGAACCGGAAATATCACACACCACACGGCATACGTGCATGCATGTTGCCCTGCAAGCAGCACGCCAAGTGGAATGGATCTCCCAGCCCACTATCTAGCTAACGATCGACATGCATGAAATATCTACATTTAGTAGTAGTTCTTAAGGCGGCTACTAATTACCGCAAGTGGATAGTTAATTACTCAAACGCATGATCTGATTTGTCCTCCTCGATTGTGTATTCAAAGTAGTACTCCATCCGTTCAGCGACACTTATTTTGGGACAGATAAACTAGTTGTTAGGATATTAAACACCTTTTATTAAGCTTAATTCCAATATAGTAACATGATGAGTACAATAGCATATCACAGTTACATCTAGGCATCGAACATTTTTGCATATGAACCATGCGTGTTGGGTTGGGAAGTCCTTTTGCTCCTCCTTCCTCTACGTAAGCTCTCCTTATGTATCCTTTCATAAGAAAAGTTTCATCAACAAGTTCAAGCATATATTGACACATATACCTAGAGATTTACACTAGCAAACAAATGACTCTTCTGACAGGTAGCGTATGTACCACTAGCTCGAGCTCGATTTACGCGACACATGTCTGGTTGGGTGAGTCAGATGGGTGGGTGGGTGTGCGCTCTTGCTCTCTTTCCTCGTGTTATAAGGATTGGAGCACATATATATTTATAAATGGTGTTTTCCTCGTCCACTTGTAATGTGGGGTCAAACTTTATACACATAATATCATTCAAGTCAAACTGAGCCTATGAGATTTCATGATTTTATCGGGTTGATCTACTCCCTCCGCCCCATAATATAAGACCAGTGCCAAAAAAGGTCTTATATTATGGGGCGGAGGGAGTAGATTTTAGTGGGCCGGGGCCCCTAATTTGGAAAATAGCATGTATTCAGTTGGTAATTAGCACAAGGAAGGAGTTAGGAAATGTACATGCTCGATCGATCAGCTAAGAATGGTGGTATGCAGAGAGAGTTTCAGACAGACAGTTGGGCACTCTGCCTCTCGGCATGCATACGTCAGGCATGACCAATCTAGCACGCTAGCTAGCTACCGCGATGAAGGAGAAGAAATGCTTCTACTAATTAATCTCCAGAGAAAAAGGGGTCAGCTAGTGAGCTAGCAAATGCGTCCAACTTGTAGTAGTTATCTGCACTCCTACTAGCTAGGCATATGCAAGCTCGACCAGCCGGCCGGCGACTGAACATGTCGGATGATCACAGCCTCCGATCGATCCCATGGGGGTTAGCAGCTAGCTAGCTAGCTAGCAAGCACATATAGCTCCGTGAGGCTCTGATCGATCCAACGTACTGTCTACACGTTGCACAGACAAGAGCGACTGACCAAATCCACACTAATCGCCTTTGGGCAGACAGCAAGCAGAAAGAGAGATCTATTCACAAAACTTATTCTCAGTGCCCATCTTTCTTAATTACAGTAATTTCTCATTAAATCCTAGCTAGCTAGTATACATTCTGTATTTCTGTCTGACCCACGCTTTTAAACTGACGGGCTACATCGATCGATATATAGATAACCTATATATGCTAGGTTCTGAAAATTTGTGTGTACTAGTCTAGTCCCATCGATGACTTAACATGTATTGCCGTAAGTGCACGCAGCGTCAGATTTCACGGTGCCTTTAGTTTTGCACCTCCCGATCGATTTGGCTGCATGCATGCAGATGATGGATGCGGTGGTGATATGATGCAGGGTGATTGTGTTGTTGGCAGCTTCGCTCCCTGTCAGTCTTTACCACTTGCTTGCATTATCTGTCTCGAAACAAAACAAAAAAGTAGCTAGAGACGATACAGAAAGGATCGTACGTAGGAGGATGATCGCCTTTGGTCGTTTCTATACATGGATAAGTTCATCGAGTCCAGATAATTTCAGGTAGCGGGGAAAGTATATTAAGCAATAATAGGGCCTCACCGTCTTCCAGTATCAAGACCTGAAACTAATACAATTAGTACCAAAACAAGAAAAATGACTTGGGTATTTGAATGCAGTTTTGTTTCCCAAGTAACGGGCATCGGTGTGTATGAACTCTTTATGTTTGTTTCGCCTCGCGATCTGACGTTAAGAGAGTCAATAACATCTCCCATTTATCAAAAATCTGATCGTTTTCGTCGATTGCGACTGAAATCAGTTTTGTTGTACTCGATCGTTTACTCGCACCCACGTGATACAACCCACCCTTGAGTGAGTGCATCAGTTTCAGTTGCAGAATGATTACAAACGATCGACATGATCCATCAGTGATGTCTTGAGCCTGCGTCAGCACCAACATCTACATCCTCCTTAAGTCCTACAAGAAGTCAGTCACTACTTCCTCACCTAATCTGGCTCTTTCTTTCTTTTGCTGGGTATACAGTCTACTGTTAAGGTTCTCACTCATGCTCATCCATGAGATGCATAGTCATTATCTCACTCATCCCTAGCTTAGCTCCATTGATTTCAGGTGTACCGAGCTGTCTCCTTTTGTTTTGTGTTGGCAAAACTACTTGTTCCATGAACGTTATCTCCTACTCCATTGGGAGTTTGGACCCACACGTTCTGTGGTTTGAAATGACGTGATCACTTCTTATCTTACCGTAGTATAAAAATGGTAGGCTAATAACGTGGCAAACTTAACCAAAAGAAAAGGGAACATAAAAAAAATAGAATGGAAGGGCCCAACCGGGTTCGAACCGGTGACCTATTGATCTGCAGTCAATTGCTCTACCACTGAGCTATGGACCCTTTGTTAGGAATTAATTGAACTTGGTAGGCTTTCTTTGTGATGATTAATTAACAATCCTTAATTCAGAGGTTGATAGTGGGGAAATGTGGCATGTTTGCTTCTTCTTCTTTTGTGAAAAGACAGGAGTGTTGTTCTATGGTACTTGTGTTTTTATTTTACTCTCGGAAAGGATTTTGATATTGAAAAAACATATATTCAAAATATATACTCCCTCCTTTCCTAAATACAAGTCTTTTTAAAGATTCCACTATGGACTTCTTGTGAATTCTTGGGTTAAATATATACTAGGAGACCGGCTTTTATTGGCTTTGTGTGTTTTTCATTTTTCTTGTACATACTACATACATGCCTGAAGATACTAGGAAAGGGAAGGGGGAAATAGGTTGCAACTTACCATGAAAACAGGCGACCGCGTTTTATATGTTCACGGGTCAAAAGTTCATTCGAACCAGATACATAAAATACAATGCATGTATTTTGTTAGTATCCTTTTGAATACTCACATTTCAGACATAGATACCATTGTATAATACAATAATTCGATCCATAGAATCGACATTGCATATGACATAATCGCGTCAATTTTTTCCATATTTCTTCATAGTAATACAATTATTATTGGTGACGAAGATCTTTCTTTTCTATCAATAGATAGGAATGAGTGTTCGTTATAGGGAAAGAATCATATATAATTTGATACATTTGTTTCTCAAAGTACATTAGCTACGTAGAAAAAAAATGTTTCGTGCATGCATATTTATCACAAATGTAATTCAACCAAAGGAATAAAAGCTGTGCATTAGAGTGGACCAAATGCAATCATTAACTACGTACATTTGAAGCTAAATTTTCAAGAGTCTAGTTTAATGCCTCACCATTTGTTATGGATTTCAATGCAGATTAAAGGCGAAGATTAGAAGGTGCCCCTTCAATCAAAAAGGATAATATAGACCTGTGTATCCAAATGAATCTATTAAATATGTTTGATCTGCAGGCTAATATGGCAACAACCTTTTCAAGGGTGTACCAAAGCAAATTCTAGTGAAGTTTGCATTGGTTGGATTCCAGGAGCTTATACTTTCCTATGTTGGTATACAAAGAAAATGACCTAGATATTTGACTGTTGTCATATTGTGTTCATACATACATACCTGTTGTTCCTACGAACACATGCCCGACAACTGGCATGAACTCTTTATGTTTGTTTCAGATCGATTCAACGTTAGCAGAGTCAATACAATCGCCCCCTTTTATCAAAAATATGATTGTTTTCGTCGATCACGACTGAAAGCGGTTTTGTTTTTCTCGGCGGTTTACTCTCACCCACGTGATACCACCCACCAATGAGTGAGAGCATTAGTTTCAGTTGTAGAATGATTACACGCGATCAACATGAGCCATCGTTCATGTCTTATCTTAAACTATGTCTTGTGTGAAATCCTGCAGCGTCAGCACCAACATCCTCCTCCCTTGATGCAAGGAGTCAATCGATCACTAGTTCCTCACCTAATCTGCATTGCTCTTTCATTGCTGGTACAGTGTACTACTGTTAAGGTTATCATTCATGCTAGCTGCTGAATCAGATGTATGAACGAACGAACGAATGAGTGAAGTCATTAGTCTCATCATCTGTCTATCTTAGTAGCTCCATTGATTTCAGGTACTGTCTCCTTTTGTTTTGTGTTGACAAAGTTTGTTCCATGTTTTCTCCTGTATTTCCATTTGGGAATTGGGACCCACATGTTTTCCCCTGTATATCCATTGGGAATTGGGGCATACATGCTAGACTAACTAAGGTGCAAGAATGAGTGAAGTCATTTGGGAAGTTTCAGGTGTAAGAATTTTCTTTTTCCCCTAAAAAAAACTAAGGTGTAAGAACGTTGCAAAAAAGATAAAAAAAATAAAAGAAGAGAAGGGCCCAACCGGGTTCGAACCGGTGACCTATTGATCTGCAGTCAATTGCTCTACCACTGAGCTATGGACCCTTGGATATTTGAATGAGTATATTCAGCAGATATATAAGGTGAATGGTGCATTGATTTTCTGCTTCATTATTTCGGCCACGTTTTTATGGCGTCATTTTCTTTTCCTTTTTTGAAAAAAGACACCTAAACGGCATCTTTTGATTCATATAGAAAAAAGTAAAACACGGAATTACTCCTGTATCCTGTAAGAGAAATTTGTGGCAAACGAACTCCACGGTATGAGTGGATGAAAATGCTTCTCCAAATATAGTGCAAATGACTCCTGAGTGAGGATTAAAATTGAAAATATTCCCGAGGATAAAAATCCCATGAAATTCTATTGCAACAAAGGAGCCCTCGCTATTTGACATCAGCACTGCTATACAGACGACAGTACGTAGACGATTTATGAACGACAACCCATTCAAGCCATCCATGCAAAGCAAAAGTTGTTTGCAAACCGCTGGATGGACCATCGTGCAAGGGTCGTTCACCCTATATGTCGTGTGCACAGCAGTTTCGATTTGACATCCAAAAGGTACCATGCAAATGGATTGCACAACAATATGATATGAACAATCAATATATCATATTGCAATACGACGGGATGGGCAACTACCGATTCACAAACTCAGTGGAACGCAAACAAAACATTCTGAAACTGAAAACTCTCTCCAGCAGACCAGACATATTGATGATCCAAACAGAGGCTACCAGTGCACGTTGTTAGATTAGATACTACAAAGACGTGAATTCATAACATCCAGACTACAGCACCAAACCATTAATCAGTACAGGCAATGCTTGCTTGATAACTGTCTCTTACACACTCCCTGATCCAGAGCATTCGGCATACAAACTAACAGCAGCATAGCGAAAACAGACTCTTCTGGTTTACGCCGAGTCGTCAAACTCATTTCGGGTTCCTGAGGACGATGATGACCGAATCCCCACGGAGGAACATCTTGCTTATGAACCTGTCCTTGTTCACCGGGAGAGCCTTCTTCTTGCCTTTACCAGTCTTTGGAACCTGTAGCGAGCGGAATGGATGTTAGTGGACGCAGCAACACAAGACAAGACAAGGAAACGGTGCATTTAGGGGCTGGGATGTTGTTGCCACCACACACCTCAGTCCACATCTCCCTGACGTTCTCAAGAACCATGTTGCAATGACGATCAAATGCCCTCACGCGACCAAGCAACTTCTTGTTGTTCCTGCAGTTGATAAGCACCTAAGGCAGAAGAGAGGATACATCATTAGAACAACTTGTAACATGGAAAACATCACCTACAGGCTACAGTCAGTGCAAGTGCAGTCACCTAGAGATCTAGGTTTCCCCATATTTGTTACCAAGTAGAAGAAAGAAACCAGTTTATTGCAATTTACATCATAAGCAAACAAAGCAAGCTAAAATCTGTGACAACAAGATGGTTGGTTACTGATACCTTACACCTTGATGCATTTAACGTTGCAGTACCAAAGAGGGCGGCACTGTTACAGAGGACAATTGACTGACGAAAAGGTGCAGAGAAACTATCGTATTTACTTATTATTACACGATTCTGAATTCAACTTCGCAGTATTACGTTGGTAGCACTATAATAAGGGAAACTGATGAGAGGCTGCACAGGAACTACAGTTCAAACTTAATAACTATTTATATACACGATGGTGCATTTAACCTTGCAGTACTACACTATTTACCAAAGGCATATCACGAAAGGCTGCACCAAAACTATGGCTAATTACTCATCTATGGTCAGTGCAAGTGCAGCACCTAGAGGTCTACTTTTCTCGTATTTGTTGCAGTTTACATCATAATCACATCAAGCAAGCTAAAATCTAAATACTTATATATGTGTTGGTGCATTTAACTTTGCAGCATGAAGAAGGGAACACAATTACCAAAGGTAGTTGGTTGAGGAAAGGCTGCAGAGAAACTATAGTATTTACTAGTATATTATACACGATGATGCATTGAACTTTGCAGTATTAAGAGTAGCAGCACTATTACCAAAGGCAACTGATGGAAGTCTGCAAAGAGACTACTGTCAGTGCAAGTGAAGTCGCCTAGAGATCTAGCTTTTCTACAATTGTTACTGAGTAGAAAAAAATTACCAGTTTGCTTGCAATCATAAACACATCAAGCAGGGTAAAATCTGTGATAACATGTTACGTGTTGACGCATTTAACTTTGCAGTACTAAGAGGGCGACATTGTGACAAAGGGCAATTGGTTGACGAAAGGGTGCAGAGAAACCATCATATTTGCTCATCATCACACGATTGTGCATTTATCACACATTTGCGCGATGGTTCATTACTCACACATTTGCGCGATGGTGCGCTTAGCATTGTAGCACTAGGAGGGAAACTACCGTTCGCTTGCACGACAGGATCAGAGGCAACTGGGTCGATTGGTTTTTAAGCAAGTGCACGCACAACCGAGAACACCAGCACTCCAGAAGGGCAGGTGTTCAGTTCAAACAGATATGCAGAAAAAACAGTTAGTACTACTCCTACTACAGAAAATATATGTCCGCGCTAAGCTGAGATCTGAATCAACAGAAGCAAGAAGTCGACCAAACCAACCTGAGTGTTGTTCTTGACGCTGAGCATGAGAATGGAGAGGGGCCCCGTGCTGAACTCCTCCTCCTCCTTCTTCCCCTGCTGCAAGCAACACAAAGACAGAACCAACGACCGTGTCAGTAAGCTGCTGCGATGCATGGGAGGGCCTGCGGCTCTAATAAGTTGCGAGAGCTGGTGGATTCTTACATCGACGGGCGCTACCTCCGCCATGGACGCGACGGCTGGCTGACGGGGCGAAGCTCGGCGACCTGCACGCGGAGCAAACCGAATCAGCGGCGACAGTGAGAGATCCGCGCGGCGAGAAAACCCTAGGTTTCGGCGGCTGCTGCTCGTCAGGGGCGGCGCGTCGTCCCGCGAGACTGTGCAGGCAGGACTACGATAGGAGATGGACGGAGAGGACCTCGTACCTGAAAACCCGGGGGGAACAGCGGGGGCGCGGCGAGGACGGACGGACGGGAGCGGCGAGGAGGCGGGTCGAAGTTTTGGGGAGGGAAAGCGCGGTGGCGAGGGTGCGGCCGGATAGAGAGAGAGGAGGAGGGGGCTTCTTCGCTAGGGTTCTCACGGGCCTGTGGGCTCCGTTCCATTGTCGGCGGCTCGGCGCCAGCGCGAACCGACCGGCCCGGCAGGCGTTAAGACACGCGTAGAAAATAGTGGGCCTTGTTTGTTTATTTGGGCTTTCTGGCCGGTTTTTCCACAGGAAAAAAGACATGCCTAAAAAAATGTGCAAAGCGACGGTCAAAGCCGCTTTGTAGTTACTCCCTCCGTTCCAAATTACTCGTCGCAGAAATGGATGTATCTAGAACTAAAATACATCTAGATACATCCATAGCTGCGACAAGTAATTCGAAACGGAGGGAGTATTTGTGGACCGTCCCTTATAAAAAATGTTATTTGTGGACCAGCGCAATTGTCAAAACAGAGAGTAGAGGGCTTAACGGTGACGTTTGGTTTTGATGATGGTTTTGCTCTGGGTAGTCGGGGTAGAAGTGGCGGGATTGAGTTAATTTACGGGTCAAGAGTTTTTCAAAATACAATACTGATGCGGTTGTGTCCAAAGAAGGGAAGGAAGAATGGAGGTGAACATGCTTCTGTGGCGAGGCTAACAGAAGCCTTTGACAGCAGATCTGTGACACGATGGCTTGACTACCGGGTGAATCTACACTTTCGTGGCTTTGTATTGGAGATTTTAATGAGGTGCCGGAGAGACGAACAAATGGGGCCTAATTTGAGAGATGTGGCTCAAATGGTAGGATTTTGGCAGGCGGTGGATCTATGTGGACTCGATGATCTCGAATACATTGGTGTTGATTGGTCCTTTAGAAAATGAGTGAATGGGCGACAATTGTGTCGAGTTGGGCTTGACAGGGCTTTAGTGACGGTCAACTTGAATTCTATGCTTCCCTTTGCGTCACTACGTCACTTGGTGGCTGCAAAATAGGACCATTGCCCTATTGTGTTATGTGATGAAGTTGAAGCTTCACACATGAGGATAGTTGTGGACCAGCCATTTTGTTTTGAAGAGATGTGGGGAACCCATCATGACTTTGTACAATGGTCGGTAGTACATGGAACGGGTGGCCCGCTCGATTGCTTTGATGAAAGCAAAGGTAGACCGGCTAGTGAGCTACGTCTGACAAGAACTACGGTCACTCGAGAGAAGGTTCATTGAGATGCGCGCGGAACCGAACACGCAACGGCCATCTTACGAGGAAACAAAAATTGAAGCATGAATTATTGAGTTGAACTTCACTGCTGGATTCAATAGCCAGCGGTCGGGCAGCGGCGCCACAACCAGTCACGCACGGGAGCGAAAGGGCTGCGGTTGGGCGTCACGTGAGTTTGCGACAGCCGCCCAAGTGACTAATATTTGGAGCACTTGGTGCCTCATTTTATGGTTGCCCAAATAAAAATGCAAAAAAAAATATGGTTAGACTACTGTTGAAGAGGGTTTTTGCCTCCGGGTGCCCTAAAATAGGGCAGCTATTGGAGGACGGTAAAGTTTGGTTTGTGTATATACACTTTACATGAAAAAAATAGTTAGATAAAAAGTCAAAAAAATGAAAATAAACTTGACCTTTCATTGTACTCGTAAAAAAATCCCACGAAAGAAAAAAAACCGTTGACTTAAGAAATTCAACCTTATTTTAAAAACTTATGAACTTTTTTGAATTTTATAATTATTTTTTTCTCTATATCGGGTTTATATACACCCAGGATCTATATCGGATGTATATACACCTAGGTACCAAACGGCATTTCCCAGCTATCGGAGATGCTCTTATGTCCTGTTCAACACTAATTGCACTATGATGATCCATAAGTATAGGGGATCTATCGTAGTCCTTTCGATAAGTAAGAGTGTCGAACCCAACGAGAAGCAGAAGGAAATGATAAGTGGTTTTCAGCAAGGTATTCTCTGCAAGTACTGAAACAAGTGGTAACAGATAGTTTTGTGATAGGATAATTTGTAACGAGCAACAAGTAACAAAAGTAAAAAAAAAGTGCAGCAAGGTGGCCCAATCCTTTTTGTAGCAAAGGACAAGTCTGGACAAACTCTTATATAGAGAAAAGCGCTCCCTAGAACACATGGAAATATCATCAAGCTAGTTTTCATCACGCTTATATGATTCGCGTTTGGTACTTTGATAATTTGGTATGTGGGTGGACCGGTGCTTGGGTACTGTTCTTACTTGGACAAGCATCCCACTTATGATTAACCTCTATTGCAAGCATCCGCAACTACAACAAAAGTATTAAGGTAAACATAATTATAGCATGAAACATATCGATCCAAATCAGCCCCTTACGAAGTAACGCATAAACTAGGGTTTAAGCTTCTGTCACTCTAGCAAACCATCATCTACTTATTACTTCTCAATGCCTTCCTCTAGGCCCAAATAATGGTGAAGTGTCATGTAGTCGACGTTCACATAATACCACTAGAGGAGAGACAACATACATCTCATCAAAATATCGAACGAATACCAAATTCACATGACTACTAATAGCAAGACTTCTCCCATGTCCTCAGGAACAAACGTAACTACTCACAAAGCATAAACATGTTCATAATCAGAGGAATATTAATATGCATATAAGATCTGAACATATGATCTTCCACCAAATAAACCAACTAGCATCAACTACAAGGAGTAATTAACACTACTAGCAACCTACTAGCACCAATCCCGGACTTGAAGTCAAGAATTTGATATAAGAGATGAACTAGGGTTTTGAGAGGAGATGGTGCTGATGAAGATGTTGATGAAGATTGCCCTCTCCCAATGAGAGGAGCGTTGGTGATGACGATGGCGATGATTTCCCCCTCTGGGAGGGAAGTTTCCCCGGCAGAACAGCTTCGCCAGAGCCCTAGATTGGTTCCGCCAAGGTTCCGCCTCGTGGCGGCGGAGTTTCGTCCGAAAAGATGGCTTATTATTTTTTTCATCGAAAGACTTCATATAGCAGAAGATGGCCACCAGAGAGCCACCAGGGGGCCCACGAGGTAGGGGGCGCGCCCCCACCCTCGTGGGCAGGGTGTGCCCCCCTGGTGAATCTCTTCCGCTGAGTATTTTTTATATATTCTGAAAACGTCTTCTGTGAAGTTTCAGGACTTTTGAAGCTGTGCAGAATATGTCTTTAATATTTGCTCCTTTCCCAGCCCAGAATCCCAGCTGTCGGCATTCTCCCTTTTTATGTAAACCTTATAAAATAAGAGAGAATAGGCATAAGTATTGTGACGTAATGTGTAATAACAACCCATAATGCAATAAATATCGATATAAAAGCATGATGCAAAATGGACGTATCACACTACACTAAAATACTATGTGTATCTTTTGAATATAGTGCACATCTTTAAGTACTTGCATATATTTGACTCCCTCTATTTTTTTATTTGAACAGGAGAAGGGTCCAGAAGGACCCTGAAGCTGCATTAATATTGAAACAGTGGTAGTACACAACACATTAAATAAGGACCCATAAGCAGACCTAAACTGCAAACAGTCCCTTACTTTTACAAAGAGAACCCTAAAACATAGATGGAAAACACGATCGGGTCCTCAATACCCTCACCACGGACACAGCTCCATCGTCGTCGGGGACGACACCACTTGGGACGGCGGAGCTTCCATGACACCTCGTCCCAGATTCCACAATGATGATGTACTGCCTCTGATTTGGCAACTTGGCCTGGAGGAAGAAGAAAAGCCGCCCTACCAAGCAGTCATGGCCTGGAGGATATGGTGATGTGATGAAGCCAACCGGCGACCAAACGAAAACAGATAGAGCTGGTACTCCGAACTTGACTCTCAACAAAAAAAATACATGAAGAGAGGAGAGCTTTCGAGAGGGAGCGAGGTTTGCCAATGAGGGTGGAGTTCCGTGAGTGGATATTTGACTCCCTCATGGTTGAGCTCTTCAAAACGGTTCCAAAGACGGATATATTTTATCAAATTATGGACCAGAGCTAATATGGACCGATGGCGCATATGAACATGATTAGTACAAAGTTGTTCGATATAAGATTTTATATTAACAAAGGTTGGAATCTTGAAAAGTGTAGTACTAGTAGTGCTTGGAATCCATGGTTTTGTACAAGTGGCCTGAGAGAGAACTGGTTATATATGGCTTTATGGGACAGTACTGCCCAAAGCCCAAAGGTAAACAAGTTGTTAGGAAAAGCTGGACACCAAGCAGTCAACTTGGGAAGCTACCTACAAAAATTTGCAATAAAAGTTAGGAAAGTAGGAGTACTCGCGACATTGGGTTTCAGATGTTGGCATCTGGTGTGCATGCTTTCTCCAACCAACCTATATCTCTCTCTCTCTCCCTCTTTCATGTGCTTTGCATCGTTGCGTGTGTACGAGAGCATTCCATTCGAAGAAAGGTCATCAAGCGACGCTTTGGCCGAGTGGTTAAGGCGTGTGCCTGCTAAGTACATGGGGTTTCCCCGCGAGAGTTCGAATCTCTCAGGCGTCGTTTCCTTTTTTGTTTCGCCATATTTTTCTCTGGATGGGCCACAATTACTAACGTGGCTCTGGTTGCCCTTGGGCCCACCGAATGACAGTATTGGTTTTATAGAAGGACTTGTTGTTTTTATTGTATTTTTCTCTCTTTGCTCTTCTGATTAATAAAAAACAATACGTTGTTGCTTTTGGCGTACTGTTCGGTCTATAGTATTGCGTACTTGTATGAGAATAATCGAGTGGTAGCTAGTACTATCATTGTACGCAACGCCAACGCATCCTGCATGGTTCAGCTGCACGCCTTCACTAGTGCATGCGCAAATCTATGTAATGTGTCTATCAGTCTGTGACTTGACGAAGCAACTCCGGATATAGTATCATGGATGGGTTGACGGACGTACGCTTGTGTTGGCTGACGGGGACACTCCAACAGCAGATGGGCAGCTCAAGAGGAAATTGAGCGGCAAACGCATGTGGACATCTCAGCCATGCATTATAGACCTCGCCCGCCCGCTAACGACGACTTGCTTATCAGCTGATCGTCCTGATCATCATCAGACCATCATCATCTCACAAACTATCAATCATCTTCAAAAGACCACGCAGTAAGTAATTAGCCTGTCGCCAAAAGGAAGGGACGCGCCTAACTGATCAATCAAATTAAATTTAAATCGATGGAAGCAGCTAGCTTAATCATATGCATGCATGTACACCGTGATGAAAAGCGATGGAGGCGGCCAGGCCCAGAATTTCATTCATCGTACAGGAGAGAAATAAAGAAGCTAGCCTTTTGCAAAAGCATAAAGGCTCCAACCGAACCGGTCGACCATAAAGAAAAGTAGTAGATACTGGTATTTCTGCAGCATGCGTACGTACTTTATGTGTGTATATAAGTACGTACATAATATTATGTTGATAAAGTAAACAGTGGTCCGCCCGTGCTAGTACACATTGTCTTTTCCCCTAACAACAAAAACAAGCACGTACACGTGCACTTGGCTGCATGCTTGCTTCGTACACGTGCATGCCCTGCGATTTTGATTTGATCCGCCACCACAGCCGTTCTTTGTTGTGAAAACTGAATTAGGAGCCTGAAAAAATTATGTATAAAAAAAAGCCTGAAAAAAATTGTTGATCGGGACAAAAGAAGGAAGGGGAGGAAAAGGAAGAGATTTCCTATTTTTACTAAGAGCAACTCCAATGTTCGTTCGCCCGCGTCCGTTTAGGTCGGCGTGGACAAAAGTGACGGCCCAACGCGCCGATTCAAACGGACGTGCGTTCGTTTTTCGTCCGCGGGCGATCCATTTCAGGCCCATTTTTGAGCCGGATTTGCATCGGCGCGGACACGAGACGGACGCGCGCGCGCCTACTCCTCTCCCCGGGCCCACCTGTCGGTACCAACCACAACCATTTCCCCCATTTTCCCAAAAACGCTCCCGCCAGCGCGCGCCCCTCGCCCCCAAACCAGCGATGGAGGACGCCATCGACCTCGACCTCGACGCCGTCGCCGGCCTTGCCTTCCTCGCCTCGTCCGGCGTCGTCGCCCCCTCCGAGAAAGGCAAGCCTCGTGCCCCGCGCAAGACTGCCGCGGCGACCAAGCCAAAGAAGGCGCTGACGCCCGAACAACGGTCAAGGGAGTCGGCCAAGAGGAAGGGCCGGAGGCACGCCGCGGACGCGAGGGATGAGGCCGCTGCGCAGGCCGCCGCCGCGCAACAGGAGTTCACCAATGCCCGCGTCGCCGCTGTAACGAGGGAGCGCCGGCGTTTCAAAGAAGAGCAAATGAGCGCTTTCATGGAGATCCAAAGAAGGAGGCTTGACCTTGACACCGAGAAGCAAGCCAAGATGTTCGAGCTCGAGGCCGAGAAGCAAGCGAAGATGCTAGAGATCGAGGCCGCCAACGCCAAGACAAAGGCGAAAGAAGTGGCTCTTGCAAGCATGATGACCGGGGTGGAGATCATGAAGGTGGATCTCAACGCCTTGTCGCCAAGGAAAAGGCCGTGGTTCGAGAAGATGCAGGCCGACATGCTCAAGTTCCAGGACGACTGATCTATGGCGTCGAGGGCCATCTTTTTGTATGCCGGCAGGTGTGCGGGCATGACCACGGGAGCCGCGGTGGCGTGGTCAAACTCCAAGTCCCACCATTTTTTGCGTGCTGGCATGTGTGCCGGCCGGCTGGCGAGCGAGTGCGCCAGCAGGAACTGTGGTATTTTCTGAAGCCGGCATTGTATGCCGGTGCTGGCATGGTGCCGACATGAGACATGGCCGCTGGCATGATCGGCCGCGGGCCTTTTTTTTAATTCAAAAGTTGAATGCGGACATGAAATGGGTCAGCGCGTTGGGCGCATTACCGACCCAAATGCAAAACTGGACGGACGCCGGGCGGCCGGCCGACCAAACGGACAAAAAGCGGACAAATGCGCCGTCCGTTTGGGTTGCCCCATTGGAATTGCTCTAATCCCTCCATTAAAATTGAGTCATCTATTTTGAAACGGAGGAAATAATACTACGGGGCAGCTGCAACGCACACACCAAGGAGAGATCGAGGATAATCACGCGACAGCGAAAAAAGGTTTGCCACACTTGGCAGTTGGCAGTATGAGCTGAGGTTATTACTCGCGCATGCTAATTAATTTGTACTCTCTCTATACAGAAATATAAAAACATTTAAATCATTAAAATAGTGATTTAAACATTTTTATATTTCTTTACAGAGAGAATATTTAATCAACCACTTAGTTAGGGGATTGATTAACAAGCGCCGGCAGGCGGTGGTGGTGTGCGGTGTGGACGGTAGAGAGCCAGACAGACAGCACAAACGACAACCTCCTAAACCGCACGTCGAGACATGCAGTACAGGCGCACGGGACAAAGCAAAAAAACATTACGGAGCCGGCCAGGTGATTCCTTGGGAGCGCAGAGTTCCATCATATCCACTGCTCCAGCGTCCAGGACTGCTATTTGCCTGCCGTTCATCATATCCACTGCATTAGCGAACGATCCACTTAACGTTACGCCATTTCTATCTGTACTTGAAAGAAAAAACAAGTTTTCCCATCAAAATAATACTTCTTCCGTTCTGAATCACTTGTCGCAGGTATGAATGTATCTAATTGTATTTTAGTTTTAGATATATCCATTTTTGCGACAAGTACTCCCTCCGTTTCTAAATATTTGTAGATTTCAAATGATCACCACATACAGATGTATATAGATATATTTTAGAGTGTAGATTCACTTATTTTGCTTTGTATATAGTCACTATTTGAAACCTCTAAAAAAACAAATATTTAGGAACGGAGGGAGTAATTTGGAACGGAGGGAGTACTATGATAATGAAAAAACAAGTTAACGTCACGCCACGCATGCAGGCCCGCTCACCAACCCCCCGTCCTCATCCTCGCACCATGCGGGCGTGGGTAGTGCGTACGTACACACGTATTTATTTTTTGAAGGGTACGTACACACGGCAGCAGTCACAGATTTTACTACTACGTGTTGTGCATAGACAGAGTCACACCACACAACCAATGGCTCAAACACATCAAGTTCCTAAGCCTAAATATCAGGTGCGTTGCAATTCGTTTTTAGTTGAGGTGCATCGCAATTGCTGCAAGTAAAACATTTTAATAATATCTATATCTATATCTATACCTTGGAGGCAGATCCAACTGATCTCGGCCATCAAATTAAGTCAATCCAATGACCTAGACTGCTCTAATGACGAGCGTTCAACGTGTTTAACATATAATTAATATCATGCCAAATATTGCATTAATCACAGAATTAATCTATATCTATATATATATCTATACAATATAAAAAGAACCAAAGGGGCAGATCCAACTGATCTCAACCATCAAACTAAGTCAATCCAACGACCTAGATTGCTCTAATGGCGAGCGTTCAACGTGTTTAACATGCAATTAATATCGTGCCAAATATTGCACTAATCATAGAATTAATACATAAATAATAGCATACCTAATATCCACATGTAATTTATATATTACCTAAATATTAACGTGCATTGCACCTACGCATTTACTAGTACCCGCAAAAAGAACTTCTTAATATAATTGTCAATTGATATCTTTAATTGACTAAGTAGCAGTAGTCGCATTTTTACAAGGCCCACTTTAAGGGCCCCTTTGATTCAAAGGTTTTTCATTGGGAATTTGGAACGATTGTTGATCCAACCCATCAGGACCGCAAACCCACTTTAACTTCGTTTGTCGGCCCCGTCACAGGAGAGGGCGGGAACCCATGGCTTCACTCTGATGGTGGTAGGGCTAGAAATAAAGTTAGGTATTGTCTTCAAACAATGGTGATGAGACGATGATACCCCGCCGCCGACGTGGAATAACGTATTCTCCGCCCGTCCACGGTTCGACGATTCTTTTTCGCATCGTCGAGAGGTGTGTGAGGATGATGTGTCCTTCGATCTGATTCTTTGGTCTGGCTTTTTTGTTTTCAGGGTTGTCTTGGTAGCGCCGTCCTATGCGGCGGACAACGTGGTTGTGCATCTAGGTCCTCCGGCTCCAAGTTCAATCGATTAAGGGTGGCTTAGCATTCGCCTCATCGAGGAACGTGTGAGATTTGTGTTCCTCAACTTCATTTGGTCGAAACTAAAGAGTTCCGCGGGTCCTTATCAACATTATCTTCTATGCGGCTTGCTATGCGGACCACAGCTATCGACGCCTTCTAGTCTAAATCGACGATTTATTGGCCATTGTTTCTATAAGTTTTTGGGTTTAAAAATTTGCTTTGTTGAGACGGAGAGACAACGAGGATTGCTCACGACGCGCCATCGATGAATGTAGGAGAAATAAGACTTTGGTGGCATTTTCATGGCAATTTATATTGACGTGATGATGACAAATTTATTTTGGAAGAAGGACAACTTCCTATCAAATTAAACAGACCGAGGCAAATTTACCATACTACTGGCTAACTAAATTTGACATCCTCAGCAAACATAATTTGCAATAAAAGCGTTGGATTTGCCATGCTTGAAAGTCTGACGTTTGCTGGATATTCGGGTCTAAAGAAACCCTCATCCAAATCCATGTTACTTCTGTTAGCACTAGCAGCGGTAATTAGCAGAGTGAGAGAGAGTGTGTAAAAACGCAAAGCCAGCCGCAGTGTGCTGGAGGAGAGAATAGCCGGCCGGGTAGGCGGGCAGCACTATGCCGGGAGAGAAAGTGAAGAGGCCCCACCGGTCAACCACCCTACCTCTCCTCCTCCCCCTCCATTATTCTATTGCTGTCTTTTAACCGCTTCTCACCGTCGTCCGGTGGAGCAAATGGAAATGGACAAGCAGAGTCGCCTTAGAAATCTCGCAACATCTGATTAACGCGCTCGGCTCGGCTCGGATCTTTTTCTTTTTGTGCAGTTCCGCCGGCTCCCTAATTAAGATTCCCCTTCTCCTCCTCCTCCTTCCCCCCTCTCTCTCCCCCCTCCTCCTCCGCGGCGCGGCGCAATGATTTCCGCCCCCCTGCTGCTCCGGTACCGCCCGGGAGCACACTAGCCAGCAGGTAGCAGTACCAGGAGTTGGAGGAGGAGCTCCCGCCGAATCTGCTCCGGGTGGTCCTACGCACAGCGCCACCTGCCGTATCGACGACCGGTTTCGGCCTCGGCCGGGGGTCGTCGGCGCGGCGGGCGGGATGTTCAAGCTCCACCGCCACCGCTCCTCGGACCGGAGCGTCGGCGAGCGCTTCGAGTTCAGGTTCTCCGGCTTCCGCGCCGTCATGGTGAGCCCGCCCGTCCGTCACCCGCCCAGATTCCCCCCCTCGCCCCCTTAGCTTACTACCACTAGCACCTCCGCCCGCTGTCGATTCGAGCGGCGGTGGCGGCATTGGGGAGATCGCGCGCGCGTTCCGGAACTGCCAATCGCGTTGCTCCTCTGCTTGATCTACGACTACTATTTAGCTAGATCAAGCCATACTCACCATACTACGCCCGCCTATGTAGAGATTTCATTTCTAGCTAGCTAGCTGTGTCACACACCTGACCTAACCTAGCCACTACTAGTAACCTGTGTTTAATGGTTGCTGCGTGATCTGGCCATTATGATGATCCCCCAATCCAAGCCTACCTCTGTGTGTGTGTGTGTGTGTGTGTGTGTGTGTGTGTGTGTGCGCGCGCGCGTGTGTGTGTGTGTGCGCGTGCGCGTGTGACATTTGGAATTGGACCACCATGTCACAGATCAAACCAGGGCTGCACGGGCAACTTTCCACTGGCAATTGCCTCTTTCTAGTTTTTCTAGAAGAATAAAAAGCACGGTATTCTCCTTTCTGGTTGGTGTTTCACAGTTATTCTGAGAATCTCCTATTAATAGATAGGAGTAGATTACTGCAGCATGGTGTTCCATTTCTCTAAGGGCAGGTTTCCGGAAGAAATGCCAGTGAACCTGTCTTACGATTTTTATTTTTGTCGGAAACAGCATTCAACTTCAGTTTCAGTATGCTCAGGGTGCCAGGCTTATTTCCTGTGGTACACGCGCTAGGTGTATTTACTGTTTTTTCGACGACTCTGATCGATCTGACTTGTATTCTACAGGTCCCTGCAGTATCGGACAGGATGTTCCTTTCGATAGTCTCCGTGGATACCGGGAAAACCATCGCCAAATCCAGTAAAGCGGCTGCCCGCAGTGGAATCTGCCAATGGCCCGATTCCATATCAGAACCGATATGGTTTTCTCGAGACGCAGTGTCAAAAGAGTTTGATGAGTGCCAATACAAGATTGTTGTTTCTGTGGTACGTATGAGTATTCATAGCGTACTACCGTGTTCTATCTAGCCACCTTTGTTTTTCAATCTCACTGGTATGGATGTATGGATATTTGTGGACTAGTATTTGTTTTGCTGAACAATTCAATCCCTTGTTGCAGGGATCAATAAGAACTGGTATTCTTGGCGAAATTTTCCTAAACCTGTCCAACTTTCTGAATTTGGCGGACCCAACTGCTATCTCTATGCCGTTGAAGAGATGCAACTCGGGAACAGTTTTGCAGGTAAGTGAGTACCGTGCAACCGTTTCCTTTTTAAAGATTTTTTGGGTGCTCGTGTATATGGTCCTGTAACCTGAAAATGGTGTCAACTCACTCAACTCTTAGTTTTTATGCTTTTTCATTTATTCTGCTTATGGTGACATTGGTTGCTTCTCGTTTGCAGCTTAAGGTTCAATCTCTTGGCACAAAGCCTAAGTTGGGGTAACTAATTCAACTTGAGTTTTACTCTTTCCTTATTTCCCATTTATAGCTCCAATGTGCACACTTCACACTGAAGACCCTGCAATCTCTTTATATTGCTCTCCCATTGTTTTTGCTGTCTGCAAGTGTTGATACTCTATTATAACCTTGGCATATCTATACAGTGGTGTGAGATCTTCAAGGGACATGCCTCCTCGTATCAGTGACCATTGTCTAATAAATGACGACATGGATAACAAATCAGATGGCTCTGATAATACGGCCAACAGGAGTGTCCGTTCTTCGTCAGGAACTCCTTTAGGGGGCACTTATCAAGATGAACCTGGAAACAGGGTATGCTGATATTCAGAACAATGCTCTCCATCCTAAGTTCATTTTTTCAGAACAGTGTTTCCTTTAACGAGCGTGCAATGCATGCTTTGAGTTATGTTTCTATTAATTTATTTGCACCTTTTGAATTTTATTTTAGTAATAATAACTTGATTCTTGATCATTTAGACACATCTTCCCACACTGATGATACCACTCTTCAGGAAAGTCAAGCTAGCTTGTCATTTGACTGTTTCTGGTGCCTACAGATATCGAGAAATATGTCTCTTATTGTCAGTATAACTGGTTAAATATCACAAGAATATTCGATTACAGATCCAAGTTCTTCTCTTTTCCATGCTGTTGTTCCATCTGTTTGCAGTCTAACTACTCTAGGATAGTTGGAAGTAAACACCCCATGTTCCAACAGCAGTTACATACTTCCAATCCATGAATCTTCTCTTTTCTGCAGCTAATAGCAGACTTCAAATGTTCATTTGCCTATTTGCCCTTGATCATCGCATTATGTCTTAAGTTTATTTTTGATCTTTCTAGCATTGTTTATTTTAAGTACTCATTAGTCTTGCATCAAGCTGTGGCTCCACATGTATATAAATTGTATTTTATTTGTTTAAATTCACAATCATGATTTTTTTTTATGTAATGCCCTGTCAGAGTATTATGTGTAAATAATGGGTGTCTCCTTTTTTCCCTTCAGGAAATGAGTTTCTCAGCTTCAGGGTCTCACCGGAGCTCCAATTCTGGAGATAGTACCCAAGATAGAACAAATTTGTCTCCGATAGACAACACTAATGGTGGATTGTATGTCGGAAGGCAGGATTCAGGTAGTTCCTATGTTAGCGCTGGCCGTGGTGATGAAGGATTGAGATCAAACAATTCATCTTTCAGTTCCCGGGCTTCAGGTCCAAACACGCTGCAAGGAAATACTCCAAAATCCTTTTCAAATGGGATTGCTCAGTCATCTTTGGGGACAACTGATTCATCTAAAGATCTTCTTGAAGCTGCTGAAGAAACAATTGAAGAACTCCGTGATGAGGCAAAAATGTGGGAACGACATTCTCGCAAATTGAAGGCTGATCTAGAGGCGCTGAAGAGGGAATGCTCTGAGAAATCAAAGCAACAGACTGAGCTAGCACTTGAACTGTCTGCTGCACATGCTGAGCGGGATTCGTACAGACATGAAATTGAAGAATTGAAGTCATCACGGCAAGAGTCATCTCGGCAAGAGTCATTTCGGCCAGAGTTAAGCAGACGACAAATAAAATCTGTAACCCCCAAACGTGGGGACTGGATCAACATGGAGAAGGAAGTAGAAGACGAGATGAAGTTTCTAAAAGAATCAAATGCAACCTTACAGGTACAGCTGAAGAGCACTCAAGAGGCAAATATAGAGCTTGTTTCTATTCTTCAGGAACTGGAAGAGACCATAGAAGAACAGAGAGCGGAGATATCTAAAATTTCTGAGGCCAAGGATGTCACTAATACAGATGTATTGAAGAATGGGTTGTTAGTCAAAGAAGACACAGAATGGGCTAGGAAACTGTCAATGAAAGAAGATGAAATTAATACTTTGAGGCAGAAACTAGATCGCCTTCTCAGTATTGAAAATGCAGGTGCCGCAGGTTCTGATACCGTTTATCTTGAATTGGAGAAAGAAAATGAAACTCTAAGGGTAAAAATACAAGAACTTGAGAAAGATTGTTCTGAACTAACAGATGAAAATCTGGAGCTTATATATAAGCTGAAAGAAAGCAGTGTGGGGAAAGGGCAGGATTCTCGTGTTTCAAACAACAGTGAATTGCAAATTGAAAAGCTTACATCACAAATATATGAACTGGAAGAGGAACTTAGAAATAAGGAAATGATGCATGACGGCAGTTTTACCGAGTCATCAGTGTCTAATGCCAAAGAGTTACAGAGGAAGTGTGCTGACCTTGAGCTGAAGCTGCTACGTTTTAGGTCTCAAGGCTTTGAGCTAGAAGAGAAGTTCCGAAAAAGCCAAGAAGAACTAGAACAAAAAAATCTTGAGTTATCTAAGCTGAGAGAGGAGCTTGAAGGCTTGGAAGGTGGTGAAACTGGTGGTGCGAGAGGATACCAATTTAGAGAAGATCTAGAGGACAATGAATCTGAGACAGATATACTGAAGACTAGAGTCCAGCTACAACAGCAGGAAAATGATGACTTGCGGCGCTACAAAGTCGAAACGGAAAATTTGATGTCTGAAATTCAGGCAGAGAAGAGTCTGTTAGAGGAACGCTTGGCAGCATCAGTTAAAGAAAGTAGCATCACTTCCAAATGCTTGGATGAATTGCAGCAAGACATTTTGGTGCTTTCTAGCAGCATAGATTCCCATGTGTCTGCTAATAAGGTTCTTGAAAGAAAGATAAATGAACTCGAGAGCTGCAAAGCAGAACTAGAGTTACATATATCAGAGCTTGAACAGGAAAATATAGAGTTATCAGAACGCATATCTGGACTGGAAGCCCAATTATCTTACATTACAAATGAAAAGGAGTCAAGTGAGCTGCAGATGCACGACTCAAAATCCCTTGTCATCAGTCTCAAAGATAAAGTAGAGCGACAACAAGTAGAGATGGATACTCAAAGGGTTGAGTTTAAACAAAAACAGCAAGAAACGCAAAGAAAACTGTCGGAAGCACAGGACGATTCAGAAGTTCTGAGAAGATCTAATTCTAATCTGCAATCTACAGTTGAGAACCTTATTGAAGAGTGCAGTTCCCTTCAAAATCTGACTGCAGATCTCAAGAAGCAGAAGTTGGAATTGCATGGCCGTTTTATGCAACAAGAGCAGGAATTGGATAACTCTAAAAAAAGGATCCTTGATTTTTGTAAAACAGTTGAGTTCCTAGAAGCAAAGCTTTCTTCTCTTCAGAAGGACATATCTTCCAAAGAGCAATCATTGCTGTCAGAACTGGAGAGTATATTCCAGGAGCACACAGAGCAAGAAGAAAAGATAAACCGTGCTCATTTCATGTTAAATAAGATCGAGAAAGAAAAGACTCTTGAGGTAGAGAATCTTGAGAGGGAGGTCGTGAGCCTCACTGCACAGGTCTCCTCCACACACGAGGAGAGAGAAAATGCCACAGTAGATGCCATCCGGGAGGTCTCTGTCCTGCGAGCTGAAAAGGCCAAACTTGAGGCTAATTTCGAAAATGTCAGTGCGCAGTTGAGACATTATGAGTCTCAACTGGAGGACCTTCGCAAGGAGTCCAAAAGCAAGATTAAAGGTTTGGTTGATTCTCTTAATGCATCCAAACAGAGCGAGGAAATGTTGACAGCAGATGCAGAACATATGAAGAAGTTGATGGAAACTGCTAAATCCAATGAAGACGAGTTACGGAAGTCTTCTGGTGAACTAGAGTTAAAGCTTAAAGCCAGTGACTATGAGAGACAGCAAATGATGGAAGAAATATCTGACTTGAAACTTCAGGTCCAGAAAATAACAAGTCTTCAAGATGAAGTTTCCAAACTTAGAAGCTCCCTTGACGAGGCTAAGTTTGAAAAGGGAAAATTAAAGGCGCTGCTAGAGTCTGTGACTGAGGAATGTGAAGAACTGAAGGCACAGAAAGCGATGCTAACAGATAAAGTTTCTGAGATGCAAGAGACTTTGGACAATGGTGAAGAAGAAAAACGAAGCAGAATATCTATGCAAGCAAAGCTTGTGAGATTGGAGAGTGATCGATCAGCATCGGAAGCATCACATGTACATGAAGCAGAGTTAAAGAACGAACTTAGTAGGATCAGAAGATCAAATAGCGAATACCAGAGGAAGATACAATCCCTTGAGCAGGAAATTGAGGATCTCACTAGAAAGCAGGTTAGCTATATACAGTACTTATTGTGACGATTAAAGAAAATCACCGCATTGATGTTCCTAATGTCTTGGCATCCCCTTGCATTTCCTTGTATTTTCAGGAGATTGGAGATTCTACAGATATTCAGTCAAAGATTCAAATACTGGAAACTAAGCTTGCAGAGGCTTTGGAGGAAAATAGGACGTACAGGGCTCAACAAAAGAGGTATCCCTTGCACTCTGAAGCCTGAACCTAAATGTTAGCATTATGCATAGAATGGTTATACGTGCTATTACACTTTTCTTTTGTTATGGGTAGTCAGTCTAAGCAAGCATTGACAAGTGACAGCCCTCCCAAAAGTTCTTTTTTTCCTTGTAATGTAATATAAATATCCATGTAATTTTAAATAAAAAATTGACTATTTGCACTGCAGAATGCAATTGCTTATTAGTCGGGCAAGGAAATAGCTTCTACAATCTGTTATGCATTGCAGTATATTCTTAGCTCTTTCTCTATCTTAACTGCTCCTTCATATGAACTGGGACCATGTGAATTGACTAGGTATGACTTTATACACATCACTAGCTGGAGAACCGGTGTTTAAGCTTAATATCATGTCTTGAAGCTAGATTGTACACTGGTATTAACAGAACCTTGAAATCTGTTGGTTACCACTGTTTGTGGAAAATCATTTCATTTTATTGGCTTGAGGGATTGTCCATACTGTAGGTATATGATGGCAGAGGACACATCTCCTAGCAAATCTTTTTATAGGGAAAATTATAGAGGACTCCCCTACATCATAGCAAATCATCTTTTATTGCTGATTTGTTAATTTTCAGCTGTCTATATTCAGAAGATCAGAATTTTCACATATTTTATAATTTTCTTGTACAGTCCCATTGCCGAGGAGCAATCTGCTGGTGGGGACAGGATTTTGCAGCTGGAAGGAGATCTAAGAGATATGAAGGAGCGGTTACTCAATATGAGCTTAGAGTATGCAGAAGTAGAGGCCCAGCGGGAACGATTAGTGATGGAGCTGAAATCTGTCAAGAAAGGGGGGCGATGGTTCTAACATGATGGAGACCTTTTGCCTGCCATAAACATAAGACTGACAACACAGGTACATGGATGCTATTTTCTTGCCAATAAATGATATGATAATTTGGATGGGTAGAGCAACATCTCTCGGTAAACTGTTTTAGGTTTGTTATCAGTGGGATCCCATCATGTACTTTTTGGGTAGAAGATACTTTTTGTCCAGTCCTTATGGATAGTCTAAAGCCTTCTGCTTTTGTAGATGACCCGTCATCAATCAGCGTCATGTCTGCGCCATGACAATAGGACTGATGTCAGATTCTCATGATGTGAGAACAAGCAAATGCAGAACCACAGGTCATGTGCCACACTCACTAGTTGGTACCGGTGGATTGCGAGTCTGACTATTTCCCGGAAGAAAAGAAAAGGTCACTTTCAAGAGATGGTCTCCCTGAAGAGGCAAATATTGTGAGGGACCATTTCCTGGAAGAAAAAGCCACCTCACCTGTAAGCCTCACTATGATAATTCCGATTTAACCAATCAATTATGCGATGCCATGTGTTTCTTCATCCAGTATACCAGTTTCTCAGTTCATCGGGAGGGTGAACGTTATTTGTTCATATGGTTACTCAGATCACCCACCATTTACATGGGTATTTACATGATTACATGCAAAGTTCACTTTAACTGTTGATAAATGTTGTTCTTCGTCTTGTTTGTGGAACCAACATGGAAGAGTTTAAGCTAGTAGTACAATAGCTATACTCTTACATTATTGTAATTCAATTTGTAAAATATGAAGGTGTCAACTGCTTAATTATTTTCATTTTCATCGCAAATCGGAAAATTACTTATTGCTTTTGTGGGATATCATCGAGTCCGGTATGAATATATTTTATCATGACGTGATCTGGAGGATTACTACTGCTATTTACTTAATTAAAGAGCTGAAGGATCTAAGACAAGCATCAGGTGTCAGCTTCATGATTGAGCTGGTGTATTCATTAGCTCAAGCTAGTAGCATGACCACCGAAGCGAAGCTTCACCAGCGCAGCCACTAAGGTGTAGTCGAGATGAGAGAGTTTGAGTGGAAGAAGATGAAGATATGGCAGTGATTGTTTGGGATGAGATTGGATGGAGACCATCAAGTGAAGGTTGCGCTGGACAAAATTTTAGAAATCAAGCCCCGCCTTGCCTAGGCAAAGCTGGAAGATGATGAAAAGCTTGGCATGGAATAGGAGGTCTGGGGGTGGTGGGTGTTGTGCTGTCGGAGATGGTGCCGGAAGAGGGCGAGGAAGAAGAGCCATGGGCTTCCATGGCGGCGCTGGAGGGTGCCACCACGGAGGCTAGAGCTAGGCTTTCCACCCGGCAGTCTTCTAAGTGTTGGCATAGACATTAAAAGAAATCATAAGTATTATACTTGTATAGCAAATACAGCTACAACTCCAAACATAAACGAATGCACATTAGTGTATTATTAGCATGAGCCATACTTGATTGTCACCAGTAGTACTTGTTACATTGACCAACACTGCAGTGATAAATAGAAGAATGGTACCACAATCACCATGATCCCCGTGTCCTTTGCTTCTACCAGTCTCAGGCCGCTTTTGTCCTTTCTACAAGGTCCATGAGAACAGAGGGGCAGCTCCTCTGTAAATGTTTGAAACCGCCATTTTCCAAGACGACTTTCATATTGTTCGGAGAGATGAGGAAGTCGATGCATGCCGCCTTGAGCCGCTGGGAGTGGTGCTGCTCCGCTAACACCAGCGTGGTTATCGCTGTGCTTGTGGAAACACTTTTGCCTCCATGTCGTCGATCCTTATGGTGGCCATGGGCGTCTTCTTCTTCTTCTCCCTTTCCGACATGCCAAGGAGCTCTGCTTCTGCTGCTGCCTTCAAGATTGGAGACCGGGCAGCCAGCACCCATCGATGGGCGACGATTGTCTCGCCGCCCACATGGAAGGCCACATCTGCCCCCTCCTTCCACAGGAGATCGGTGAAATCACGATCCTCTGTTTCCCTGGCGCGCAGCTCTGTGACAGTGATGTCGCACCTGAGAGTGAAGCAGTCGTCCTTGAGGCAACCTGAGTTCTCTAATTCCGACCTTGTGATGAATTTGTACCAGCCCCACTCTCCTTGAGGGGTTGTGAAACTTCTATCGAAGGTGAAGGTATATGATGGCACAGTAAACCGAGCACACATTGAGCTGAGATGCCCTTGTCAGGCTTGAACGGCAAGTCCATGCTAACACTGGCAAGCTGAATGAAGACAGATATGCAATTGGCATTATCTGAACCTTGGCCGTTGGGGTAGTACTTGATGCGCCAGGCGTGGCCTCCAACATGGAAAGTGCAGGATTTGATGTCGCTACTATTGGTTTGCGAGTGCCCGTCGATCTTGAGCAAGTGGTGCCCGCTCACCGCCCTGGCGATGATGGCGGAGGTAGAGCGTGACGACATCTTAGATGCACTAAGTCTGCACGGTTGCCGACGGTTTGACGGCTAGTAATAGTAGATTATTATGGCTAGCTCAGAGAGGGGGAGCATATGGGAATAACAATGGGATGGAAATTGCAGCTGTGGCTGCAGCAATGACAATCCATGGTGCGAATATATATATATACAAGCAAAATTAGGTAATGAATGAATATATTTTATGGATCCTCCAGTTGAAGGAAGGTAATATGTTCTGATAAGACTTGCAAGCTTCTATGATGGATCCTTTGCTTTGCTTTGATTAAGCACGTAATATGTTTGGATAAGACTTGCAAATTTCTTCTTTTTCTTTCTGAAAAGGAGGGTAGACCCAGACTTGCAAATTTTTATGACAGATCCTTCGCTTTGCTTTGATTAAGCACATCCAGTCCCATAACTGATATGAGGTTGCGTGCCGTAGTGCGTGGGTGGCCTGTGCTGAAGTTTTTGCGGGTTTAGGGTGTGCTTTGTTTGAACTGAAGTTCACCGCACTAAAAAATTGGCTAGCTTTTATTGAAGGTTTTACTTGCTCATGATTTGGCCAATGACAAGAAAAATGAGCTAGATGGCCAAAAGGGGGCATGGGCATGCCAATTTTTTTGGCAACCATCCAAACAAGGATAATTTTTTTGGTCATGACCAAAAATTGGTAAGATAATCTTTAGCCATAATTAATCCAAACACAATTGGCAAGCTAAGAATAGAACTGCGCAAACTAATGCTAGTTGCTTCGGGTCTTAATTGGCAAGCTACCAATATCAAAGTTTTCGGGCTTTAGCTTGTTCCTTCGATGGTACCTGCTTCCAGTTTTAATTGGCAAGCTACCAATATGAAAGTTTTTGGCCTTTAGCTTGTTCCCTTGATGGTAGCTGCTTCCAGACTTAATTAGCAAGCTAAGAATATCAAAGTTTTTGGGGCTTTCCCTTGATGGTAGTTGCTTCCAGCATCAATGCTATCAATATCATCACACAAACTAATTCAATCACTACTTCTATTTCACGCCCCCCCCCCCCCCCCCCCCCCCCCCCCCCAAAAAAACTAGCTCTATTTTGGAATATAGGGTCATTTAGACAGAGAACGGATTTTGTGCCCTTTTTTAAAAAGAAATAGAAAAGCATGCACGTTGATATTTTGAATTGTTTTACATGTACATTGTCCGATAGTGTGAATCTTCAAGACTTCAACTTCTGGCCCATAAATATGTCCTTTTGTGGGTTATACAGAAAAGAAAAAGAAACATGGGAGAGGACGGTCTAAACTAGAGCCCATAACTGTGCACAACCCTCAAAATGGACATATTTTTTGACCAAAATTTATAGGTTCATATTTCAATTTTTTGTCTGAAAAGACCAGCTATGCTTTCGTATTGACAAAAAGGACCACGTCCGCACCGTATTGACAGAGCTACCATGGCGGTAGGTCGGGCAGCCGACACGTGGCACCTGCTGCCACAGCCGGCGGCGGCAGAGCCTGCCGCCACAGCGCACGGTAGCAGCTTGACGATAACACGTTTGCGTCAGTGCAACGGAACGGGCAGGGGTGCTGGTGGGCCTACCGCCATCGGCAGCCCCTTTTTCGTGGCAGACGTAAACCTGGTTTGGAAAATTTTGTCAATTTCTTTTATAGGTATACATTGTGAGCATGAAACACGATACATGCATATCATAGTCCATGACAGAATGAGGAACACATTCAGAGGTAGGAACACACAAGCATGCAACACACACTGATCAGTAGGGTTCATAGAGAAGCACAAACATTGCAAACAATCACTACACAATCATCACTCCAGAGCTAGAGGCGCTGGAGGGCGCCACCATGGAGGCTAGAGCTAGGCTTTTCATCTGGCAGTCTTCTAAGTGTTGATATAACACATTAAAAGAAATCATAAGCATTATAATTGTATAGCAAATACAACTACAATCCCCAAACATAAACGAATGTACATCAGCATATTATTAGTATGGAGCATAGTTGATTGTCACCAGTAGTACTTCTTACATTGACCAACACAGCATTGACAAATAGAAATGGCCACCATGACCGTGATCATGGTATCCTTGCTTCTCCCAGTCTCAGCCCTTGTCTATCTCATCAGGCAATGCATCAATATATATGTAGTGGATCAAAGCCTTGAACACTTTTGCCTCCATGTCGTCAATCCTTACGGTGGCCGTGGGCGTCTTTCTTCTCCCTTTCTGGCACGCCAAGGAGCTCTGCTTCGGCTGCTGCCTTCAAGATCGGAGACCGGGCAGCCAGCACCCATTGATGGGCGGCGGTTGTCTCACCTCCCACATGGAAGGCCACATCTGCCCCCTCCTTCCACAGGAGATAGGCGAAATCGCAATCCTCTGTTTTCTCGGCACGCAGCTCCGTGACGGTGATGTCGCACCTGAGAGTGAAGCAATCGTCCTTGAGATAACCTGAGTTCTCTAGGGTCGTCCTTGAGGTGTACCAGACCAAGATCCCAGTGGTTGTGAAACTTCTATTGAAGGTGCTGGTATATGATGGCACTGGCTTCCCAGCCCTGTCCAGTAAACTGAGCGAGCCTTGAGCTGAGATGCCCTTGTCAGGCTTGACCGGCATGTCCCTGCTTACACTGACAAGCTGAATGAAGACATCATCTATGTAAGTGTCAGGACCCGAGGGCTCGCCATTGGGGTAATACTGGAGAAGCCAACTGTGGCCTCCGACCTTAAAAGTGTAGGATTTGATGCCTCTACCATGGGTGACCACCTTGGTTTGCGAGTACCCATCGATCTTGAGCAAATGGTGCCCGCTCACTGCTCTGGCGACGATGACGGAGGTAGAGCGTGACGACATCTTAGATATACTAACCTATGCGTCTGCACGGTTTGATGGCTAGTGATAGTAGGTTATTACGGCTAGCTCAGAGAAGGGGAGCCTATGAGAATACAATGTGTATGGAAACTGCGGCAGCGGTATATACAATCAAATTAGTCAATGGGTATGGATCTTGCGGTGGAAGGAGGGCAATATGTTTGGACAAGACTTGCAAGTTTCCATGACAGATCCTTTGCTTTGCTTCACTTCAATTAAGCACATCCTGGTATAACTTGCTGGCTGCTAATCCCAGAGCTGATACCGAGTTGCGTGCCGTGGGTTTAGGATGTCTTTCGTTCGGTTTGAGCTCAAGTTTACTGTAGCAGAAAAGTGTCTAGCTAAAATTTCTGTCAAGGTTTCACTTGCCCATTATTTGGCCAATGTTGGCAATAAGAATGAATAGCCAAAGGAGCATGTGCATGCCAAAAGAATTGGCAACCATCAAGACAAGAATCTAAGTTTCTGATCATCATGACAAAAGAAAGTTGTAGGGTACCCTTTGGCCATAATTAGTACAAGCATAATTGGCAAGCTAAGAATATCATTGCGCAAACTAATGCTAGCTGCTTCCAGTCTTAATTGACAGTCTAAGAATATCAAAGCTTTTGGGCTTTAGCTTCTTCCTTTGGTGCTAATCGCTTCCAGTCCTAATTGTCAAGTTAACAACATCAGAGTTTTTGGCTTTAACTTGTACCTTTGATGCTAGCTGCTTCTAGCCTTAATTGGCAAGCTATCGATATCTAAGTTTTTGGCTTATTCCTTCGATGCTAGCTGCTTCCAGTCTTAATTGGCAAGCTAAGAAAATCATTGCACAAACTAATGTAGTTACTAATTCTACATCGCAATATAGGGTCATTTAGACGGAGAACAACTTTTGTGTGCCCATCCCATTTATTTAAATTTTGAAAAATAGAAAAATGTTCATATTTTGAAAAATTTCGATTTTTACATGTACATCACTTGATAAAGTGTGGATCTTCAAATTTTGGGCCACAAATATGTCCTTCAGTGGGATATACAGAAAAAAAACACGGGAGATAATTGTCTAAGAAACCATAAGTGTGAACAGCCTGGACATATTTTTTGACCAAAATTTATAGATTCATACTTCATTTCAGCCCCACAATGTATCTACATTCTTTTTACAATCTTTCAAAGCCTCAATGTGCTTATCTTTTCACCTAGGTGCACATGACATCTTTTCCATTTAGACATGGCTGAGGTGTAGCATTGCAGACACTCAAACAGAGAACTCAAAGTGGAACCGGTTCCAGCAAAACGAAAGAAAGATTGTTGCACACAGTAGAAATACAAGTCTTTATTGCGTAGCCAACACACAATGGTATAACAATCCCACACCGTATACAAATCACAGTCCATGATAGAATGAGGAAAACAATCAGAAGTAGGAACACACAAGCATGCAACACTCACAACACAATCATCACTCACTCCAGAGTCCAGAGCAAGCAGGCTCGTACTGGTCGGTGCCTGCAGTGGCTAACTTCAGGCATTGTGCTTGAAGACGGGATGATTCAGGTGTGCTGCGACGGCCTGCTTCACGGGGTCTGGGTTGCAGCTGCCGCTGAGCTCGAGCTCTTTCAGCCTTGGGAGATTGCCGATTCCGGAGATGAACTGCATGCTCTTGAAAGCCCAAGCTAGCTTCTCAAGCCTAGGTGCCGTTCCACTCTCGAAGATTATGTTGGTGATGTCGGAACACTCAATGGCGAGAAACTTGAGGCTTGGGAATTCTTCTTTCCCAAAAGTGATCTTCATTTCGCCGTAGGACATCTGTCGGAGCCTAAGGCAGCGCAAGCCACCGAGTTTGCCAAGGAGTCGTATGGCATGATCCTTGAGGGAGGTGTCGCGCAAGGTAATCTTGGCAAATTGGTGGAGCTCTGTGATCCATGGAGGCAGCCCAACGCCTGTGAGGCCGCCGATGTACAGGCTCTGGAGAAACTCGGGAGGTGAAAATGGATTCTCTTGATCCATGCGGAATGTAAGAGGATCGGTCTCATCGACAGGATGTCCAATTCGGATTGACAAAGAACGAAGGCATTTGTGCAGCTTGCTGATTGCTTGGAGGAGATGCTTGAAGGAGCTGGCAACCTTCTTGCCATGGAGAACAACTCCTAGCTTCCGTACCTTGACTAGCTGCCCAACATCCATGAGCATCGACTCACTGCCACTCCCGGAGACCTGTACGTGTGACAGTATCTCCAGGTTCCCCCTCATGGCCCCGATTCCATGGGGCATCCGCGGCGTGGAAAATGATTCCTTGGAGTTGATGGTGTCCTTGACCGGGGAGAAGTCTGCATGGCCTGCGAGCAGATGCTTGAGCATCAGGAGCTTGGCAAAATCTGTGGGGAAGGCTTGTATCTTGGTTTGCCGAATGTCCAGCGTCTCTAGCTGCTGCAGCCTATGGATTTGCCTGGGCAGCACAGAAACATCAGTGTTCCTGAGGCTCAAGTACTTGAGCATGAACAACTTGCAGATGTTGTTCAGATGGCGCTTCTCCAAGCCTTTGCAGCCTTCTAGATCAAGCACCTTCAGCAGCAGCAGTTGAGAGGACGCGGGCAGTGATCCCAGGCACCTCTTGCTGTCACCAAGATGTGCATTGCAGATCATGGAGCCGACACTGATGACATTCTCTTCTTCTGCAACCTCAGTGATGAGGCGATGCACTGGAGGAGGCACTACACAAGTCTTGATCTTGCCTGCATCACTAATGTCAGCAGGGCAAATGAGACCTCGGCTGACAAATGCACCGAAGCAGCGCTCGGCTGCCACTTCAGCTGAACCATGATCACCTTCCACAGATATCAGGCCTTGGGCTGCCCATCTTCTCACTAGGGATGTCCTCCTGATGCTGTGATCGATCTTGTGGAAGGAGAATACATAGGTGCAGGAAGCACATGTGGCACTCTTTAGGCATGTCACTGGAGGAAAACATGAGCATCCGCTTGAAGTTATAGCTGCTATCGTCGTCGCAAGGACGGCGGCATGCCTCTAAACACAGGCTTTCCTGCAGCTTCTCCAGCTCCTGTCTTGTCCTGTGGGGATTGGCATACAAGGCATGGAGGAACATCTTCATGGAAGCGACATCCGGGTCGCATCTCTTGAGAATGCTATGTATGACGCCCCGCACATCGCCATCATGAAAATTGCTAGCTACAAGGGCCACTGCTCTCTTGAAGAAGAAATCCACAAGGGAATAGGTTACCACTTTATCTGGAGAAGATGACTTGACAAGCCCATCATCCTTTGTGGTCACTATGATGGCGCTACCTGCAGGGAGGCTTATGAAGTTGAGAGCAATTCTGATCTGGTCCCACATGCCCGGGTAATCATCGAGGTCGTCGAGAACAATCAGGACCCTTGTGCCTTCCAAGCGGCCTCGGATGCTCCACAGGAGTTTCATGTTATCTGATGATGTGTCGTCCAGCACGTCCTGGTTTTGGTCAGGAAGGAGCTGGCAGAGCAGGTCATGGAATATTGCCAGAGGATTGGTACGTTGAAGCCGCCGGACACCGAAGGATCTTGGTACACTTGCTGAGCTAGACCGGTACCTTCTGCATCATCTGGTGCTAGAATGACATTGAGTTTGAACGGCCGCCCTCTGGCCTCGTCACCGTCTCCTTTCTTGCCAAGGAACCATGGCATTTGCATGTAGCGCAGCAGCCCCGTTGCACGGCGGGGCGATGTGTGCCGGTAGAGGTTGATGCAGTCTCGGGAGTCGCTGGCGAGGTCCCTGACCTGCCTAACCCACACCTGGACCTCCTCGTCGCCGCCGCGCTGCCCACCACTGGGAGTCAGCTGCTGGGTCCTGGCAAGGTGGCGGAGGAAGCCGTTCATGACCGGATCTCGTCCTGGATGAAGTTCGCGTCATCGTTGGACGCCAGCAGCCAATGGTGGCTGTGTGTCGGTGCAGATGGCCGGCGAGATGTCGCCTGAGGATGAGCCGCCGGCTCGCCGGAAGCTTCAGCCATCTCTCTCTCTACTGTATATGTGAGTCGAGATGTTTCTTTCTCAGTTTTGGCAGGAAACGAAATGGTGATGGACGGAAACAACAGATGAGGAGGAGAGCGTACCTGATGTGTGTTTCTCTTCTTGTTTAATTTCCTTGTTCGTTTCGTGTTGTAGAGGGGGTGCATATAGTCCTTGCAAAGCTAGTTTAGGGTGCATGTAGGAAAAGAGCCTGCACTGTGATTGTGCCAAGGGTCCTAGCTACCTCTTTTCGTTAGATTTTTGTTTAATTTCCTTGTTCGTTTCGTGTACAAGGATGCATATGTCTCTAGTTTCAGTGGCCTTTGCAAGCCAGGGTAGGGTGATAATAGTAATTACAAAGGGTCTATATTTAAATTTGGTTTTCCTTAAGAGCATCTCCAACATGCGCTCAACACGCGGCGTGCTAAAATAACATTTACAGCGCCGAAATAGCAACTTTTTGCGCGCGGCGAACAAAACCAAAAAGATCAAACACATAAAAAATAAATCAACAATACATAGTTTAGTTTTATTACAATTTAAACAAATAGTTACAACATCAAACATACAAATCACTAGTTTTGATTCCATGCCCACCACTCCTCGATTAGATCCTTCTGAAGATCATCATGTGTTTCGACACGTCGAATGGCATGATAGGAGGCAAGCCACCCTCTTAGCCCTCTGTCGCACCCGCACTGGACGTCCCAAGAGCTCATATTGGGAGTAGTCTAAATCTTTCCCACGCTCATTCTCGATGATCATGTTATGCATGATCACACAAGCGTTCATGATGTATTAAAGGATCTTTTGATCCCAAAATCTAGCCGGTTCTTTCACAATAGCAAATTGGGCTTGCAAAATCTCAAAAGCTCTCTCCACATCTTCCCTAGCCACCGCCTGAGCATTGTGGAAATCAAGATTCTTCTTACCTTTTGATTTTTTCAACGGCTTCACAAATGTTTATCATTTTGGGTAGATGCCATCCGCAATGTAGTAGCCATAGTTGTATGTATGACCATTTGCTACAAATTGCACCGGTGACAGTTCACCATTTGAAATCCTATTCATGAGTGGTGACCGATCAGGAACGTTGATGTTATTCAAAGATCCAGGCATTCCAAAAAAAACATGTCAAATCCAAATCTCTTGACCGGCCACTACTTTAAGGATTATAGTGAAACCTTTTTTTTGGCCGTGAAATTGTCCATGCCATGCCTTGGATAGTTCTTCCAACTCCAATGCATGTAATCTATTGAGCCAAGCATACCTGGGAACCCGCGAGCTTTGTTCATCTTCAAAAGCCTTGCGGCGTCTTCAGCATTGGGAGCTCTCAAATACTCCAGACCAAACACTTGCACAACTCCGACTGCGAAGCACTTGTCACACATGATGGCTTGACTCTCACCCATGGCCAAGTGATCATCAACTAGATTAGCAGGAATACCGTATGCCAACATATGCAAAGTAGCTGTCACCTTTTGAAAGGTGCTACGCGCGAGTTCTCCGGCGACATTCCTCCTTTGTTGAAAAAACTGATCATGGCTTGCCAGTTTCTTTGCAATGCGTTTAAACAACTTGATCAATGCTCATCCTAAAACGACGCTGAAAGTATGACTCGGGGTATACGGGATTATCCACAAAATAGTGCCTCATCAATCTGTTGTCGGCATCGATATTATCCCTCCAAATTTTCTGACGATGCATAACCGAACCATCGTGCTTTGGCTTTTTATTGGCGTGCATAGCTAGGATCATTGCAAGGTCTTCCTCCTCTTGAATATCAAATTCTTCGTCGGAAAAATCATATGACGAACTCATCTACAATATTGAATTTAAACTAGTCTATAAAACTACAAACAACATGCACCAAATTCATCTACAAAATAAGTTGAAGCAATACATACCTTGCAAACGTTTTGTCAAACACCTTGTGGGCGCCGAGCGGCAATGGGAAGCCCGACGCTGTTTGTCGGAGGAATGGTACGCTCGAGGGGCGGCGGCGACGAGAGGAGGTGGAGGAAGCCGCGGCGGCGTGCGGGGATAGGCCGGGGAAGCGTCATCGGGTCGTCGGAGTAAATGGGGAGGTGCGGGCGGTGGCGCCAGCGGCTGGATCCGGCGGTTGGTGGAAGTCACGCGCGAGTCGTCGCTGTCCAGCGCGCAGGAGCGGGCACACGAAATAAGTGACACGTGATACCGTTTTGCTCTGCGTGCTGAACCAACTATAGCGCGCGCGTATTTTGCGCGTCCGCTGGAGTGCCCGGAACAGCTGCGCGCGCGTTTGTTAGAGCATCTATATGTATAGATGGACAACAGGTGTGTTAGAATAAATCCGAGGCATACCGTTGATCATCCGAGAACCAAGCAATCACACGAGCACGACACCGAGATTTGTTAACGAGGTTCACCGATATGGCTACATCCCCGAGGCCTGACTATGGGCGCTCCTCCCCGTGACACCGCTACAATATCGCACCCGGTCGCCCTGGACACCGGCACATGCCGCCGGCTTCCCCTGCGTTCCGGTGCTATTATGTTGGCATAGGTTACATTGTGTGTCTACCCCCGCTATATAAGAGAGACCTAGGATACAAGTGTCCTACTAGGACACGACTTCATATCCTATCTAAACACAATACAAATACAAAGCCAACTGTAATCTACCGTGTACACAATATTCGACACAACTCTAACAAACTCCACCTTGACGAATATTCTCCACCTCCTTGAATTCGTCAATGCGTCAAACTTCCATGTACGTTGGACTTGAGCTTATCCCATGAGTACCGCTGCTACTCCAAAGACTCCATATGACTCCACCTGCAACTTGTAGTCCCTTCTTTTCTTGACCAGAGTCAACACTCGAACCGAATTAAGTTCCACATTACTCTAGTTTGCGCTCCCAACTTTCAGAGTATCCGTCCAACGCCATCACACATTGATCACTGACCTGCCTGAAAGTGAACAACTCACATATTGGGTGTCACACATAAGAGTTACCTGAACTCAACATCACCGCTCCTTTCTTGACTGCCTGTCTGAAACTTGAAGGAATTTCACCATTGCTTTTAGTCATCCCAAGTCAAATTTGCAGTTGACTCACCACATGTATGACCACCAGAGCCCTGGCCCGTCTCCATGCCCTGTGCGTACCGCACGCCTCACCGCTATTACCGCGTCGAGCCTCCGCTGTCCCGGTCGAGTTTCAAGGGTCGCGGACCCACACCACTCAACCTCCACTGCGGAGTATACCATCAACCATCGCCGACCGATGACGAGTTTCACGCTTCCATCAGACCATTGGGCTCCAGTCCGAACTGCATGTCACTCGCTTTTCCCTCTTTGTTGAATAGGCCTTGATTCACTAGATCCTTTCGTCGTAGCCCTTCAATCCAGCTCCACCTTCAACATGACTCCATGGTAGATGATCAGTCCACCCCTTGCGCCCGGTTGACTTCAAGCTCTCATGCGTTTGCCATCTTGAATCAACCCCGCTCCATAGTCTTGTCGAAGTCACACAAGCACTCAGGCCTGCGCCACGTGTTTCCACGCCCCAGAAGTCGGTCACCATCAGCATCACACTCCTATGTCGCTGTCGCCAATTCCACCATCGTCTTCTATACCAACTGACTTGCGTCGATCCGTTAGACAGTCCGACCCAGCCGAAGTAGTCCGGCTGTATGACACGCTCGAGGCTCCCAAATCGTCTTCCGCGAATTTCCATCCATCACCTGATAATTCCATCTTACCTGACATGACTTCCTGCAACTCCTTCAAGCATCCCTGTCGTGCCAACAATCTTTCACCCATATTCGCCATAACCCAAAGCTTCCAGTCCCGTTGAACTTCTCCACCTCAAACCTGGTACCCATTGGCGCCATGGTTTTTTGTACGGCTGACCCAGCGAAAAATTATTCGAGCTTTCCTCACGTGATGACCTTTTGCTTTCCAATGGATACTTATCGTTGATGGATTTTCTCACGCTAGATGTGATCTGCCGCCCCAAACCCCGCTCAACGATCTCAACATGCGCCTCCTATACGCTTGCCCGATCGATCCATTGATCGACCGCCGCATGACTTGCCTGCGCTGTTTTCGATCGCATCTCGCCGAGTAAGCCAAAAACTGCTGCCATGTATCTGCTTCACGATCTGATTACTGCTCGAAGATAACACAACATGACCGATCTGCCTGGATCGTAACTCGCCGATGATATTCATCCCATATTACAATCGCTTCCTGCAGATTTATGTCGACGCTTCTTCTTCCTCTCGATCAACGATCCACAGCCTCCGAATGACCTAGCTCATGATACCACTTGTTAGAATAAATCCGAGGCATACCGTTGATCATCCGAGGACCAAGCAATCACACGAGCACGACACCGAGATTTCTTAACGAGGTTCACCGATATGGCTACATCCCCAAGGCCTGACTATGAGCGCTCCTCCCCATGACACCGCTACAATACCGCACCCGGTCGCCCTGGACACCGGCACATGCCGCCGGCTTCCCCTGCGTTCCGGTGCTATTATGTTGGCATAGGTTACATTGTGTGTCTACTTTCACTATATAAGAGAGGCCTAGGATACAAGTGTCCTACTAGGACACGACTTCATATCATATCTAAACACAATACAAATATAAGTCCAACTGTAACCTATCTTGTACACAATATTCGACACAACTCTAACATGGTGAAATGCAAGGTTAAACCAATTTTTTTTTGCAAAAACCTATGAATTATAAAAGGAAAATGATTCAAACAATTGACTGGTCGAGGGACCTGCACGCCGCACGCGCCCGGCTCCCCCGCACGTATCTTTCTCCAATGGCCTCAAGTACATGTGTCGCCTCTCTCTCCGCAGGTGAGTCCTCATCCGATCCTGCCCTCCTTCTCCCCTAGTACCACTCCATTCTTGATTCTTCCTCCTTGTGGCGTCCATCTCCTGCCATGTATGTTACCAACAACATTTTGCGCCATGGATCATGGGTGACTCCATTCTGGAGCTCTCATGGTCACGTCATTGAGCTTTGGGAATGCAGAGGAATGGAACCAAGGTTGCTTGCTTCGGCGCTGACAGGGCTCTGGTGAGCCTGAATTAGCGAACTCGTTGCCTCCATTGTGGGTGGTCAGAGGTTAGTCATCTTAGGGATCTTTCGGGTGTAGGCTTCAACGGGATTTTCTCATGAATCATGATGCAAATGTGTTTTCTTTGTTGCTACACGCATTGTCTAAATGCTTGAAACCGCCAAGTTCAGTGATGACTTTCATACTCTTGGGAGTGATGAGGAACTTGATGGACGCTGGCAGTGCTATCGCCAGAGCCAGAAGTTATCGCGCTGCCGTGCTGAAGGAGACACGTTTGCACAGCATGCATCTGCTTGCACATCAGCTTGAGCCTCTCCATGCTTCAAGAGTTCAAGTAATCCGGGTGCGCCATTGTGGTCGTCGCTTCGTCACCCTTGTTCATCTCACCAGACACGGTTTCTATTTTTTTTTCTTTTCAAAATGGAGGTGTAAGAGAAGAAGTTTCTACTTTTGTAGATCAAAAGGGCCAATTCCGTTTATTTTGTTTGCCAATTCCCACAAAAAATAATAATTATACTTGTAGCAAGCGGAAGGTTTGGCAAAATGAAAACGCGCTCAACCCTTTAAATAACAAAAAGGCTGCTGAATTTACAAGGCCTGCCGTCTGTACATTTTATTAAGGTCATGCAGCAAGAGATTTACATATAAATATGCTTGTATAGGGCAAATCCAAACCTCTAAACACGACTCCTCATCTCCAATAGGAAGAAGAGAAAGATTGGACAAGACAAGAGCACTACTGTACAACAAACAGGTAAGTGAATGAATGTCACAAACAGATACTCCAGCTGAACCACATGCCGCTGCATGCTGTCGGCCATCGCTGTTTGCTGCTCTTTTTTTCTTCCCTTTTTTATTTTAACAAGAAATCACCTACGGTAAAGAGGCAGATCCCACCTGGATATAGCTGTTACCTCTCCCAACACCGACTTCTTAGTACCATCTGAAATGACAGCCAAGGAGTGGTGCAGCTTCTTCCACAAATCTTTGCATCCCATTCCCAGGCACTGCACGGACACGCAACCTCCACTGCCATGGGGCGAGTCCATTTCTAAAAAAAAATGGGGCGAGTTCACCAACTCGGGCTGTCCAATGGAACCTGACCATCTTCTATTTCTTTCTGCAGCCCTGACACAGCGCCGGACAGATACAACTATGTTGTGAAGCCGATGCCATCTTCTAGCACGCAACAATGCACATGTCCATGTTGATCCGATTAGCTTCAATAATGCCATTGTTTCTAGGAAGACAGCCCCAACTAGTAAGATGTATGTGACAATGACATCAACTCTGTTCAAGTCATTTTTGCCAATGCTTGATTGAAATAGGAAGAAGGCGGTGATGGTGGCAACTGCTGAAATGGCACGGATGAAGCATCCATACCATGTGAAGACCACCACTGCCTTTGTATACAGGAAATCATACATCAAGGAGAGCTGCATCTCAACCAACTCGAACATTTGGCCCTTGTTAGCAAATAGCTCTACGGTTTGACTCTGCAATGTAGATGGCCAGAACTTATAGTCCACCAACTGAGCCATGCAAATGGGGAGCAGGTCATGAGCTCCCTGTAGAACCTCTTCAAGATCAAACTTCTCCCCTTGGTCAAGAGCTTCCTGCAGAGTCTCTTCAAGATACAATCTCCCCCCTTGGGTCCATGGTGGACGCCGTTTTCGTTTAGCCTCACTCAACTTCCTACTGTCGAGGAATTTACTCATGTTGTCCAGGCTGGAGGACTTGAGCGCCCATACTCTCTCCCTATACTTGAGAAAACCACTGACAAATATCATTGCCAAGACTTTGACCAAGATCCAGCTGCCAGCGACATACTTGTATAGGACATAGGCCACTCCCACTGTCTGCATAACAAATGAGAGCAGGTGGCGTGGCCAGAGCTTGTTGTCTTCTATGTAGTAGGCCGTGATGTTGTCCTGGCCACCAAGATGCACCAGCAAGAACGGCGCCCAGAACGCCATGAGCTGTTGGTGTCCATGGGACTTGCCAAAGAAGGTCATGTGGGATGTGGCCAAGGATGTATACCGCTATGTAGTCTGCCAGCAGGTATGCTAGCCAGAGGAGATTCATTGGGACAATGGAGATGTTCCGCCGTCGCATCCCGGCGAACATGAGCAGGAACACTTGCAGCATGAAGCTAACAAGCACTAGGATCTGGACCCCCCAACCATTCCATAGGCGCATCACTCCAGCCATCAGTGACCACTGAATGCACATGAGAATCATCATATTACAAACAAATTAGTTGAAGTACATACATATATTTCCTTCAGAAGAAGTACACACGAAACCACAGAGACAATATTACAGCCACCATGACAGTCGAATTAAACTATTAAATTTTGCATATACTAATGCAATGTACATGTAGTGCAAGCATGAGAACATAACCAGAACATACTAAGAACTATTGGCTCACATGTAACTTCTTTATGTAAATTCGCAAAAAAAAAAAAACTTCTTTATGTAGCTCACAGTGGAACATCTTTTAATTAGTAGAGACTAGAGAGGGTACTCAAAAGTCATAAGGGAGTTTATGAAATTCATTTCCAAATATATATTGTATTTCTTATATACTTGTAATAATTCTATGATAACATAGAGATCTAGACCAACCTAGTAGCACTATTTCAATCTTGACCTGCCAAACAAATGATCTAGACAATTTCTTTTTGATATTTCAAATTTCTATTAAAGGTAGGTGGAAATGACGACACTTGGGCGAGTGCCATATCACTAGAACCTACTACGTATTTCTTAGGAACAAAGAACTAACTAATCTTGCAAGTCACTTGTGCTCGAGTGAAGTGCTGAGCTAGTAATAATTCTCCTACAACGCTTGAACCAAATATTTCGTACAGATAAGGGCGCAACTTATAATACATTTCCCCAAGACGAAATTTCAGGAAGATATGAGCCACACCCTACAATTTTTGCATTATTTGCAGAGATGCAGAGAAAACGGTACTAGTAGTAAATTTCAGCACATTGTTTATCCAAGACAAGGGAACATGTACAGTTTGCTGTTTTGTAGAGCACCTAATTTGCAGTTAATCTAGATCTTAAGACATGTAAAAGAGATTCACCTCGATGGCAGAAGAAGGCACGAGGGAGGGAGGTTTGTCGCAGAACAGCAGCAGGACTCCTAATCCTAATTAGCTCGCTAAGTATCCATGAGACAAAGATGCAGCACTAGTTGATTTGGGTATTATGGTTGATCAGCCAACTAGTCACTTGTCCCCCAGGACCATTATATCTATATATCGAAGGCTGCTGAAGAACCGTCTTTCCTGCCCAGCCCATTAGTCTCTTGTAAGCTTTTCCTCTTGGATGGAGAAGGCACCGTCCGGCCTTGCTTTACCCTCTGCCAAGCAAAGTAGTACTCCCTCCGTTCACTTTTGTAAGTCCTTTCAGACAGCTCAAAATAGACTGTTTTGCACATTGTCTGAAATGTCTTCAAGGTCTTATAAAAGTGAACAGAGGGAGTAGTAAAGCTCGATGAGAAGATAAACTACTCGCTAGCAAAAACTGCACAGTACTGAACATTGCGCTTTGGATGATTTCATTAAAAAAAATCTCTTCTTTTGCTGGTGCAGAAGCTTGGAAAGACAAGAATCCAAGAATCCGTCCTGCTCGAAGCAAGGCATGATTTTTAGTTTGGAACAAAAAACAAAGGTACAATATTACTATTCCCCTGAAAAAGAAGAAGCAGGGTAGATTGCAGCATCACAACACAATCGAGTTGGCAGGGCCCAGCTTATACCTTCCTTGCGGACTCATCTCCTCCGGTCGCCGGTAGAAACGTGGACGCGGTGAGCCCCATCGGCTGATGCTGCCTGCTTTTTTTTTCGAAAAGGAGTACTCCTCGGTCTCTGCATCGAAACGATGCATACGGCTACATTTATAGATAAATAAAGAGGTTCAACAAGGTCTTATAGTCTGAAAACAGAAAAACGGCAACCTCACAAAGAGCCACAACGTCAAAAACAAAATGCCCCAAAGCCACCACCGGCTGGCAAAACAAAGATATGTAAACTAATCGCCTATCCTATTACATGACCGTCATCCAAAACGGTTGAAGATATCCCGCGCTACCATGTCCCGCCGGACAGATCCAGTAAACAAACGCTCCCTGGCCAAGGGCTTCGGCACCTCCGACTCGCCGGCCAAGGATCCGGCCATGCCCCTGCCGCAGTAAAGGGGTAGGGCGGGCGACGGGGTAGAGAAGGGAGTGGGGGAGCGAGCAGGGGCGGCAGAGACCACATGGCATGGGTGACGGCGGGCGAGGTGACGGCGCACGGTATTGGTAGAGGCGGAACTGCGGTGGGAGGAGAAAGGTGGAGGCTGCAGGTGCTCCTTTTTTCCCCTAAAGATTTGTCATTTTCACTGATCATGGACTAAATAAAGAAGTGAAGAGTTGCGTGGCTAGTTAAACGAAAAAAAAATCGAAGGATAACCTAGATAACTTCTTTTCTAGTTTTTCTTGGTCATTGGTGGATCGATTTTTACGTGATGTCCAATTTTATATCTTTGTGTGGAGTTTTTTTTACAAAGACGTGATTTTTGATGTCTTAGAAATATGCTATTTATTGGTTAGTAGTTTTGCATTGGCAGTCTGTGAAGTATGCTATTTATTTTCTATTCCCGCCATTCCATAATGTAAGATTTTTTCCACACTACATTAGTGTCAGAAAACGTCCTACATTATAAGACGGAGGGAGCAGTAGTTTTGCATTGACAGTATGCGAAGTATGCTAATTATTTTCTATTCCCGCCGTCCCATAATGTAAGACTTTTTTTACACTACACTAGTGTCAGAAAATGTCCTACATTATAAGACGGAGGGAGCAGTAGTTTTGCTTACTAAGAGCATCACCAATGTGTAGAGGCAGACTTGCCTCTAAGGTGGGCCCTACACCCCAACCCCAAGCATGTACAAAGACCTCAGGGTGTGTAGCATCCGTCCTTGCCTCTAAAGATGGGTCCCATATGAAATAAACAATTTCAAATATCCCAGCTGATTTCAATCTTTCCATGCACTTGTCATAGAACATTTTTTACAGCAATACACTGGTATATACTCCCTCCGTTCGGAATTACTTGTCGCATAAATGGATGCATCTAGATGTATTTTAGTTCTATATACATTCATATCTGAAACAAGTAATTCCGAACGAAGGGAGTAGATCCGTTTATATTTTTTGATCGCTGGAGGCTGCCTCCAAGCATAGCGACCACGCTAGTGAATTTTAGCTTAGAGGCAGAACACGTAGTGTATAGCGCCAGCGCCAAAGAGCATAGAAGCAGCGATAGAGGCGGCTAAATCGTACACTGTGGATGCTCTAGCTACCCCTTACAAAATCTATTTATAGTTTGGTTGAGATTCACAGCTTGTGATGAGTGGTTGGGCTGTCATCGGAGGGCATGACCTTACAAATGTCTCCTGCTTCCTCGAGTTTACCATTAGCAGGTTTATCCGTGTGTCTTTATTAGCAGGTTGTTAACAGTTTTACTATTAGCAAGTTTATTTATTTTGAAACGGAGGGAGTACATTTTTCAACAAAAAAGGAGTGCAAACAATGTCCACACTTATTTGACTCGTCACTCGTGTATGTTTTTTAAAACAAATGCGTGGAAAACAGGTTTTGATTATTCCAAGAGGAATTGTTCACCCATACGAAAATCAATACTTGTGCCCCTCTGTAAAGATATATAAGAATGTTCACTTGTTAAAAAAAATCTTTCTTTACAGAGGGAGCACTTTTAAGAAAGTGTGTTATAAAAAAAATATTGTGTATATTAAAAAAATATTTGTATATCTCAAAAAGATGCTCATTTTGAATAAGAATGTTCACTTGTTAACCAAATAATCCATATGCCCCATTAAAAATATTTGTGTATTTTGCCAAGACGAAAAAAAGTAAAAGGAAAAGATCGTACAAGGCCTGGCCCATTTGGGGAAGCACTGTGGACAGCCCTACTTCCAGGTAAGATGTGCTGCGAGTCACTCAAACGTGTACACCGCCCCACCCCTTGCACGCACTCTTTAGGCCCCTGGTTATTTTCTCCTTTTTATTTCCTTTTATTAATTTTATTTCTGGGATTTAAAAAAATCATAAATCTAAAAAAACATTAATTTTAGAAAATATTGCAAACTTTAAAAATATTTTTGGATTTAAAGAAATGTTCATGAATTTGATTTTTTTACCAGATCTCAAAAAATTACAAAATTTAGAAATGTTGTGAATTTGTTTAAAAAATTATAAACCTAATTTTTTGTTAACAAAAAAATATTCAGAAATTTTACAAAATGTGCAAATATAGAAACTATTCTCAAATTAAAAAATGGTTCCCAAATTTCACTGATCATGGACTAAATAAAGAAGTGAAGAGTTGTGTGGCTAGTTAAACGAAGAAAATCGAAGGATAACCTAGATGGTAGAACCTTGGCGCGCCAAAACAAATAGTTGTCCGGCGTGAGATGAGTCATGATTAGATTGTCGAAGTGGAACGGTCCGGAGATCATGGCGGCGTCGGTGGTAGCAACAGCGGAGACCGCAGGGGCTTCGGGTGCCACACCCGCGGGCTGATCAGTGGAGGCCCCCGAGGCCGCCGGCATGATGGCGAGTGTCGGGGATGAGCCAGCAGTGGCCGCAGGTGGCACCATCATCGCGGCGGTGGAGGACGCCACCGTCGACGGCGCGGGAGACGGCGGGATCGGAGCCGAGGACAACGAACCAATGGCGGTGGTGCCGAAGACTTGGGGTCGCGGCGACGCACCAGCGTGGGCAGGAAGATTGAGAAGGGCGGCCAGCATCGCGGGGATGACCCCGGAGCTGGCGGAACCGGAGGCGGAAGCGGTCATGGCAGCGGCGGCGACGGCGGCCCTAGGGTTGGGGGCACGACGGCGGCGGCTGAGGTGGAGGTGGAGTAGGTTCTAGGTTTAGGCTGATATCATGTTAAACATAGGATTTATGGAAACTGGCTCAACCCTCTAGAGGTGGCATATCACATATATTTATAAGGTTACACAATATATAAATTACACAGTTAGGCTACGTTACAAAGTCTAACACCCAGAACGCCATGAGCTGTTGGTGTACGTGCGACTTGCCGAAGAAGGTCATGTGGCCAAGGATGTATACCGCTATGTAGTCTGCCAGCAGGTATGCTAGCCAGAGGAGGTTCCTTGGGACAATGGAGATGTTCCGCCGTCGCATCCCGGCGAGCATGAGCAGGAACACTTGCAGCACGAAGCTAACAAGCACTAGGATCTGGACCCCCCCAACCATTCCATAGGCGCATCACTCCAACCATCAGTGACCACTGAATGCGCAGGAGAATCATCGTATTACAAACAAATTAGTTGACCCTCTCTTGTTGCCAGCTGGCGTCAAAAAAGGAAAGAAACGATCTGATCGTGCACATGGCCAGATTCCCTTTTCTCCCAATCGTAACCGACGCAACCCAGTGTGTGTGAACACACAACACAAAACCTCTGGAGACTTTTCTCCCTTCCCCGCTCCTCCTCCACCCTTTCTTCCCCATCAACCCCTCCCTCCTCCATCTTCTGCAGGATCCATCCACCCAACCCATCAGCACTTGAACCTTCCGTGCGCCACCTCTCTATCTGGACAACTTGGGGGTGTGCCACTATGCCCTGATCCCTGCAACAAGGAAACACAAAAGGCATCAGTGTTATGCATGCAACTTGGATGTTATGCATGCAACCCCTCCTTGAGTCCTTGTATTAGGTTGGTTCTTCAGTTTGATTTATCGAGAGCAAAAACCGTCAACAACTTATGGCAGTTATTTTGGGCAAGTTCAGTAAACCCCAATAGGCAAATCTCTGTAATGCACTCTGACTTGCGAGGGTAGAAAAAACCTTGCGTTCCTTTATAGGAAGCATGCAAAAAATGTTTTTTGAATACTGTGGACATTGAAACACACAAGTTACAGGTTTGTTGTTTGGAAAACATAGTAAGGGAGGGGGAAAAGGTTTGTGTGTCAGATAAATCACAAAATGCAAAATAGGAAAATCATAGATGCAGAGCAGGCAAGTCACATGCTTAGCACTAGCAAGTCACAGCCAAATTTCAAGCAAGTCTTACTCATCACTAGCTGCAATGCACTGTGTAATGCACTCTGACTTGGTAGTGCCAGACAAAAAAACATAATGTTCCTTTGAAAAAAATGTGGACATTGAAAAACACAAGTTATAGGTTCGTTGTTTGGAAAAACTTAAAAATAATTTGACCCATCCCCCCCCCCCCAACTCAGCAGTAAAAGGGGCAGCAAAAATTCTGAGGAAAAAGGTTCTAATTGTTCAGGAAAAACAGGAATTTAGCAAAGAAATAGTTTGCCTACATCAGCGAAAATCCTAGTAAAATGGTTGTGAGACACTTTTTCTATATTTGTATGATACTCTTGTGTGGCTTTTGGTTAGACAAGTTGTGCTGAGTTGTAGGCAATTTCCCTAATGCTTGTAGGCAACTTTTGTTTTTGAAAAAATAAAATCATCAGTAGGATAGTGCTTTGCACTTTTTTCTGCTTGGCAAGTTGTGTTTGCGGTGTAGGCAAATTTTGTGAGTTAAAACCTATTTATGTAGCCAGCTTGTTACTTTGGTGCCAAAAAAGAGAAGGGGAAATCAAAAGCAAGTCTTCCTGTAACGTACGTAATTTGTATTTAAGTTTCAGGCAACTCTCATTTTTGCCGAACAAAAAAGGCACCTACTAGGAATTCATAAAGAACATGTTGGAAAAAGCTCTGGGGGTTTTGCGAACTTTACGTGGAAGTTGCTGGTAAAACTTTTTGCTGGCAATAAAAGGGCGGCGTAGGAAGCAAGTATTCCTGTGATGTAGCAATTTGCACATAAGTTTCAGGCAACTCCCTTAATTTTTTGGGACAAAAAAAAACTAACAACGAGCTACTTGGGAGGCAGAAAAAACTAGTTGAAAAGCTACTGGGGATGTGTGAAATTCATCTTGAAGTGGCTGGCAAAGCTTCTTACTTGCAAAGATGGAAAATAAAAAAAGCAAGTCCTGCTAGGATGTAGGCAAAATGCATATAAGTTTGAGACAACTCCTATTTTTTTGCCGAAACAAAAAAACAAAACAAAAAATGGATAGCTTTGTGCAAAGCTTACCTGGAAGTGTATGTTGAAGCCTCTTGCTTGGGCGTGTGCACAAAACCTCGAAAATGTTGCTTTGACATTATTTGAGAATTTAGTGAGGCCCTTCAAGCAAAACAAACAATTTTTTTAGGCAAGAATATTTACGACACTTAGGTGATTAGGGGTAGCGTTTTGAGCAATGGTTTTCGTTTGCTCTAGCAAGAGCAGGTACTACTAGTCAAATATTCAAATATGATAGGATAGGATAGTCATTGCAGTACAAGTAGTAGCAACCATACAAATGACTCAGAATCATGAACGCCACTGCATCTTCTCTCTCTCTCTCTCTCATGTTCATCTTCTTCCCTCCCCCTCCCTCTCTCATGTTCATCTTCTTCTCTCCCTCCCTCCCTCTCTCTCTCTCCCCCTCTCCCTCTCCCTCTCTCTCTCATGTTCATCTTCCTCTCCCTGCCAGGGGATGGCATAGATTAGCATAGCAACAATTTTTATGCTTCTAGTCTGCATGAGGGATCTTTGTAGCCGTCGTAGGCCTCTAGCCCTCTGTGGTAGTGCTGCAGGATCGAAGCAAATACAAAGGTGGGGCACGGCCAAGCTTTGAGGTTAAAGTGAGGAAGGGGGTATGCGTCTCTTGTGCAGATTGGTTTGTGTTGTACAACTACAAGTATCCGTTCATGTGTAGTACTGTACGTGATACAATAATCAGCCTCTATATTTGCCCTCTGCTCCAAGTGAAAAACGCTAAGTCAGGAGCAACTACTATAAGTAGCCACTATAAACTTGCACTGGGTTTGTAGGAAATTTCCATAGATTTTGTAGCCAATTCATTAGCTTGAATACCGAAGAAAAAATAAATAATGGAAGTCGGGAGAATCTACTACTTGGTTCATAGGCAATTTGACATGTTGCGAGAAAAAAATGTGGACTTATATTGTGTAGAACATCAAGTTGTGTTGTGTCAATGCATCAGTGGTTGAAGGAAAGTTGTGCTCTGATATAAGAAAATTGCATAGCATATCCAGGCAACTCTAAGCTTTGTTTAGAAAAAGAGGATTGAAAGGTAGCAATTCGTACTGGGTTTGTAGGCAATTTCCATAGTTTCTGCAGCCAACTCATTGGTTTGCTAGCCGCAGAAAAAAAGTAGTGGAAGTTAGGAGCACCTACTACTTGGTTTGTAGGCAATTTGCCTACAAGTTTTAGGCAAAAAAAGTGGACCTATATTGTGTGGAACATCAAGTTGTGTTGTGTCCCCTGGGCAAATGTTTCAGTTGTTGTAGGCAAGTTGTGCTCTAATCTAAGCAAATTGCATACTATATCCAGGCAATCCAGGTTTTGTTTAGAAAAAAAGATTAAAAGGTAGGAACTCATACTAGGTTTGTAGACAATTCCCATAGATTCTGCAGCCAACTTGCCGAAGAAATAAAATAGGGTATACAAATTGCCTGTCGAGTGTCGACCCATTGAGCAAGTCCAATAGCAGAAATGAGGCATCTACTTATCAAAACATCATGCAAGTTTGAGCAAGTCTAATAGAAGAAATGAGTCCAATAGCTCAATATAAATCTTGAATTTTTCCTGCTTTATTATATGATCATAGTACATTTACCACTATACTATCAACTAACCATTCAAGAGAGTTTGTACTTGCTACTATCATCTCTCCAACTGTCACAGGCTCACACAGATCAATGTCAAGCAGTAAAACAACCCAAACCACAATGCACCAAGCAATAGAATCATCACGCATAGGGGAAGCACAATTGCAGAATATGAAAGGAGAGAAAAAACCGACGTCTTCAAATTGCAGCCATCACCAGCAACAATTCAAGAGAAAAGGCACAAACACCATCATCCACCTGCTACCTTGATGCAATTTTCCTGCTCTAGTCCAAGCTATAGCCAGCACCTGTACACGGTCAGGTGTAGAAGTTCAGACATCGGAGCTAGGGTAGTTGTACGGTGCAGAAGGAGATAGCAGTAGGGATACGGAGGTGCACCAGCAGCTAGCAGCAGGAGGTCGAGGCCGTCCCGGATGCGGTCGGCAGCGAGCTGCTGGAGAGAAAGAGGCCCGCTGTGACGGTGTCAGGGCCAACGGCCCTGAATGAGGAGCATGGAGGCAGTGCGCGCTCGCCTTCGTCGTGGATATGGGTCGGCCCGACGTTGGAGCGGGAAACCCGGCGGCGATCGGATCCAGGAGGCCGCGGGGATCCGAGCGCAGCGGCTGCATCCGGCAGGCTGCTGAGATCCTGGCGATGCGGCGATCCGGAGGGGTCGGTGGCGTGCGGCGGCTGTGGAGATGCGGTGGCGGGGGGAGGGGCTGTTGGCGTCCGGCGGCTGCGGAGGCGCAACGACGCTCTCCGACGAGTGGGAGGGGGCATTTCACCGATTGGAGGAGGCCGGGTGCGTCACCGGGAGGAGTTCGTGAGGATCGGGTCGCGAGAGAGAGGATGGAGAGGATCGGGCTCCTCCAATCTACCGCCTCCCCCTCAACCACCCGGGAATCAGCGCCGGCGCTCCTCTGCTCGACGAGGAAAAGGGGATCGGGCTAGGTGTTTTTTCTGGGAAGAAATAGCGAAGCTTTTATTTTACACTGGCTGCCGCTTCGGCGGTTGAATTAGCACGGACGATTTCGTTCGACAGCGGCACACCTGGGGACCGTGATCGCGCATCCAACGGCTCGCAGGCCTGTGTGCTCGGGACGTCTAAAAAGTGCTGGGAAGAAACTAATCGAAATTGAAAAAGGCCGGGATTCGAATACAGAACCACCCCAGTCGCAGCTTAACGCTTTAACCACTAGACCAAGCTAGTTCTTATGTCTAGTTCTATAAAACAGTCCTGTTTAACGTTTGCTTTAATAAGAACCAATATAAATTCCCTCGAAAAAGGAAAAGGTAAATTTGAAAAGAAGATCATCGATTTTTAGAAAGTTCATGATTTTTTAAGAACAGTTCATCGATTTTTCTACGAAGTTCACTGATTTTGGAAAAAAACCATCGATTTTGAAAAAATAAATCATCGGTTTTGAAAAAAAGTTCATCGATTTTGGAAAGAGTTCAATGATTTTGAAAAGATTTCATCAATTTTGAAAAAAAGTTCATCGATTTGGAAAAGACTTCATCAATTTTCAAAAAGAGTTCATCGATTTCGAAAAAGAGTTCAACGATTTAAAAAAAATGAGTTCATCGATTTTGAAAAGAGTTCATCAATTTTAAAAAGAGTTCATCATTTTGAAAGAAAGTTCATTGATTTGGAAAAACAGTTCACGAATTTGAAAAAAATCAAGAAATTGAAAAAGTACATGCATTTAACAAAGAAAAAGAAATTCAAAGAGAAAAGGAAAAAAGAAAAAGAAATAAAAAGAACAAAAGAGGGAAGAGGATGTAAAAGAAAAAAAAATCAAGAAATTGAAAAACGTTCACGCATTTTTGGTTACTGTGACTTACATATATAACGAAGAAGTTGTGGGTTCGATTCCCACCCACGCTTGTGCTTTTTTTTTTTGTGGGATGAAAGCAAAAGAAAAAGAACGTAGACGGGCCGAGCCCAACCCGCTGCGGGGGTGTGCGCCCGTTAGTGAAAAGAACTAAAATGGGCGCAGCGGGCGCCGTTTAGGAATTGCCACTTCATTAGCCCATGCTTGATCAATTGGATCAGTGCGCCAAACTGAGAAAGGCTAACCTGGTAACCCAGGTGTCGCATTCGGTGGTTTATTTATTTATTTTTTGTCTCAAAAAAATTATTTACTTTTTGAATGTCTTCCTATTCAGTTTTAAGAGAAACTTTTGTTAAGTAATTAATATTTATGAAATACCTGAAAAGTTACAGAAATACGTAAATAAGTTTAAATGTATGAGTATTTTAAATTACATGTCTATTTTTTAAATGCATGGAGAGTTTTGAAAAATATACATTTTTAAAAGATGTGAACACTTTTTAAAAATTTAACTTACTATTTAGAAAAAGTATGTAGCTTTATAATTGCATGGATATTTTAACAATGTGTGAACACTTTCTAATCACTTAATAAACACTTTTAACTACAGAAAACTTTATGTATATAGAGATACTTTATTAGTTATTGAAAATAAGTGAATACATTTTTTAAACATAATTTTTGTAGATGTGTACTAATTGTTTATTTTTTTATACATGGCAATTTTACATAATTCATAATATGTTTACCTTATTATTATGAATTTGATTATAATATTAGATTTTCAAATGAATTTGCAAAAAAGGCGGCAGCTATTGTGGGGCAGGCCTAAGTGAGTAGTCTGCTACTAATGCTCTCTGTAAGCGTTAGATAGCAGCACCATTGGATACTAGCACATGACGAGATGCAAGAGACCAGACCAGCAACAGCCGACCCAGCATACAAAGAGGTGCTACAATACCAGGATACAAGCATCTTATTGCGGACTATGAAGAGCAGCTGACTCATGGCAACATTCATTACTTGATTGTACCATGGCCCGGTGCATTTGGGGACTTGCAGATCAGGACCTGGTAGCAGCAGTAACTCAAACTAGAGAACCTAGTGCAAGGTGTTGGATCTTCACTATGATGGATACATTACCGCATGTGAATTTTGTATTTTGGGGGTTGATAGTGGAAAAGTCGACAGATAAGTTACCCTACATGAGATTTTCGCCTCATACGGCTCCTCGGTCAATTCTTTCGAAGGGATCCTTTTCCTCGTTCGAGAGTCTCCGCCCTTCTTCCACTCCGCCCCGAAGACTAACTAAGACCAATTGAGTCACGTTTTCATGTTTTAATTGAACACTCTCCATTTATGATATGATTAAAGGAGAAGATTGTTCTTTTACCAAACATATGCAGATCAAATCACGTCTTATAATAAGAAGAAATCTTTCTCGGTATCAATCCCCTTGCCCCTCATTCTTTGAGAATCAGAAGGAGGCTAACTCATTCACTGTTGTATGCAGACACTCAGCATGCCTTTATCTTGACGCCTCTACATGTGTGATCCCGGGGGTGACTGACTCAATAACATTACAAGCTCTTGCATATCGAGAAGTTGTAGCTTTGGCTAATGATCTCTCTCTGCAACATCTGTAAGTTGTGTCTGATTGCAAGGGCATAGTCAGTGACAACAAGAATGGAACCGGAGGGCTACGCGGGATTATTATACGGGAGATAACAACCTCGATGGATGAGTACGATTGTGTATAGAAGCTCTTGCTCATTCACTTCCGAGGGGAGAGAATCAATTTTTGAGGTACATAACCTTGCTAAACATGCTCTAGGTCTTACTGTTAGTAGACATCTCTGGCTCCTACAGCCTCCTGATATCAATTGTATTCCGGTTAACATTTTCATTGACTAATAAAGAGGGTGTGTTTAGACTAAAAAAACTTAGATGGTGGGATATCATGAAACAATGTTTTAATGAATTATGATCTTAGTCTAGTTAATCAGTGCGACTGTGTATAAAACAATAGATTAGTCTATCAATTATGTGCATGTTATGCCCAAAGTTAAAGGTGAAGCGAAGGACACCAACAACTAGAGGGGTAAATTCTTTTTCAAGCACATTGCTTCAACTTCAGGTTACAACATTTCTAATGTTAAGAATGTAAATCCATCTGAGGAGTAACATGTGAAGATATATGACAGCTCCAATCCAATTCATATTGATATGCAATCTGATGATCAAAAAATGTGGCGACACTAGTAGAAGTTGCAGATCAATGTAGAATTGGAAGCATCGGATATGAAAGGACCTAGCACGGTAAGAGCCAACAGATTTGGGAGCTCTCTCGTAATAAGCAAGATGAAGCACGGCGATTCTAGTTTTTTGGACAGCCCGTGTTAGCCAAACATGAGAGAGTATCCATATAGCGGGTTAGGGAAAGAACCATCTTTGATTATAGTACAGTTATTTCACTAATATTCCTTGGGTAGCTAGTTCGCTTTCGAAATAAAATGGAGACGGCATTCTTTGGCCATACATGTTCTTCTGTATGAAGAAGGAAATAGGTACAAAGATGAGATTTGCATTCTGGTGCTCGCAGAGCTCAATTTAAATGCAAATTTCTTTTTCCATAGTTCCAATTATACATTTTCATGCCTTGTTGTCAAGGTTATCTTGAGACTTGTATCGTAATATTTTGCCTGGTCTGTGAACAATGGCTTTTTCGCCTCTCTCCATTCCTTTCATGTCTAAATCCTGGCTATGCCCTTGGACTTACTGGGTAGCACCATGCATGGTGGGCTAGGCAGTCTGAGTTTCATCCTCAACTCGCCGATATCTCTATTTTTTCCTAGTCATTCATTTTTTTTCTTAAATAAGGTGCAGCGGCTGATTACTTACGTCGTTTTGTGAGCCTGCACTCCACTATTATATTTCCCTCCAGATATATGTGGTGATCCTCATAGGAAGGAGCAATTGGTGTGGCTGTAGCGCTGCACTATATATATTTGTGCTTGGTTGACATGTGGGCAGCTTCTTGCCACATGATCACACGGCTGGAATACTATCCAGCTGGTGGCATAACACTGGTAGGAGTACTTATGATTACACACACAGTTATGCTAGTAGTTTAGGTGCATGTAGCTGATGTTCATTCTTCCCAACAACTCCCACCATATCGGTGGCCCGGAAGAGCAACTCCTCACATCTCTTGGATCACTAAAAACGGATCACTTTACACGGGCCAAGCAAACAAATGTACCACTATACATTTGCAGTGAACAATCCGATGTTGTGTGGGAATGTGGAAGGATGGATTGATCTGTATGGTGGTGGTGGTGAAGTGGTGATGATGGTATCCATGGTGATCTTCTCGGGACTTGGGGTCTTGGATGGACGGATGGATAGTCCCTAAAAACATAGAGCATGTAAGGTGGCCAGGGGGACAGCGTTCCTTCCTCTCTCCCTCCCACGGATCTGTTCCCTCCTGCTTGTCCCCAGTACTCTCACTGCTTTGTCCTACCCTAGTCCTGGGATCTGCCTGGAGGTAAGAGCATCCTCTTAATTCCAATTTTTACCCTATGCTTTGACATTTTCTTGACACTAACAACACCATTTAATAGTTTTGGTCCAAATTAGCAAAACATTACCAGTTTTTACCCCATTTATTTAAACTTTTCTGAGCGATTCACCAGCTGGGTCCCGGCCATTAGAAACACGTAGCGAGGTTGTCAAATGGGCTAATCGGCGCAAGAAATATCAAAATAGAGAGTAAAATCTGGAATTCATTAGGAATTTGACAAGCATAGAAGTGCAACGTAGTATTACAAATTTGACAAGCGTAGAGACCAACAGTGGCATCCCACTGATCAATAACGATCGATCTGAGCTTCCACTTTTTTTTTTGGTACATGTGACCAGCATCAACATTGGATACCAGCAGTAGGACGGAGGCCGGTACACCGAGAAAAGGACAAGTGCATCTATGCTGAAGAAAGCTCCAAGGAATGGAGAGGGATACCATCCATCCATCGATCGAGATCAGGGTGCATGCATGCATGATTGGTTGTATTGTACTGTACCTAGGAAGATGATGCAGAAGGTAGGTATCGTGCAATGAGTAGCAGGAGGAACAGCATGCATGTATGCATGACCAGATCAGATCACGTACGTCCAACACAGGCGCACGTTGATTCCAACCTTTGTTTCAACAACAGCAACAAATCAAATCTACGGAACTTCTTTGTGCACCAAATCCAATTTTGCACAAAAATTGCCGCCGAAAAACTTTTGATTTATTTATCCTCAATCATGGTAGTACAACGAACATCACAAATAATAAAAATTACATCTAAATTTTTTGATCTATTTATCTTCAATCATGACAGTACAATGAACATCACAAATAATAAAAATTACATCTAGAACTTTTGATCTATTCATCTTCAATCATGACAGTACAACGAACATCACAAATAATAAAAATTACATCTAGTTCCGTAGACCACCGAACGACGACTGCCAGCACTGAAGCGAGTCGAAGGTGCACCACCGCCGTCGCCTTTGCCTCGCTAGAGCTGGGCAAAACTTGCCGTAGTTGACAGTCAGGAAGTTGTTGTGCTAAGACCCCATAGGACCAGCGCACCAGAATAGCAACCGTCGCCGACAAAGAGATAAGTAGATCGGAAGGATACAACCTAAAGACACACGTAGACGAACAAAGACAGGAGCCGAGTAGATCTACCATAGACAACCACTGACGGAATGCTGCGAGATCCGTCGAAAACACACCTCCACACGCCTTCTGACGATGCTAGATGCACCATCGGGACGGGGGTTAGGCGGGAAGAAACGTTATTCCATCTTTCGCCGCCATCACACCTTCCTAAGCATAACACAAATCCTAACAAAAACTCAAAGAAACATCTAAAAATGAAGCCCTTCCACCGGCAAGGGGCGGGATCCACCGCACCTCCATGGCCCTAGAGCCACCAGGGACAAGGTGGATCGGCAGTGGCGCCGACGGAAGGCAGAGGAACCCTAAGCATATTTGGAGAGGTGGAGGCGACTGCATGTGGAGACGGCAAATCCAATTTTGCATTGAACATGCGTTGCCCAAAATTTGCTGAAAGGTATGTGAATTTGTTTTTCTTTGCATCATTCACTTTCCGCTTCACCCCGAGCACGAGAGGGGGAGGCCATAGACTTCTCGGTGAGTGCGAGCCGTGAACGAGCAGGAGCCAGCGCTGCCGCGGAGACGGTGAGGGTGAGTCTGAAACTTGACTACTGCGTGGTGGTCGCCGACATTGAGGGGAGTGCTTTGGGAGGTAGTGGGCTGCGGTTGAGGGGAGGGTAGTGCGGCGAGGCGTGCGCGGGAGCACCATCGACCACAGGTGGCGGGAGGAAGAAGATAAATAGTGTGCGATTTGTTTCTGGCCGCTGGATGAAAAATCTAGTGGTCTAAGCGAAGCGAGTGACGCAATTTTTTTTCACGTGCCCTTTGTAATAGGCGCTCCCTTTCCCTTTCTCTCCCCTTTAATCCAATCATCTGAGATGCCGTAAGAAATTAATTAGGTTGTGTAGATCCTCGGATGTGGAGACTGAAGAATGCATTCATCTTAAAAGAATCCATCATGTTGATCATGCGAATGTTCATAACAAAACATAGATACAAAACAAAATTTCGAAGTGACAAAAAAAAGAAGATAATATACAGTTCATCCACAACCCATTTCACTTCGAAATTATGACTGCATTACCTACCACTGTACATGCGCTTAGGCAAGTGATCGATGGAAGATACTCCCTCCGGTCCTTTTTACTCTGCATATTAAAATTCTATGAAGTCAAACTTCATAAAGTTTGATCGTATTTATATGAGAAAATATCAACATCTGCCATGCTAAAGTTATACAATATAAAACTTTAAGTCATGACACATCTATTGATATTGATTTCAGATTATGAATATTGTTACTTTTTTCTATAAAATTGATCAAACTTTACGAGGCTTGACTTCAGTCAAATCTTATATGCGAACTAAAAAAATCGAAGGGAGTATCTCGGTCTCGGCTGCCCGCCCGTGCGTCAATGTCAATCACGCACACCATGCTTGCATGCATAGATGCCAGGGAATCGGGCAATTGGCGGTAAGCAACAAGGAGGCCACGACTCCCGAGAGTACTCGTGGATTTGGCGGCTAGAGCTCACAGCCTAGCTAGCCAACTACATACGCATCACGACACGTCATGGATGGATGGATGGATGGATGGATCCCGAAACAACGCCGGGGTTGTTGCGGGGTACTACGTAGCCACCGGGAGACATGGCCGATAGAGATCCATCCATCCATGCTGCCTCCCATGCAACCAATAATGCAGACAAGCCGCAAACTGACCGACTTGGTTAGGTTTCTTATACGGTCAAATCTGCACACTGCCGGGTTCTATGTCCTAATCTTGATATCGGTGCTCGGTCTCTCTCGAAGCTGCTCGTAGAGGTAGGATATGCATGCATACATTTAGACCGATGAGTGTATATGCATAGCATTCGGTCTCGCACGGAAGGAAGAAAAGAAAAATTGCGGATCCACAAGCTAGCTAGCACATGCATGGTGTCGATGGCACTGGTGCCCGAGGCCAAGGGGAAGCTGCGAAAACATGCACTGTTCTCTCGATCGTCTCCATGGATCAAAGTTGACAATTTGACATATGTAGTATCATGCATGTCGGCTCCCAGCCATGCATGCGTGCAAGCCTAATCATATCCATGCGTTACATGAGTATATTGTGAGTTTAAATAAATTTACCTTTCCATCTCGTAAATGATGGACGAAATCACGCATTACCCTAGTTCACCCTTTGTACTCCAGGCTAGCTGCCATATAATGTGTAGTTTGTTTAACTACGCCAACATTCCATCCGCTCATGCGCGGGGTACTAGTATATGTACAACCTGAGCGCGCCGTAGTATAGAAATCCACGAGAACAAAATATACAGTACAATTGCTTGGATCATGTGCACGGAACAGAACAAATAAGAGCCCACCACGTGTCGCCATTACATGTACTCACTAAGAGCATCTCCGATAGGTTCCCAAAAAAATCTTCACTAACAAATGGTTATTCGGCCTCTCCAGTAATTTTACAGTAATATTAGAAATTTGACGTGAGATTTTTAACCATGTCGAATTGAATGTTTTTTATGGCAGATTTTATTGTGCTGAGGATGACAATTTTCTTTAGTAAGCATGGCAAAACCTAGCAAAAAAATTGAACATGTCAAGGATATGTCATGCTTGCTAAAGAAAATTGCCATCCTCGCAACAACACAATTTGCCATCAAATATGTTTGCTTTGCCATCCTAATAAATCTGGCGTTCTATTTGTAGCGAAATTATATTTTTATTGGGTTTGCAGGTGTGATACTTTCTCATATGGTCGGAAATCTCCTCCGCAATACCCAACCTGGCCTACATGCCTCACTTTATCAATGTGATCTCCCTATGTCTCTCCGACAGTGATGACGGGCTGGCAGCAACAGGAGGATGTCAGGCAACCCATGATGGTGGCGCGGATGCGCAGTGGGCTTGGTGGCGACACACTGATGTGGCACTTATTGGAAGAGGCATAGGAAGAGCCAAATTTCTCTAGATATTGGGGGAGTTGGGGTGAATTAGTGGAATACCCTAATATTTTATTGGGCAAAGTGGGTATGTTGAAGCATGTTTTTGGCCCAACACCCCCAATAGCTGGATTATATTAGGAAACGGGACTTTGTTGGGAAAAATAGTTATTTCAATGCCGTGGCCTCTGCGTCATTGTGATGCACGCAACAAAATTGGAGATGCTCTAACCAACATCTACACTATAATAATAATAATCTTCCCCTAATAATAAAGCAGTCATCGCTTCTGGTCGTACGTCATTGGCATTTTTATAGAAAAGCCCCTCTGTTTCTAAGAATTCAACCCGCAAACCATGTTTAAGTGAATCTGGAAAAACGATTCATTTTTACGAAACAGACCCTAGGTTTGTAACAATTCAGCCCGTGATCCTTTGTTCTATCATATCCATACGCTTTCTTCCGAGAGCGGTGGGCCGACGCCCTTCACGGCGGCGACAGCTCCGGGTGGGCTCGTGGGCGAGCATGCTGCAGGAGGCTTCGCGGCGGCCGGCGGACGTGTCGCAACTTGCCTCCATCCCCGGCCTCTTTCGTCGTCAGCCCGCAAGATCCCCTGGTCGTAGTCGCGTTGGGAAGAGGTGGAGCGAGGCAGGGGCGGAGATGGCAGCGCCAGAGGCAGTCTGGCGCGGACGGCGGCGGCCATGGTGCTGGTCTTCGGCGGAGAGGAAGCGGAGGTCCGGCGCATGGGGCTCCCGCTCCTCTCTGTGTGCGTGTGTGAATGGCTAATTTGAGGCAGTGTTTCGTTTTTTGCAGGGGCGGCCATGGCAGGGAGGTGGGACTGCGCTGGGCAACGGCTGGGCGCCCATTACACAGACGAGACCGGCGGCGGCCTTGCGGTGGTGCGGTCGGTGATGACCTGCCGGATCTCCTCGGATCCGGTGGAAAATGGCGCGCAGGCGGCGGATCTAGAAGGAAAGCGGCATGAGCTTGGAGCACGACAGCTGGCGGGCGCGGCACGATGTCGGGTACAGAGCAAGATGAGCGGGAGAGAAGGGAGGACAGAGGAAGGAGATGGGATGCCGGAGGGCGAGAGAAGGGAGCGGTGAGGTGCAGCGTCCTCCTCCTCCTGCTGCTCGCCGGTGACTCACTGGCCATCGATGCGAGGTGGGGCTCGGGTGTGCGGAGGAGTGGGGGATCGAGGGAGCTCTCCATCCTCGCGGCTGGAGGCACGCCAGCCAGTGGAATATCTGGTGGTTGTGCCCGGCGCAACCGGTGCCTCGCTCGGCTTTGTCGCCTCGGTGTCGTGCATCGGCACCGGCCTGACCGTGCTCGCCGGTCCCCGGCACCCTCTTGGTGCGGCACCGATAGGGGGGGGGTATTTTGTTGGGACACCGCGGCCGCGCACTCCAGGAGTGGAGTGCATCGTCGGCTTGGAGAGGTCGCCAACAGGAGATCAGGGGCAGGGGAGGGCGGCTATTGTGGCTCTGCGGTGGAGCACGGCCAGGAGGAGTGAACTTGGGGCGGGGCGACACCAAGCCGCCCTCGTGGGTTGGATAGAAGAGAAGAGCAGCGAGTGGTTGGGTGGATGGAGCAGAGGAGGAGAGGAGCGGGTGGTGACTGATGAGGTAGCAGGAGGAGGAAGATGGAGCCATGGATGGAGGCGGAGCGACCGTGCTAGGTGAGGCGATGCGTGTGGATAAGGAGCGGTGAGATAGCTCCTCGATGGGGACTTGTGCTTTTTTTAATGATGAAATTGTTGCTGCTACGGTGCTACCGACTAGAAGCTGCTAGAGTTTTATTTATATTTGTTAGAGATTTGAGGGGAAGCTGCTGGATGTTGCTATGCGTGCTAACCATGCTAGGCTGCTAGCATAGGCTATAATTTTTTTTCTGGATGAGCACCAAATCAACTAGGAAGGATCCTGGGAGTTCCTAGCTGATTGTCGCGTGCATTTACACCAGTTAAAGGTTTGTCCAAAGATTTAATGTTTTTAATAGACAAAAGCTCCTGGTTCCATGAAGAATGCGTATTTGACCTTTTAAGAATTATTTCTATAGTGTTACTCAGGTTAAGTGTGTGTATATATATATACACACACACACGGCTGCGCTATTCTGCGCGAGAGCGCTTAATTCTTATTCTACGCGCCAGCCAGAACAACGCTGCACAAGATTTAGGAGCTAAAATGGCTAGTAATTGCTTTACTGCATGTCGTAAAAGCACAACAAGCATATTATGACAAAGCACCGCTCGTCCAGAACTATGATAAAAGCATTGCCATCTGTAGTAATTAAATAATTTGTTTTACTGTTGGAGAAATTAGTCAGCAAGGATAGTAATAAAAATAGTAACATGTAGTAATTTAAGAGAAACTATTACCGTAAGGTGTAAATGGTGAGTTGGGACATGATAACGTGATTACTTTTATTGGTTTGAACGTGGTTTGGACAGCCGGAGCGTACGATAAGTTATTCTGCGTTTAGGCTCAGATTAGCGTCCATATATATATATATATATATATATATATATATATATATATATATATATATATATATATATATATATATATATATATATATATACACATACATACATACATACACATACATACATACATATATATATACATATATATATATACATATATATATATATATATATATATATATATATATATATATATATATACATATATATGCTCCCTCCATTATTGTTGGTGGTTTTGCCTTACTTATGACAAAAGTAGCATGTTTTTGCAGAATAACGTATTACTTCATCAGCAAGAATTACATGCTCCCTCCGTTAATGTTGTTTATTTAATGGTTGACAAAATGATGGTTTAACAAAGTCTTGAGGGAGAAGGTAGTATTATTACTTCATCTGTTCCAAAATAGATGACTCAACTGACTAACTTTAGTATAACGTTGGGTCATCTATTTTGGGACGGAGGGAGTAGCTTTTAAGTTGCACGTTTTGTGCTTATATCAAATTGTGGATCTTCTCTTGGTTGCCAACACCAACTCCCTACTTTGCCAACAAAAAATTGAGTCCAATGTGTCCGATAGAATATCACATCACTCTTTTCTTGGGAGTGCCAGGTACAAGACACCAGCGTGCCAAAATTGCAGTGTAGCAACATGGAGGGCAGAGTAGCTCAAATGTTTACCAGATGCATTACTTTATTTTCCGCAAACTCTAATTTTGGCCATTGCATGTTAATAATACACCATCTTCAGTAGTCTTTGCAAATCTAAATAAAAAGCAAAGGGAATTAATCCAGCCCACATGGATAGCAAGCAGATGCATATCGTCGTATCTCAATATTTAGATCGACTGCCACTACAATAAAAGATGATGAGCTTTCTACACATTTTCTTACGCCTTATTGTGGATCTCACGTTCTATGGTTTAAGCACATGTAATATTTTTGTAGCACATATTTGTCTCCTATAATGCTATAGTTTAAAATTCAAGCCCAGCCAGCACACGAAGAGTAGCGGTGAAGGAGAAGGAGGAAGAGAAGAAGAAAAGTAGTTGAATGGTAAAAAGAATTTGACAATGCCACCTGAGATAGATGAGGATCTATATGATGTTTTTTTGCAGAGGGTCCATATGGTGTTGTATCATTCAAATATGTATGCCCGTTGCAACACACGAGCACCTTTACTAGTAATAATAAAAGGGCTATTGCTTCTGCCCGTATGTCACATAATTTACCCCCAAAGTTGCTACAAATTACCGAGTATGCCACCTATAAGTCAGAAAAAACGTTTCATTTTTTCCATCATAGGTCGCTGCGCTAAATTTGGTTTATCAGCTAGCGAACCTCCCTTAACATCAGTACAGATGTTGTAGCCTTGTGGCTAGAGCGCCACACATCTACCCAGGAGGTGTGGGTTTGAATCCAGTCGTCACCCTTTTTAATTGTAATTTCCTTTTTTGTTTAATTTAGTTTTAGAAATTAAGAGAAACCACAAGGAGTACAAAACCTCTATATGAGGTAAACACGTTCCCTTTTTGCCAGTCATTATGTACCCTTGGCCTTTTAATGTGGGAGTTCATGTACAAAGTTTTCTTTACCAGTTACTACACCCATGGTGCTAGGGCATGTTTTCTATGTGACGCACTTCAATTAAAAGTCATCTCAAGTCAGAAAAGAATTTCTTTATTTCCGTAGCTGAACTCGCGAACCATGATTTATCCGGAAAAAAATCATGCAACCTTGCAACCACAAAATATGAAGTTTTTCGTTTGTACTATCAAATATAAAAAAGTTCTATGTTTATTGCAATCCTCAAGAGAAAAAGTTACTGCCCGAGTGCACTTCTCTACTGCAGATTTGAGTTTATTTTCTTAAAGTTCTATTAGTGTAACTCTTAATTTTTCAACCTATTTTTGTCACTCACTTAGAATTTTAGTTCATATTAAAGATATGCAATCTTTGTTCCCACACATCTCGGTAAAGATTAAATTCAGCTTGACTGCAAATGCATTTTGCAGATACAATCGTCTCTCCCGTTGCAACGCATGGGTCTTTTTGCTAGTACAAACTAAAGCCTTCCGCAAGTTAGTTCAAGTGAAACTAAAAAAAGTTTTGTTAAATCTTACCGAGCCATCGTCCGATATTGACATTCACAAATGACTGCAAGGAATCATGATTAAACGAAAATGATAGCAATATGGGCTTAGACATCTTATTCAACTTAGAAACATATACACTGACTCTAGAAAAATGATCACCCTGTGATGGCGATGGTCATGATTCTGTTGGAAATATGCCCTAGAGGCAATAATAAATTAGTTATTATTATATTTCCTTGTTCATGATAATCGTTTATTATCCATGCTAGAATTGTATTGATAGGAAACTCAGATACATGTGTGGATACATAGACAACACCATGTCCCTAATAAGCCTCTAGTTGACTGGCTCGTTGATCAATAGATGGTCACGGTTTCCTGACCATGGACATTGGATGTCATTGATAACGGGATCACATCATTAGGAGAATGATGTGATGGACAAAGACCCAATCCTAAGCCTAGCACAAGATCATGTAGTTCGTATGCTAAAGCTTTTCTAATGTCAAGTATCATTTCCTTAGACCATGAGATTGTGCAACTCCCGGATACCGTAGGAGTGCTTTGGGTGTGCCAAACGTCACAACGTAACTGGGTGGCTATAAAGGTACACTACAGGTATCTCCGAAAGTGTCTGTTGGGTTGGCACGAATCGAGACTGGGATTTGTCACTCCGTGTAAACGGAGAGGTATCTCTGGGCCCACTCGGTAGGACATCATCATAATGTGCACAATGTGATCAAGGAGTTGATCACGGGATGATGTGTTACGAAACGAGTAAAGAGACTTGCCGGTAACGAGATTGAACAAGGTATCGGGATACCGACGATCGAATCTCGGGCAAGTATCGTACCGCTAGACAAAGGGAATTGTATACGGGATTGATTAAGTCCTTGACATCGTGGTTCATCCGATGAGATCATCGTGGAACATGTGGGAGCCAACATGGGTATCCAGATCCCGCTGTTGGTTATTGACCGGAGAGTCATCTCGGTCATGTCTGCATGTCTCCCGAATCCATAGGGTCTACACACTTAAGGTTCGGTGACGCTAGGGTTGTAGGGATATGTATATGCAGTAACCGAATGTTGTTCGGAGTCCCGGATGAGATCCCGGACGTCACGAGGAGTTCCGGAATGGTCCAGAGGTAAAGAATTATATATAGGAAGTGCTATTTCGGCCATCGGGACAAGTTTCGGGGTCACCGGTATTGTACCGGGACCACCGGAAGGGTCCCGGGGGTCCACCGGGTGGGGCCACCTATCCCGGAGGGCCCCATGGGCTGAAGTGGGAAGGGATCCAGCCCAAAGTGGGCTGGGGCGCCTCTTCCCCCTAGGGCCCATGCGCCTAGGGTGGGGGAAACCCTAAAGGAAGAGTCCTAGAAGGGGAAGGCACCTCCTAGGTGCCTTGGGGAGGAGGGATTCCTCCCTTGGCCGCCGCCCCCCCCCCCTAGGAGATTGGATCTCCTAGGGCCGTCGCCCCCCTAGGCCCCCCTATATATAGTGGGGGGAAGGGAGGACCTCTCACCCTTGCCTTTGGTGCCTCCCTCTCCCTCTCCAACACCTCCTCCTCCTCCATAGTGCTTGGCGAAGCCCTGCCGGAGTACTGCAGCTCCATCACCACCACGCCGTCGTGCTGCTGCTGGATCCATCTTCCTCAACCTCTCCTTCCCCCTTGCTGGATCAAGAAGAAGGAGACATTACGCTGACCGTACGTGTGTTGAACGCGGAGGTGCCATCCGTTCGGCGCTAGGATCATCGGTGATTTGGATCACGACGAGTACGACTCCATCAACCCCGTTCTCTTGAACGCTTCTGCGCGCGATCTACAAGGGTATGTAGATCCACTCCTCCCTCGTTGCTAGATGACTCCATAGATAGATCTTGGTGACACGTAGGAAAATTTTGAATTTATGCTACGTTCCCCAACAGTGGCATCATGAGCTAGGTCTATGCGTAGTTTCTATGGACGAGTAGAACACAAAGTAGTTGTGGGCATTGATTTTGTTCAATATGCTTACCGTTACTAGTCCAATCTTGATTCGGTGGCATTGTGGGATGAAGCGGCCCGGATCGACCTTACACGTACTCTTACGTGAGACTGGTTCCACCGACTGACATGCACTAGTTGCATAAGGTGGCTAGCGGGTGTCTGTCTCTCCCACTTTAGTCGGATCGGATTCGATGAAAAGGGTCCTTATGAAGGGTAAATAGCAATTGGCATATCACGTTGTGGTTCTTGCGTAGGTAAGAAACGTTCTTGCTAGAAACCCATAGCAGCCACGTAAAACATGCAAACAACAATTAGAGGACGTCTAACTTGTTTTTGCAGGGTATGCTATGTGATGTGATATGGCCAAGAAGAATGTGATGAATGATATATGTGATGTATGAGATGATCATGTTCTTGTAATAGGAATCACGACTTGCATGTCGATGAGTATGACAACCGGCAGGAGCCATAGGAGTTGTCTTAATTTATTTATGACCTGCGTGTCAACATAAACGTCATGTAATTACTTTACTTTATTGTTAACCATTAGCTGTAGAAGTAGAAGTAATAGTTGGCGAGACAACTTCATGAAGACACGATGATGGAGATCATGATGAAGGAGATCATGGTGTCATGCTGGTGACGATGATGATCATGGAGCCCCGAAGATGGAGATCAAAAGGAGCAATATGATATTGGCCATATCATGTCACTATTTGATTGCATGTGATGTTTATCATGTTTATACTTCTTATTTGCTTAGAACGACGGTAGTAAATAAGATGATCCCTCATTAAAATTTCAAGAAAGTGTTCCCCCTAACTGTGCACCGTTGCGAAAGTTCGTCGTTTCGAAGCACCACGTGATGATCGGGTGTGATAGATTCTTACGTTCAAATACAACGGGTGTTGACGAGCCTAGCATGTACAGACATGGCCTCGGAACACATGCAAAACACTTGGGTTGACTTGACGAGCCTAGCATGTACAGACATGGCCTCGGAACACAAGAGACCGAAAGGTCGAGCATGAGTCGTATGGTAGATACGATCAACATGAAGATGTTCACCGATGATGACTAGTCCGTCTCACGTGATGATCGGACACGGCTTAGTTGACTCGGATCATGTAATCACTTAGATGACTAGAGGGATGTCTATCTGAGTGGGAGTTCATAAGATGAACTTAATTATCCTGAACATAGTCAAAAGGTCTTCACAAATTATGTCGAAGCTCGCGCTTTAGTTCCACTGTTTAGATATGTTCCTAGAGAAAATTTAGTTGAAAGTTGGTAGTAGCAATTATGCGGACTAGGTCCGTAAACTGAGGATTGTCCTCATTGCTTCATAGAAGGCTTATGTCCTTAATGCACCGCTCAGTGTGCTGAACCTCGAACGTCGTCTGTGGATGTTGCGAACATCTGACATACACATTTTGATAACTACGTGATAGTTCAGTTAAACGGTTTAGAATTGAGGCACCGAAGACGGTTTTTGAAACGTCGCGAAACATATGAGATGTTTCGAGGGCTCAAATTGGGATTTCAGGCTCGTGCCCATGTCAAGAGGTATAAGACCTCCTACGATTTTCTTAGCCTGCAAACTAAGGGAGAAAAGCTCAATTGTTGAGCTTGTGCTCAGATTGTCTGAGTACAACAATCATTTGAATCGAGTGGGAGTTGATATTCCAGATGAGAAAGTGATGTTTCTCCGAAGTCATTACCACCAAGCTGCTAGAGCTTCGTGATGAACTATAATATATCAGGGACATATATGATGATCCTTGAGATATTCGCGATGTTTGACACCACAAAAGTAGAAATCAAGAAGGAGCATCAATTGTTGATGGTTGGTGAAACCACTAGTTTCAAGAAGGGTAAGGGCACGAAGGGATACTTCATGAAACGGCAATTCAGCTGCTGCTCTAGTGAAGAAACCTGAGGTTGAACCCAAACCCGAGACTAAGTGCTTTTGTAATAAGGGGAACAACCACTGGAGCAGAATTACCCTAGATACTTGGTAGATGAGAAGGCTGGCAAGGTCGATAGAAGTATATTGGATATACATTGTGTTGATGTGTACTTTACTAGTACTCCTAGTAGCACCAGGGTATTAGATACCGGTTCGGTTGCTAAGTGTTAGTAACTCGAAATAAAAGCTACGGAATAAACGGAGACTAGCTAAAGGTGAGCTGACGATATGTGTTGGAAGTGTTTCCAATGTTGATATGATCAAGCATCGCACGCTCCCTCTACCATCGAGATTGGTGTTTGCGTTAAGCATAGACATGATTGGATTATGTCTATCGCAATACGGTTATTCATTTAAGGAGAATAACGGTTACTCTGTTTATTTGAATAATACCTTCAATGGTCTTACACCTAAAATGAATGGTTTATTGAATCTCGATCGTAGTGATACACATGTTCATGCCAAAAGATAGTAATGATAGTACCACCTACTTGTGGCACTGCCACATAAGTCATATCGGTATAAAACGCATGAAGAAGCTCCATGTTGATGGATCTTTTGGCTCACTCGTTTTTGAAAAGTTTGAGACATGCGAACCATGTCTATTGGTGTATATGCATGAAGAAACTCCATGCAAATGGGCCATTTGGACTCACTTGATTTTGAATCACTTGAGACATGCAAATCATACCACATGGGCAAGATGACTGAAAGCCTCGTTTTCAGTAAAATGGAACTAGAAAGCAACTTGTTGGAAGTAATACATTTTGATGTGTGCTGTCCAATGAGTGCTGAGGCATGTAGTGGATATCGTTATGTTCTTACTTCACAGATGATTTGAGTAGATGTTGAGTATATTTACCTGATGAATCACGAGTCTGAATTATTGAAAGGTTCAAGTAATTTCAGGGTGAAGTTGAAAGATCGTCGTGACAAGAGGATAAAAGATCTATGATATGATCATAGAGATGAATATCTGAATTACGAGTTTGGCACAGAATTAAGACATTGTGGAAATTGTTTCACAACTAATACAGCCTGGAACACCATAGTGTGATGGTGTGTCCGAACATCATAACTGCACCCTATTGGGTATGATGCATACCATGATGTCTCTTATTGAATTACCACGATAGTTTATGGGTTAGGCATTAGAGACAACCACATTCACTTTAAATAGGGCACCACGTAATTCCGATGAGATGACACCGTATGAACTATGGTTTAGAGAAGCCTAAGTTGTCATTTCTTAAAAGTTTGGGGCTGCGACGCTAATGCGAAAAAGTTTCAGCCTGATAAGCTCGAACCCAAAGCGGATAAATGCATCTTCATAGGACACCCAAAACAGTTGGGTATACCTCTTGTCTCAGATCCGAAAGCAATAAGGGATTGTTTCTAGAATCGGGTCCTTTCTCGAGGAAAAGTTTCTCTCGAAAGAATTGAGTGGGAGGATGGTGGAGACTTGATGAGGTTATTGAACTATCTCTTCAACTAGCGTGTGGCAGGGCACAGGGAGTTGTTCCTGTGGCACCTACACCAATTGAAGTGGAAGCTTATGATAGTGATCATGAAACTTCAGATCAAGTCACTACCAAACCTCGTGGGATGACAAGGATGCGTACTACTTCAGAGTGGTACGTAACCCTGTCTTGGAAGTCATGTTGCTAGATAACAATGAACCTACGAGCTATGGAGAAGCGATGGTGGGCCCGGATTCTGATAAATGGCTCGAGGCCATAAAATCCGAGAGAGGATCCATATATGAAAACAAAGTGTAGACTTTGGAAGAACTACTTGATGGTCGTAAGGCTATTAGGTACATATGGATTTTAAAAGGAAGACAGACAATGATGGTAAGTGTCACCATTGAGAAAGCTCGACTTGTCGTTAAGATGTTTCCTGACAAGTTCAAGGAGTTGACTACGATGAGACTTTCTCACTGGTAGCAATGCTAAGAGTCTGTTGGAATTATATTAGCGATTACTGCATTATTTATGAAATCTTGCAGATAGGATGTAAAAACATTGTTTCCTCGACGTTTTTTTGAGGAAAGGTTGTATGTGATACAAACCGGAAGGTTTTGTCAATCCTGAAAGATGCTAATAAGTATGCAAAGCTCCAGCAATCCTTCTAAGGACTGGAGTAAGCATCTCGGAGTTGGAATGTATGCTTTGATGAGATGATCAAAGATTTTGGGTGTATACAAAGTTTATGAGAAACTTGTATTTCCAAAGAAGTGAGTGGGAGCACTATAGAATTTCTGATGAGTATATGTTGTTGACATATTATGGATCAGAAATGATGTAGAATTTCTGGAAAGCATATAGGGTTATTTGGGAAGTGTTTTTCAATGAAAAGCCTGGATTAAGCTACTTGAACATTGAGCATCAAGATCTATAAGGATAGATCAAAACGCTTAATGGTACTTTCAAATGAGCACATACCTTGACATGATCTTGAAGGGGTTCAAGAGGGATCAGTCAAAGAAGGAGTACTTGCTTGAGTTGTAAGGTATGAAGTTAAGACTTAAAGCTCGACCACGGCAGAAGAAAGAGAAAGGACGAATGTCGTCCCCTATGCTTTTGTCATAGGCTCTATACGGTATGCCATGCTGAGTACCGCACGTGATGTGTGCCTTGCCACATATCTGGCAAGAGGGTACAAAGGTAATCTAGGAGTCGATCACCAGATAGCGGTCTAAATTATCCTTAGAGGAATAAGGATATGTTTCTCGGTTATGGAGGTGATAAAGAGTTCGACGTAAAGAGTTACGTCGATGCAAGTTTAACACCTATCCGGATAGCTCTGAGTAGAGATACCGGATACGTATAATGGAGCAACATTTTAGAATAGCTCCAAGTAGAACAGTTATTTGGAATAGCTCCAAATAAAATGTGGTAGCTGCATCTAGGAGATGACATAGAGATTTGTAAAGCACACACGGATCTGAAAGATTCAGACCCGTTGACTGTAACATCTCTCACAAGCATAACATGATCATACCCAGAACTCATCGAGTGTTAATCACATGGTAATGTGAACTAGATTATTGACTCTAGTAAACTCTTTGGGTGTTAGTCACATGGGGATGTGACCTTGAGTGTTAATCACATATCGATGTGAACTGGATTATTGACTCTAGTGAAAGTGGGAGACTGTTGGAAATATTCCCTAGAGGCAATAATAAATTAGTTATTATTATATTTCCTTGTTCATGATAATCGTTTATTATCCATGCTAGAATTGTATTGATAGGAAACTCAGATACATGTGTGGATACATAGACAACACCATGTCCCTAATAAGCCTCTAGTTGACTGGCTCGTTGATCAATAGATGGTCACGGTTTCCTGACCATGGACATTGGATGTCATTGATAACGGGATCACATCATTAGGAGAATGATGTGATGGACAAAGACCCAATCCTAAGCCTAGCACAAGATCATGTAGTTCGTATGCTAAAGCTTTTCTAATGTCAAGTATCATTTCCTTAGACATGAGATTGTGCAACTCCCGGATACCGTAGGAGTGCTTTGGGTGTGCCAAACGTCACAACGTAACTGGGTGGCTATAAAGGTACACTACAGGTATCTCCGAAAGTGTCTGTTGGGTTGGCACGAATCGAGACTGGGATTTGTCACTCCGTGTAAACGGAGAGGTATCTCTGGGCCCACTCGGTAGGACATCATCATAATGTGCACAATGTGATCAAGGAGTTGATCACGGGATGATGTGTTACGAAACGAGTAAAGAGACTTGCCGGTAACGAGATTGAACAAGGTATCGGGATACCGACGATCGAATCTCGGGCAAGTATCGTACCGCTAGACAAAGGGAATTGTATACGGGATTGATTAAGTCCTTGACATCGTGGTTCATCCGATGAGATCATCGTGGAACATGTGGGAGCCAACATGGGTATCCAGATCCCGCTGTTGGTTATTGACCGGAGAGTCATCTCGGTCATGTCTGCATGTCTCCCGAATCCATAGGGTCTACACACTTAAGGTTCGGTGACGCTAGGGTTGTAGGGATATGTATATGCAGTAACCGAATGTTGTTCGGAGTCCCGGATGAGATCCCGGACGTCACTAGGAGTTCCGGAATGGTCCAGAGGTAAATAATTATATATAGGAAGTGCTATTTCGGCCATCGGGACAAGTTTCGGGGTCACCGGTATTGTACCGGGACCACCGGAAGGGTCCCGGGGGTCCACCGGGTGGGGCCACCTATCCCGGAGGGCCCCATGGGCTGAAGTGGGAAGGGATCCAGCCCAAAGTGGGCTGGGGCGCCTCTTCCCCCTAGGGCCCATGCGCCTAGGGTGGGGGAAACCCTAAAGGAAGAGTCCTAGAAGGGGAAGGCACCTCCTAGGTGCCTTGGGGAGGAGGGATTCCTCCCTTGGCCGCCGTCCCCCTAGGAGATTGGATCTCCTAGGGCCGGCGCCCCCCCTAGGCCCCCCTATATATAGTGGGGGGAAGGGAGGACCTCTCACCCTTGCCTTTGGTGCCTCCCTCTCCCTCTCCAACACCTCCTCCTCCTCCATAGTGCTTGGCGAAGCCCTGCCGGAGTACTGCAGCTCCATCACCACCACGCCGTCATGCTGCTGCTGGAGCCATCTTCCTCAACCTCTCCTTCCCCCTTGCTGGATCAAGAAGAAGGATACATTACGCTGACCGTACGTGTGTTGAACGCGGAGGTGCCGTCCGTTCGGCGCTAGGATCATCGGTGATTTGGATCACGACGAGTACGACTCCACCAACCCCGTTCTCTTGAACGCTTCCGCGCGCGATCTACAAGGGTATGTAGATCCACTCCTCCCTCGTTGCTAGATGACTCCGTAGATAGATCTTGGTGACATGTAGGAAAATTTTGAATTTATGCTACGTTCCCAACAGATTCGTGACCAGAGGATTAAATATTTTAATTTTTGTGGCAAAAGGCACAAGGACAAATGGTTTATATAAAATCAGCCCTTACAAAGATGTTGGGGAACATAGTAATTTCAAAAAATTTCCTATGCACACACATGATCATGGTGATGCATAGCAACGAGAGGGGAGAGTGTCGTCCACGTACCCTCGTAGACCGTTAAGCGGAAGCGTTATGCCAACGCGGTTGATGTAGTCGTACGTCTTCATGATCGACCAATCCTCAGTACCAAACGTACGGCACCTCCGCGTTCAGCACATGTTCAGCTCGGTGACGTCCCGCGAACTCATGATCCAGTAGAGCTCGGGGAAGAGTTTCGTCAGCACGACGGCGTGGTGACGATGTTGATGAAGCTACCGTGGCAGGGCTTTGCCTAAGCACCGCTACAGTATGACCGAGGTGGATTATGGTGGAGGGGGGCACCGCACACGGCTGAGAGAGATCTTTGTGATCAACTTGTGTGTCTAGAGGTGCCCCCCGCCCCTGTATATAAAGGAGCAAGGGGGAGGCCGTCCGGCCCTTGTTGGTGCACCAGGAGGAGGAATCCTCCTCCTAGCAGGAGTAGGATTCCCCTCTTTCCTACTCCTACTAGGAGGGGGAAAGGAAGGGAGAGAAAGAGAAGGAAAGGCCCCCCCCTCTCCTAGTCCAATTCGGACCAGAGGGGAGGGGCGCACTGCGTACCCTAGGCTGGCCCCTCTCTCTTTCCCTTATGGCCTAACAAGGCCCATTAGCCCCCGGGGGGTTCCGGTAACCCCTCCGGTATACTCTGGTAAAATCCTGATTTTACCCAGAACTCTTTCGATGTCCAAATATAGGCTTCCAATATATCAATCTTCATGTCTCGACCATTTCGAGACTCCTCGTCATGTCCGTGATCATATCCGGGACTCCGAACTACCTTTGGTACATCAAAACATATAAACTCATAAAACCGATCGTCACAGAATTTTAAGCGTGCGGACCCTACGGGTTCGAGAACTATGTAGACATGACCGAGACATGTCTTCGGTCAATAACCAATAGCGGAACCTGGATGCTCATATTGGTTCCTACATATTCTATGAAGATCTTTATCGGTCAAACCGCGTAACACTATACGTTGTTCTCTTTGTCATCGGTATGTTACTTGCCCGAGATTCGACACCTGTAGAGCTCCTTTATAATCACCCAGTTACGTTGTGACGTTTGGTAGCACACAAAGTGTTCCTCTAGTAAACGGGAGTTGCATAATCTCATAGTCATAGGAACATGTATAAGTCATGAAGAAAGCAATAGCAACATACTAAACGACCGGGTGCTAAGCTAATGGAATGGGTCATGTCAATCACATCATTCTCCTAATGATGTGATCCCGTTAATCAAATGACAACACATGTCTATGGTTAGGAAACATAACCATCTTTGATTAACGAGCTAGTCAAGTAGAGGCATACTAGTGACACTTTGTTTGTCTATGTATTCACACATGTATTATGTTTCTGGTTAATACAATTCTAGCATGAATAATAAACATTTATCATGAAATAAGGAAATAAATAATAACTTTATTATTGCCTCTAGGGCATATTTCCTTCAGCCTCCCACTTGCACTAGAGTCAATAATCTAGATCACATCGCCATGTGATTCAACACTAATAGTTCACATCACCATGTGATTAACACCCATGGTTCAAATCGTCATGTGACCTATACCCAAAGGGTTTACTAGAGTCAGTAATCTAGTTCACATCATTTATGTGATTAACACCCAAAGAGTACTAAGGTGTGATCATGTTTTGCTCATGAGATAATTTTAGTCAACGGGTCTGCCACATACAGATCCGTAAGTATTTTGCGAATTCTATGTCTACAATGCTCTGCACGGAGCTACTCTAGCTAATTGCTCCCACTTTCAATATGTATCTAGATCGAGACTTAGAGTCATCCAGATCTGTGTCAAAACTTGCATCGACGTAACTTTTTACGACGAACCTTTTGTCACCTCCATAATTGAGAAATATTTCCTTATTCCACTAAGGATAATTTTGACCGCTGTCCAGTGATCTACTCTTAGATCGCTATTGTACTCCCTTGCTTAACACAGTGTAGGGTATACAATAGATCTGGTACACAGCATGGCATACTTTATGGAATCTATGGCTGAGGCATAGGGAATGATTTTCATTCTCTTTCTATCTTCTGTCGTGGTTGGGCTTTGAGTCTTTCTCAATTTCACACCTTGTAACACAGCCAAGAACTCTTTCTTTGACTGTTCCATTTTTGAACTACTTCAAAATATTGTCAAGGTATGTACTCATTGAAAAAACTTATCAAGCGTCTTGATCTATCTCTATAGATCTTGATGCTTAATATGTAAGCAGCTTCACCGAGGTCTTTCTTTGAAAACACTCCTTTATGCTTTGCAGAATAATTCTACATTATTTCCGATCAACAATATGTCATTCACATATACTTATCAGAAATGTTGTAGTGCTCCCACTCACTTTCTTGTAAATACAGGCTTCACCGCAAGTCTGTATAAAACCATATGCTTTGATCATCTCATCAAAGCGCATATTCCAACTCCGAGATGCTTGCACCAGTCCATAGATGGATCGCTGGAGCTTGCACATTTTGTTAGCACCTTTAGGATTGACAAAACCTTCTGGTTGTATCATATACAACTTTTCTTTAATAAATCCATTAAGGAATGCAGTTTTGTTTATCCATTTGCCGGATTTCATAAAATGCGGTAATCGCTAACATGATTCAGACAGATTTAAGCATAGATACGAGTGAGAAACTCTCATCGTAGTCAACACCTTGAACTTGTCGAAAACCTTTTTTTTGCGACAATTCTAGCTTTGTAGATAGTAACACTACTATCAGCGTCCGTCTTCCTCTTGAAGATCCATTTAATCTCAATGGCTCGCCGATCATTGGGCAAGTCAATCAAAGTCCATACTTTGTTCTCATACATGGATCTCATCTCAGATTTCATGGCCTCAAGCCATTTCGCGGAATCTGGGCTCATCATCGCTTCCTCATAGTTCGTAGGCTCGTCATGGTCAAGTAACATGACCTACAGAACTGGATTACCATACCACTCTGGTGCGGATCTCACTCTGGTTTACCTACGAGGTTCGGTAGTAACTTGATCTGAAGTTACATGATCATCATCATTAGCTTCCTCACTAATCGGTCTAGTAGTCACAGGAACAGATTTCTGTGATGAACTACTTTCCAATAAGGGAACTGGTACAGTTACATCATCAAGTTCTACTTTCCTCCCACTCACTTCTTTCGAGAGAAACTCCTTCTCTAGAAAGGATCCATTCTCAGCAATGAATAATTTGCCTTCGGATCTGTGATAGAAGGTGTACCCAACAGTCTCCTTTGGGTATCCTATGAAGACATATTTCTCCGATTTGGATTTGAGCTTATCAGGATGAAACTTTTTCATATAAGCATCACAACCCCAAACTTTAAGAAACGACAACTTTGGTTTCTTGCCAAACCACAGTTCAGATTGTGTCGTCTCAACAGATTTAGATGGTGCCCTATTTAACGTGAATGCATCTGTCTCTAATGCATAACCCCAAAACGATAGTGGTAGATCGGTAAGAGACATCATAGATCGCACCATATCTAATAAAGTACGGTTATGACGTTCGGACACACCATTACATTGTGGTGTTCCAGGTGGCGTGAGTAGTGAAACTATTTCACATTGTTTTAACTGAAGGCCAAACTCGTAACTCAAATATTTTACTTCTGCGATCATATCGTAGAAACTTTTATTTTTGTTATGATGATTCTCCACTTCACTCTGAAATTCTTTGAACTTTTCAAATATTTCAGACTTGTGTTTCATCAAGTAGATATACTCATATCCGCTCAAATCATCTGTGAAGATTAGAAAATAATGATACCTGCCACGAGCCTCAATATTCATCGGATCACACACATCAGTATGTATGATTTCCAAAAAATCTGTTACTCTCTCCATAGTACCGGAGAACGGCGTTTTAGTCATCTTGCCCATGAGGCACGGTTCGCAAGTACCAAGTGATTCATAATCAAGTGGTTCCAAAAGTCCATCAGTATGGAGTTTCTTCATGCGCTTTACACCGATATGACCTAAACGGCAGTGCCACAAATAAGTTGCACTATCATTATTAACTTTGCATCTTTTGGTTTCAATATTATGATTATGTGTATCACTACGATTGAGATTCAATGAACTATTTTCATTGGGTGTGTAACCATATAAGGTTTTATTCATGTAAACAGAACAACACTTTATTCTCTTACTTAAATGAATAACCGTATTACAATAAACATGATCAAATCATATTCATGCTCAACGCAAACACCAAATAACACTTATTTAGGTTCAACACTAATCCCGAAATTATAGGGAGTGTGTGATGATGATCATATCAATCTTGGAACCACTTCCAACACACATCGTCACTTCACCCTTAACTAGTCTCTGTTTATTCTGCAACTCCCGTTTCGAGTTACTAATCTTAGCAACTGAACTAGTATCAAATACTGAGGGGTTGCTATAAACACTAGTAAAGTACACATCAATAACATGTATATCAAATATACTTATGTTCACTTTGCCATCCTTCTTATCCGCCAATCACTTGGGGTAGTTCTGCTTCCAGTGACCACTCCCTTTGCAGTAGAAGCACTTAGTCTCAGGCTTAGGACCAGACTTGGGCTTCTTCACTTGAGCAGCAACTTGCTTGTTGTTCTTCTTGAAGTTCTCCTTTTTTCCTTTGCCCTTTTCTTGAAACTAGTGATCTTGTCAACCATCAACACTTGATGCTCTTTCTTGATTTCTACCTTCATCGATTTCATCATGAAGAGCTTGGGAACCGTTTCCGTTATCCCTTGCATATTATAGTTCATCACGAAGTTCTAATAACTTGGTGATGGTGACTAGAGAATTCTGTCAATCACTATTTTATCTGGAAGATTAACTCCCACTTGATTCAAGTGATTGTAGTACCCAGACAATCTGAGCACATGCTCACTGCTTGAGCGATTCTCCTCCATCTTTTAGCTATAGAACTTGTTGGAGACTTCATATCTCTCAACTCGGGTATTTGCTTGAAATATTAACTTCAACTCCTAGAACATCTCATATGGTCCATGACGTTCAAAATATCTTTGAAGTCCCGATTCTAAGCCATTAAGCATGGTGCACTAAACTATCAAGTAGTCATCATATTGAGCTAGCCAAACATTCATAACATCTGCATCTGCTCCTGCAATAGGTCTATCACCTAGCGGTGCATCAAGGACATAATTCTTCTGTGCAGCAATGAGGATAAACCTCAGATCATGGACCCAATCCGCATCATTGCTACTAACATCTTTCAACACAATTTTCTCTAGGAACATATCAAAATAAACACAGGGAAGCAACAACGGGAGCTATTGATCTACAACATAATTTACAAAATACTACCAGGACTAAGTTCATGATAAATTTAAGTTCAATTAATCATATTACTTCAGAACTCCCACTTAGATAGACATCCCTCTAATCCTCTAAGTGATTACGTGATCCAAATCAACTAAACCATGTCCGATCATCACATGAGATGGAGTAGTTTCATTGGTGAACATCACTATGTTGATCATATCTACTATATGATTCACGCTCGACCTTTCGGTCTCCGTATTCCGATGCCATATCTGTATATGCTTGGCTCGTCAAGTATAACCTGAGTATTCCGCGTGTGCAACTGTTTTGCACCCGTTGTATTTGAACATAGAGCCTATCACACCCGATCATCACGTGGTGTCTCAGCACACAGAACTTTCGCAACAGCACATACTCAGGGAGAACACTTCTTGATAATTATTGAGAGATCATCTTAAAATGCTACCGTCAATCAAAGCAAGATAAGATGCATAAAAGATAAACATCACATGCAATCAATATAAGTGATATGATATGGCCAATATCATCTTGTGCTTATGATCTCCATCTTCGAAGCACCGTCGTGATCACCATCGTCACCGGCGCGACACCTTGATCACCATCGTAGCATCGTTGTCGTCTCGCCAATCTTATGCTTCCACGACTATCGCTACCGCTTAGTGATAAAGTAAAGCATTCCAGCGCAATTGCATTGCATACAATAAAGCGACAACCATATGGCTCCTGCCAGTTGCCGATAACTTGGTTACAAAACATGATCATCTCATACAATAAAATTTAGCATCATGTCTTGACCATATCACATCACAACATGCCCTGCAAAAACAAGTTAGACGTCCTCTACTTTGTTGTTGCAAGTTTTACGTGGCTGCTACGGGCTTAAGCAAGAACCAATCTTACCTACGCATCAAAACCACAACGATAGTTTGTCAAGTTGGTGCTGTTTTAACCTTCGCAAGGACCGGGCGTAGCCACACTGGGTTCAACTAAAGTTGGAGAAACTGTCACCCGCTAGCCACCTTTGTGCAAAGCACGTCGGGAGAACCGGTCTCGCGTAAGCGTACGCGTAATGTCGGTCCGGACCGCTTCATCCAACAATACCGCCGAACCAAAGTATGACATGCTGGTAAGCAGTATGACTTATATCGCCCACAACTCACTTGTGTTCTACTCGTGCATATAACATCAACACATAAAACCTAGGCTCGGATGCCACTGTTGGGGAACGTAGTAATTTCAAAAAAATTCCTACGCACACGCAAGATCATGGTGATGCATAGCAACGAGAGGGGAGAGTGTGATCTACGTACCCTTGTAGATCGAAAGCGGAAGCGTTAGCACAACGCGGTTGATGTAGTCGTACGTCTTCACGACCCGACCGATCAAGCACCGAAACTACGGCACCTCCGAGTTTTAGCACACGTTCAACTCGATGACGATCCCCGGACTCCGATCCAGCAAAGTGTCGGGGAAGAGTTCCGTCAGCATGACGGCGTGGTGACGATCTTGATATTCTACTGTTGCAGGGCTTCTCCTAAGCACCGCTACAATATTATCGAGGATTATGGTGGAAGGGGGCACCGCACACAGCTAAGACTATGATCACATGGATCAACTTGTGTATCTAGAGGTGTCCCCTTCCCCCGTATATAAAGGAGCAAGGGAGGAGGAGGCCGGCCCTAGGAGGGGGCGCGCCAAGTGTAGAGTCCTACTAGGACTCTCTAGTCCTAGTAGGATTCCACCTCCCATATGAAATAGGAAAAGAGGAAGGGAAAAGGAGAAGGAAGGAAGGGGGCGCCCCCCTTCCCTAGTCCAATTCGGACCAGACCAAGGGGAGGGGTGCGGCCACCCTTGAGGCCCTTTTTCTTCTTACCCGTATGGCCCAATAAGGCCCAATACGTATTCCCGTAACTCTCTAGTACTCCGAAAAATACCCGAATCACTCGGAACCTTTCCGATGTCCGAATATAGTCGTCCAATATATCGATCTTTATGTCTCGACCATTTTGAGACTCCTCGTCATGTCCCCGATCTCATCCGGGACTCCGAACTCCTTCGGTACATCAAAATTCATAAACTCATAATATAACTGTCATCGAAACCTTAAGCGTGCGGACCCTACGGGTTCGAGAACAACGTAGACATGACCGAGACACGTCTCCAGTCAATAACCAATAGCGGAACCTGGATGCTCATATTGGCTCCCACATATTCTACGAAGATCTTTATCGGTCAGACCGCATAACAACATACATTGTTCCCTTTGTCATCGGTATGTTACTTGCCCGAGATTCGATCGTCGATATCTCAATACCTAGTTCAATCTCGTTACCGGCAAGTCTCTTTACTCGTTTCGTAATACATCATCTTGCAACTAACTCATTAGTTGTAATGCTTGCAAGGCTTATGTGATGTGCATTACCGAGAGGGCCCAGAGATACCTTTCCGACAATCGGAGTGACAAATCCTAATCTCGAAATACGCCAACCCAACATGTACCTTTGGAGACACATGTAGAGCTCCTTTATAATCACCCAGTTACGTTGTGACGTTTGGTAGCACACAAAGTGTTCCTCTGGTAAACGGGAGTTGCCTAATCTCATAGTCATAGGAACATGTATAAGTCATGAAGAAAGCAATAGCAACATACTAAACGATCGGGTGCTAAGCTAATGGAATGGGTCATGTCAATCACATCATTCTCCTAATGATGTGATCCCGTTAATCAAATGACAACCCATGTCTATGGTTAGGAAACATAACCATCTTTGATTAACGAGCTAGTCAAGTAGAGGCATACTAGTGACACTTTCTTTGTCTATGTATTCACACATGTATTATGTTTCCGGTTAATACAATTCTAGCATGAATAATAAACATTTATCATGAAATAAGGAAATAAATAATAACTTTATTATTGCCTCTAGGGCATATTTCCTTCAGGGCCACCAGCCCTGGAGGCCTACATGGGCCAATAGTGGGAAGGGACCAGCCCCTAGGTGGGCTGGGGCGCCTCCCACCAAGGCCCAAGGCGCCTCCAAGAGGGGAGGGGAAAAACCCTAGGGCAGATGGGCCTAAGGCCCACCTCAGGTGCGCCTCCTGTTGGGGAACGTAGCAATAATTCAAAATTTTCCTACGTGTCACCAAGATCAATCTATGGAGTCATCTAGAAACGAGGGAGGAGTGGATCAACATACCCTTGTAGATCGCGCGCGGAAGCGTTCAAGAGAACAGGGTTGATGGAGTCGTACTCGTCGTGATCCAAATCACCGATGATCCTAGCGCCGAACGGACGGCACCTCCGCGTTCAACACATGTACGGAGCAGCGACGTCTCCTCCTTCTTGATCCAGCAAGGGGGAGGAGAGGTTGATGGAGATCCAGCAGCACGACGGCGTGGTGGTGGAAGTAGCGGGATTCCAACAGGGCTTCGCCAAGCGCTGCGGGAGGAGGGAGATGTGTCATGGGAGGGAGAGGGAGGCGCCAGGGCTTAGGTGTGGCTGCCCTCCCTTCCCCCCACTATATATAGGGCCAAGGGAGAGGGGGGGGGGGCAGCCTTGGCCCTTCCTCTAAGGAAGGGTGCGGCCAGGGAGGAGTCCATCCTCCCCAAGGCACCTAGGAGGTGCCTTCCCCCTTTAGGACTCTTTCTTTCCCTTATCTCTTGGCGCATGGGCCTCTTGGGGCTGGTGCCCTTGGCCCATATAGGCCAAGGCGCACAGCCCTACAGCCCATGTGGCCCCCCTGGGCAGGTGGACCCCCTTGGTGGACCCCTGGACCCCTTTCGGCACTCCCGGTACAATACCGATAATGCGCGAAACTTTTCCAGCGACCAAAACAAGACTTCCCATATATAAATCTTTACCTCCGGACCATTCCGGAACTCCTCGTGATGTCCGGGATCTCATCCGGGACTCCGAACAACATTCGGGTTACCGCATACTAATACAATTCTAGCATGGATAATAAACGATTATCATGAACAAGGAAATATAATAATAACCAATTTATTATTACCTCTAGGGCATATTTCCAACAGTCTCCCACTTGCACTAGAGTCAATAATCCAGTTCACATCGATATGTGATTAACACTCAAGGTCACATCCCCATGTGACTAACACCCAAAGAGTTTACTAGAGTCAATAATCTAGTTCACATTACCATGTGATTAACACTCGATGAGTTCTGGGTTTGAAAATGTTATGCTTGTGAGAGATGTTATAGTCAACGGGTCTGAATCTTTCAGATCTGTATGTACTTCGCAAATCTCTAGGTCATATTATAAATGCTGCTTCCACGCTCCACTTGGAGTTATTCCAAATGGTTGCTCCAGTATACATATCCGGTTTGCTACTCAGAGTCATTTGGATAGGTGTTAAAGCTTGCATCGATGTAACCCTTTACGCCGAACTCTTTATCACCTCCATAATCGAGAAACATGTCCTTATTACTCCAAGGACAATTTTTGACCGCTATCTGGTGATCCACTCCTGGATCACCTTTGTACCCTCTTGCCAGACATGTGGCAAGGCACACATCAGGTGCGGTACACAGCATAGCATACTGTAGAGCCTATGTCTTAAGCATAGGGGACGATCTTCGTCCTTTCTCTCTCTTCTGCCGTGGTCGAGCTTAACTTCATACCTTACAACTCAGGCAAGAACTCCTTCTTTGACTGATCCATCTTGAACACCTTCAAGATCATGTCAAGGTATGTGCTCATTTGAAAGTACCATTAAGCGTTTTTTATCTATCCTTATAGATCTTGATGCTTAATGTTCAAGTAGCTCAATCCAGGTTTTCCATTGAAAAACACCTTTCAAATGACCCTATATGCTTTCTAGAAATCCTACGTCATTTCTGATCCACAATATGTCAACAACATATACTTATCAGAAATTCTATAGTGCTCCCACTCACTTCTTTGGAAATACAAGTTTCTCATAAACTTTGTATACACCCAAAATCTTTGATCATCTCATCAAAGCATACATTCCAACTCCGAGATGCTTACTCCAGTCCTTAGAAGGATTGCCGGAGCTTTGCATACTTATTAGCATCTTTCAGGATTGACAAAACCTTCCGGTTGTATCACATACAACCTTTCCTCAAGAAAATCGTCGAGGAAACAATGTTTTGACATCCTATCTGCAAGATTTCATAAATAATGCAGTAATTGCTAATATAATTCCAACAGACTCTTAGCATCGCTACGAGTGAGAAAGTCTCATCGTAGTCAACTCCTTGAACTTATCGGAAAACATCTTAACGACAAGTCGAGCTTTCTTAATGGTGATACCTACCATCATTGTCCGTCATACTTTTAAAATCCATATGTACCTAACAGCCTTACGACCATCAAGTAGTTCTCCCAAAGTCTACACTTTGTTTTCATATATGGATCCTCTCTCGAATTATATGGCCTCGAGCCATTTTGGAATCCAGGCCCACCATCGCTTCTCCATAGCTCGTAGGTTCATTGTTGTCTAGCAACATGACTTCCAAGACAGGATTACGTACCACTCTGAAGTAGTATGCATCCTTGTCATCCCACGAGGTTTGGTAGTGACTTGATCTGAAGTTTCATGATCACTATCATAAGCTTCCACTTCAATTGGTGTAGGTGCCACAGGAACAACTCCCTGTGCTCTGCCACACACTAGTTGAAGAGACGGTTCAATAACCTCATCAAGTCTCCACCATCCTCCCACTCAATTCTTTCGAGAGAAACTTTTCCTCGAGAAAGGACCCGATTCTAGAAACAATCCCTTATTCCTTTCGAATCTGAGACAGGAGGTATACCCAACTGTTTTGGGTGTCCTATGAAGATGCATTTATCCGCTTTGGGTTCGAGCTTATCAGCCTGAAACCTTTTTTTTACATAAGCGTCGCAGCCCCAAACTTTTAAGAAATGACAGCTTAGGTTTCTCTAAACCATAGTTCATATGGTGTCATCTCATCGGAATTACGTGGTGCCCTATTTAAAGTGAATGTGGTTGTCTTTAATGCCTAACCCATAAACTATTATGGTAATTCGATAAGAGACATCATGGTATGCATCATATCCAATAGGGTGCAGTTATGATGTTCGGACACACCATCACACTATGGTGTTCCAGGCTGTATTAGTTGTGAAACAATTTCCACAATGTCTTAATTCTGTGCCAAACTCGTAATTCAGATATTCATCTCTATGATCATATCATAGATATTTTATCCTCTTGTCACTTCGATCTTTCAACTTCATCCTGAAATTACTTGAACCTTTCAATAATTCAGACTCGTGATTCATCAAGTAAATATACTCAACATCTACTCAAATCATCTGTGAAGTAAGAACATAACGATATCCACTACATGCCTCAGCACTCATTGGATTGCACACATCAAAATGTATTACTTCCAACAAGTTGCTTTCTAGTTCCATTTTACTAAAAACGAGGCTTTCAGTCATCTTGCCCATGTGGTATGATTTGCATGTCTCAAGTGATTCAAAATCAAGTGAGTCCAAACGGCCCATTTGCATGAAGTTTCTTCATGCATATACACCAATAGACATGGTTCGCATGTCTCAAACTTTTCAAAAACGAGTGAGCCAAAAGATCCATCAACATGGAGCTTCTTCATGCGTTTTATACCGATATGACTTATGTGGCAGTGCCACAAGTAGGTGGTACTATCATTACTATCTTTTGGCATGAACATGTGTATCACTACGATCGAGATTCAATAAACCATTCATTTCAGGTGTAAGACCATTGAAGGTATTATTCAAATAAACAGAGTAACCATTATTCTCTTTAAATGAATAACCGTATTGCGATAGACATAATCCAATCATGTCTATGCTCAACGCAAACACCAATCTCGATGGTAGAGGGAGCGTACGAGTTTTGATCAACCTTGGAAATACTTCCAACACATATCGTCATCTCACCTTTAGCTAGTCTCCGTTTATTCCGTAGCTTTTATTTCGAGTTACTAACACTTAGCAACCGAACCGGAATCCAATACCATGGTGCTACTAGGAGTACTAGTAAAGTACACAATGTATATCCAATATACTTCTATCGACCTTGCCAGCCTTCTCATCTACCAAGTATCTAGGGTAATTCTGCTCCAGTGGCTGTTCCCCTTATTACAGAAGCACTTAGTCTCGGGTTTGGGTTCAACCTTGGGTTTCTTCACTAGAACAGCAGCTGATTTGCCGTTTCATGAAGTATCCCTTCTTGCCCTTGCCCTTCTTGAAACTAGTGGTTTCACCAACCATCAACAATTGATGCTCCTTCTTGATTTCTACTTTTGTGGTGTCAAACAACGCGAATATCTCAAGGATCATCATATATGTCCCTGATATATTATAGTTCATCATGAAGCTCTAGCAGCTTGGTGGTAATGACTTCGGAGAACGATCACTATTTCATCTGGAAGATCAACTCCCACTCGATTCAAGCGATTGTTGTACTCAGACAATCTGAGCACAAGTTCAACAATTGAGTTTTTCTCCCTTAGTTTGCAGGCTAAGAAAATCATCGGAGGTCTTATACCTCTTGACGTGGGCACGAGCCTGAAATCCCAATTTCAGCCCTAGAAACATCTCATATGTTTCGCGACGTTTCAAAACGTCTTCGGTGCCTCAACTCTAAACCGTTTAACTGAACAATCACGTAGTTATCAAAATGTGTATGTTAGATGTTCGCAACATCCACAGACGACGTTCGAGGTTCAGCACACTGAGCGGTGCATTAAGGACATAAGCCTTCTATGAAGCAATGAGGACAATCCTCAGTTTACGGACCTAGTCCGCATAATTGCTACTATCAACTTTCAACTAAATTTTCTCTAGGAACATATCTAAACAGTAGAAATGAAGCGCGAGCTACGACATAATTTGCGAAGACCTTTTGACTATGTTCAGGATAAATAAGTTCATCTTATGAACTCCCACTCAGATAGACATCCCTCTAGTCATCTAAGTGATTACATGATCTGAGTCAACTAAGCCGTGTCCGATCATCACGTGAGACGGACTAGTCATCGTCGGTGAACATCTTCATGTTGATCGTATCTACCATACGACTCATGCTCGACCTTTCGGTCTCTTGTGTTCCGAGGCCATGTCTGTACATGCTAGGCTCGTCAAGTCAACCTAAGTGTTTCGCGTGTGTAAATCTGTCTTACACCCGTTGTATGTGAACTTTAGCATCTAACACCCGATCATCATGTGGTGCTTCGAAACAACGAACTATCGCAACGGTGCACAGTTAGGGGGGACACTTTCTTGAAATTATTATGAGGGATCATCTTATTTACTACCGTTGTTCTAAGTAAACAAGATGCATAAACATGATAAACATCACATGCAATCAAATAGTGACATGATATGGCCATCATCACTTTGCTCCTCTTGATCTCCATCTTCGGGGCTTCATGATCATCATCGTCACCGGCATGACACCATGATCTCCATCATCATGATATCTATCATTGTGTCTTCATGAAGTTGTCTCGTCAACTATTACTTCTACTACTACAGCTAACGGTTAGCAATAAAGTAAAGTAATTACATGACGTTTATGTTGACACGCAGGTCATAAATAAGTTAAGACAACTCCTATGGCTCCTGCCGGTTGTCATACTCATCGACATGCAAGTCGTGATTCCTATTACAAGAACATGATCAATCTCATACATCACATATATCATTCATCACATCCTTTTGGCCATATCACATCACATAGCATACCCTGCAAAAACAAGTTAGACGTCCTCTAATTGTTGTTTGCATGTTTTACGTGGTTGCTATGGGTTTCTAGCAAGAACATTTCTTACCTACGCAAAAACCACAACGTGATATGCCAATTGCTATTTACCCTTCATAAGGACCCTTTTCATCGAATCCGATCCGACTAAAGTGGGAGAGACAGACACCCGCTAGCCACCTTATGCAACTAGTGCATGTCAGTCGGTGGAACCAGTCTCACGTAAGAGTACGTGTAAGGTCGGTCCGGGCCGCTTCATCCCACAATGCCACCGAATCAAGATTGGACTAGTAACGGTAAGCATATTGAACAAAATCAACGCCCACAACTACTTTGTGTTCTACTCGTGCATAGAAACTACGCATAGACCTAGCTCTGATACCACTGTTGGGAAACGTAGCAATAATTCAAAATTTTCCTACGTGTCACCAAGATCAATCTATGGAGTCATCTAGCAACGAGGGAGGAGTGGATCTACATACCCTTGTAGATCGCGCGCGGAAGCGTTCAAGAGAACAGGGTTGATGGAGTCGTACTCGTCGTGATCCAAATCACCGATGATCCTAGCGCCGAACGGACGGCACCTCCGCGTTCAACACACGTACGGAGCAGCGACGTCTCCTCCTTCTTGATCCAGCAAGGGGGAGGAGAGGTTGATGGAGATCCAGCAGCATGACGGTGTGGTGGTGGAAGTAGCGGGATTCCAACAGGGCTTCGCCAAGCGCTGCGGGAGGAGGGAGATGTGTCATGGGAGGGAGAGGGAGGCGACATGGCTTAGGTGTAGCTGCCCTCCCTTCCCCCCACTATATATAGGGCTAAGGGAGAGGGGGGGCGCAGCCTTGGCCCTTCCTCCAAGGAAGGGTGCGGCCAGGGAGGAGTCCATCCTCCCCAAGGCACCTAGGAGGTGCCTTCCCCCTTTAGGACTCTTTCTTTCCCTTATCTCTTGGCGCATGGGCCTCTTGGGGCTGGTGCCCTTGGCCCATATAGGCCAAGGCGCACACCCCTACAGTCCATGTGGCCCCCTGGGGCAGGTGGACCCCCTTGGTGGACCCCCGGGCCCCTTTCGGCACTCCCGGTACAATACCGATAATGCGCGAAACTTTTCCGGCGACCAAAACAAGACTTCCCACATATAAATCTTTACCTCCGGACCATTCTGGAACTCCTCGTGACGTCCGGGATCTCATCCGAGACTCCGAACAACATTCGGGTTACCGCATACTAATATCTCTATAACCCTAGCGTCACCGAACCTTAAGTGTGTAGACCCTACGGGTTCGGGAGACATGCAGACATGATCGAGATGACTCTCCGGTCAATAACCAACAGCGGGATCTGGATACCCATGTTGGCTCCCACATGTTCCACGATGATCTCATCGGATGAACCACGATGTCAAGGACTTAATCAATCCCGTATACAATTCCCTTTGTCTATCGGTACAATACTTGCCCGAGATTCGATCGTCGGTATCCTGATACCTTGTTCAATCTCGTTACCGGCAAGTCTCTTTACTCGTTCCGTAACACATCATCCCGTGATCAACTCCTTGATCACATTGTGCACATTATGATGATGTCCTACCCAGTGGGCCCAGAGATACCTCTCCGTCACACGGAGTGACAAATCCCAGTCTCGATTCGTGCCAACCCAACAGACACTTTCGGAGATACCCGTAGTGCACCTTTATAGTCACCCAGTTACGTTGTGACGTTCGGCACACCCAAAGTATTCCTACGGTATCCGGGAGTTGCACAATCTCATGGTCTAAGGAAATGATACTTGACATTAGAAAATCTTTAGCATACGAACTACATGATCTTTGTGCTAGGCTTAGGATTGGGCCTTGCCCATCACATCATTCTCCTAATGATGTGATCCCGTTATCAACGACATCCAATGTCCATGGTCAGGAAACTGTAACCATCTATTGATCAACGAGCTAGTCAACTAGAGGCTTACTAGGGACATGGTGTTGTCTATGTATCCACACATGTATCTGAGTTTCCTATCAATACAATTCTAGCATGGATAATAAACGATTATCATGAACAAGGAAATATAATAATAACCAATTTATTATTGCCTCTAGGGCATATTTCCAACACCTCCCCCTCTCCCCCTTGTGGCCGCCACCCTAGATGGGATCTAGGGCTGCCGCCACCCCTAGGGAGTAAACCCTAGGTGGGGGCACAGCCCTCCCTCTCCCCCTATATATAGTGGAGGCAAAGGGGAAGCCCAACACATGAAGTTCCTCCCCTGTTGGCGCAGCCCTACCCCTCTCCCTCCTCGTCTCTCGTAGTGCTTGGCGAAGCCCTGCTGGAGTCCTGCGCTCCTCCGCCACCACCACGCCATCGTGCTGCTGCTGGATGGAGTCTTCCCCAACCTCTCCTTCTCCCCTTGCTGGATCAAGGCGTAGGAGACGTCACCGGGTTGTACGTGTGTTGAACGCGGAGGTGCCGTCCGTTCGGCACTAGGATCATCGGTGATTTGGATCACGACGAGTACGACTCCATCAACCCCGTACACTTGAACGCTTTCGCTTAGCGATCTACAAGGGTATGTATATGCACTCACCTTCCCCTCGTTGCTAGATTACTCCATAGATTGATCTTGGTGATGCGTAGAAAATTTTAAATTTCTGCTACGATCCCCAACAGTGGCATCATGAGCTAGGTCTATGCGTAGTTTCTATGCACGAGTAGAACACAAAGCAGTTGTGGGTGTCGATATTTTCAATTTACTTGCCGTTACTAGTCTTATCTTGATTCGGCGGCATCGTGGGATGAAGAGGCCCAGACCGAGCTTACACGCATGCTTACGTGAGACTGGTTCCACCGACTGACATGCACTAGTTGCATAAGGTGGCTAGCGGGTGTCTATCTCTCCCACTTTAGTCGGATCGGATTCGATGAAAAGGGTCCTTATGAAGGGTAAATAGAAATTGGCATATCACGTTGTGGTTTTCGTTTAGGTAAGTAACGTTCTTGCTAGAAACCTATAGCAGCCACGTAAAAACTTGCAACAACAATTAGAGGACATCTAACTTATTTTTGCAGCATATGCCTTGTGATGTGATATGGCCAAAAGGATGTGATGAATGATATATCTGATGTATGAGATTGATCATGTTCTTGTAATAGGAATCATGACTTGCATGTCGATGAGCATGACAACCGGTAGGAGCCATAGGAGTTGTCTTAATTTATTTATGACCTGCGTGTCAACATAAACGTCATGTAATTACTTTACTTTATTGCTAAAGCGTTAGCCATAGTAGTAGAAGTAATAGATGACGAGACAACTTCAAGAAGATACGATGATGGAGATCATGGTGTCATGCCGGTGACAACGATGATCATGGAGCCCCGAAGATGGAGATCAAAAGGAGCAAAATGATATTGGCCATATCATGTCACTATTTGATTGCATGTGATGTTTATCATGTTTTACATCTTATTTGCTTAGAACGACGGTAGCTTAAATAAGATGATCCCTCACTAAAATTTCAAGAAAAGTGTTCCCCCTAACTGTGCACCGTTGCGAAGGTTCATCGTTTCGAAGCACCACGTGATGATCGGGTGTGATAGATTCTAACGTTCGAATACAACGGGTGTTGACGAGCCTAGCATGTACAGACATGGCCTCGGAACACATGCGAAACACTTAGGTTGACTTGACGAGCCTAGCATGTACAGACATGGCCTCAGAACACGGAAGACCAAAAGGTCGAACATGAGTCGTATAGAAGATACGATCAACATGAGATGTTCACCGTTGATGACTAGTCCGTCTCACGTGATGATCGGACATGGCTTAGTTGATTTGGATCATGTTTCGCTTAGATGACTAGAGGGATGTCTATCTGAGTGGGAGTTCATTAAATAATTTGATTAGATGAACTCAATTATCATGAACATAGTCTAAATTGTCTTTGCAAATATGTTATAGATAAATAGCTCACGTTGTAGCTCCCTATTTCAATATGTTCCTAGAGAAATATTAAGTTGAAAGATATTGTAAGCAATGATGCGGACTAGGTCCGTAGTCCGAGGAGTGTCCTCACTGCTACACAGATGGCTTACGTCTTTGATGCACCGCTCGATGTGCAAACCCCTACAACGTCCTGTGTGGATGTTGTGAACACCTGACAGACACATCCTGATGACTACTTGATAGTTTAGTGCACCATACTTTACGGCTTAGAATCGGGATTCCAATGACGTTTTGAACGCCATAGAACATGTGAGATGTTCCAAGAGCTGAAATTGGGATTTCAGGCTCATGCCCGTGTTGAGAGGTGTGAGACCTCTGACAAGTTCTTTTGCCAACAAGATGGAGGAGAATAGCTCAGCTAGTGAGCATGTGCTCAGAATGTCTGGGTGCTACAATCACTTAAATCAAGTGGGAGTTAAACTTCCAGATAAGATAGTGATTGATAGAGTTCTCTAGCCACTATCACTAAGCTACTAGATCTTCGTGATGAACTATGACATGCAAGGGATGGAGTTGATCCCGGAGCTGTTCGCGGTGCTTAAGACCGCAAAAGGTAGAAATCAAGAAGGAGCATCAAGTGTTGATGGTTTAACAAGACCACTGGTTTCAAGAAGGGCAAGGGCTAGAAGGGAAACTTCATGGATGGCAAACCAGTTGCCGCTCCAGTGAAGGAACCCAAGGTTGAACCCAAACCCGAGACTAAGTGCTTCTATTGTAAGGGGAACGGTCACTGGTAGCGGAATTACCCCAAATGCATGGTAGATAAGAAGGCTGGCAACTTCAACAAAGTATATACGTGTTATTAATGTGTACCTCACTAGTACTCCTGGTAGCACCTGGGTATTGGATACCGGTTCAGTTACTATTATTGGTGACTTGAAGCAAAAGCTACGGACTAAACGGAGACTGGCTAAGGGCGAGGTGACGATGTGTGTTGGAAGTGTTTCCAAAGTTGATGAGATCACCATCGCACGCTCCATCTGCCTTCGGGATTAGTATTGAACCTAGATAAATGTTATCAGGTGTCTACGTTGAGCATGAATATGATTAGATCATGTTCATTGCAATACGGTTATTCATTTAAGTTAGAGAATAATGGTTATTCTGTTTACATGAATAATACCTTTCATGGTCATGCACCCTATGTGAATGGTTCATTGAATCTCGGTCGTGGTAATACACATGTTCACGCCAAAAGATGTAGAGTTAATAATGATAGTACCACTTTCTTGTGGCACTGCCGCTTAGGTCATATTGGCGTAAGATGCATGAAGAAACTCCATGTCGATGGATGTTTGGAGTCACTTGATTTTGAATCGCTTGACACATGCGAGCCATGCCTCATGGGCAGGATGACTAAGACCCCGTTTTCAGGTACAATGAAACGGGCAAGTGACTTGTTGGAAATCATGCATGCTGATGCGTGTGATCCAATGAGAATTGAAGCGTGCGGTGGATATCGCTATTTTCTCATCTTCACTGACGATTTGAGTAGATATAGGTATATTTACTTAATGAAGCACAAGTCTGAAACGTTTGAAAAGTTCAAGCGATTTCAGAGTGAAGTTAAGAATCATCATAACAATAAGATCATGTTCCTACGATCTGATCAAAGGGGATTTTCTGAGTTATGAGTTTGGCAATCACTTAAGACATTGTGGAATTGTTTCACAGTTGAAGCCACCTGGAACACCACAAGGTAATGGTGTGTCCGGACGTCGTAATCGAACCTTATGAGATATGGTGCGATCTATGATGTCTCTTACCGATCTACCGTTTTCATTTTGAGGTTATGCGTTAGAGACAGCTGCATTCACTTTAGATAGGACACCATCTAAGTCCGTTGAGACGACATCGTATGAACATTGGTTTGGCAAGAAACCAAAGTTGTCGTTTCTTAATGTTTGGGGCTGCGATGCTTAAGGCTTCAGCCGGAGAAGCTCGAACCCAAAGCGGACAAACACATCTTCATAGGATACCCAAAGGTGACAGTTGGGTATACCTTCTATCTCAGATCCGAGGGCAAATTGTTTGTCGCTAAGAACGGGTCCTTTCTCGAGAAGGAGTTTCTCTCGAAAGAATTGAGTGGGAGGAAGATAGAACTTGATGAGGTTGTCGAACCTTTATTTCAACCAGAAAGTGATGCAACACAGAAAGATGTTTTCTGTGGCGCCTACGTCTGTTGAATAGGAAGTTAATGATAGTGATCATGAAGCTTCGGATCAAGTTGCTATCGAACCTCGTAGGTCGACAAGGATATGTACTACTCCTGAGTGGTACGGTAATCCTGTCTTAGATATCATGTTGTTAGACAACAATGAACCTACGAGCTATGGAGAAGCGATGGTGGGCCCGTATTCCGACAAATGGTTAGAAGCCATGAAATCCGAGATAGGATCCATGTATCAGAACAAAGTATGGACTTTGGTGGACTTGCCCGATGATCGGCAAGCCATTGAGATAAATGGATCTTTAAGAAGAAGACGGACGTGGGCGGTAATGTTACCGTCTATGAAGCTCGACTTGTGGGAAAGAGTCTTTTCACAAGTTCAAGGAGTTGACTACGATGAGAATTTCTCACCCGTAGCGATGCTTAAGTCCGTCGGAATCATGTTAGCATTAGCTGTATTTTTCGATTATGAAATCTGACAGATGGATGTCAAAACAAGTTTTCTTACCAGTTTTCGTAAGAAAAGTTGTATGTGATACAATAAAAGGTTTTGTCGATCCTAAGGATGCTAAAAGGTATGCTGGCTCCAGCGATCCTTCTATGGACTAGAGCAAGCATCTCGGAGTCAGAATATATGCTTTGATGGAGTGATCAAAGTTTTTAGGTTTATAGAATGTTTGCTAGAAACTTGTATTTACAAGAAAGTGAGTGGGAGCACTACAACATTTCTGATAAGTATATGTGGATGACATATTGTTGATCCGAAATAATGTAGAATTTCTGGAAAGCATAAACGGTTGTTTGAAGAGTGTTTTTCAAAGGAAGACCTGGATAAAGCTGCTTACATATTGGGCATCAAGATCTATAGAGATAGATCAAGACGCCTGATGATACTTTCAAAGAACGCACACCTTGACATGTTTTTGAAGGAGTTCAAAATAGATCAGTCAAAGAAGGGGTTCTTACCTGAGTTGTAAGGTGTGAAGTTGAGTAAGACTCAAAGCTTGACCACGGCAGAAGAAAGAGGAAGGACGAAGGTCGTCCCCTATGCTCTTGTCATAGGCTCTATACGGTATGCCATGCTGAAGTACCGCACCTGATGTGTGCCTTGCCACATGTCTGGCAAGAGGGTACAAAGGTGATCTAGGACTGGATCACCAGATAGCGGTCAAAATTATCCTTAGAGGAATAAGGAAATGTTTCTCGGTTATGGAGGTGATAAAGAGTTCGACGTAAAGAGTTACGTCGATGCAAGCTTAACACCTATCCGGATAGCTCTGAGTAGAGATACCGGATACGTATAATGGAGCAACAATTTGGAATAGCTCCAAGTGGAACGTGGTAGCAGCATCTACGATATGACATAAAGTTTTGCGAAATACATAGGGATCTGAATATGGCAAGACCCGTTGACTACAACCTCTCTCACAAGCATAACATGATCAAACCCAGAACTCTTTGAGTGTTTATCACATAGTGATGTGAACTAGATCATTGAGTCTAGTAGACTCTTGGATGTTGGTCACATGGCGATGTGACCTGTGAGTGTTAATCACATGGCGATGTGAACTAGATTATTGACTCTAGTGCAAGTGGGAGACTGTTGGAAATATGCCCTAGAGGCAATAATAAATTAGTTATTATTATATTTCATTGTTCATGATAATCGTTTATTATCCATGCTAGAATTGTATTGATAGGAAACTCAGATACATGTGTGGATACATAGACAACACCATGTCCCTAGTAAGCCTCTAGTTGACTAGCTCGTTGATCAATAGATGGTTACGGTTTCCTGACCATGGACATTGGATGTCGTTGATAACGGGATCACATCATTAGGAGAATGATGTGATGGACAAGACCCAATCCTAAGCCTAGCACAAAGATCGTGTAGTTCGTATGCTAAAGCTTTTCTAATGTCAAGTATCATTTCCTTAGACCATGAGATTGTGCAACTCCCGGATACCGTAGGAGTGCTTTGGGTGTGCCAAACGTCACAACGTAACTGGGTGGCTATAAAGGTACACTACAGGTATCTCCGAAAGTGTCTGTTGGGTTGGCACGAATCGAGACTGGGATTTGTCACTCCGTGTAAACGGAGAGGTATCTCTGGGCCCACTCGGTAGGACATCATCATAATGTGCACAATGTGACCAAGGAGTTGATCACGGGATGATGTGTTACGGAACGAGTAAAGAGACTTGCCGGTAACGAGATTGAACAAGGTATCGGGATACCGACGATCGAATCTCGGGCAAGTATCGTACCGCTGGACAAAGGGAATTGTATACGGGATTGATTGAATCCTTGACATCGTGGTTCATCCGATGAGATCATCGTGGAGCATGTGGGAGCCAACATGGGTATCCAGATCCCGCTGTTGGTTATTGACCGGAGAGTTGTCTCGGCCATGTCTGCATGACTCCCGAACCCGTAGGGTCTACACACTTAAGGTTCGATGACGCTAGGGTTATAGGGAAAGTATGTACGCGGTTACCGAATGTTGTTCAGAGTCCCGGATGAGATCCCGGACATCACGAGGAATTCCGGAATGGTCCGGAGGTAAAGATTAATATATAGGAAGTATGGTTTTGGCCACCGGAAGTGTTCCGGGCATCACCGGTAGTGTACCGGGACCACCGGAGGGGTCCGGGGGTCCACCAGGTGGGGCCACCAGCCCCGGAGGCCTACATGGACCAATAGTGGGAAGGGACCAGCCCCTAGGTGGGCTGGGGCGCCTCCCACCAAGGCCCAAGGTGCCTCCAAGAGGGGAGGGGGCAAACCCTAGGGCAGATGGGCCCTAAGGCCCACCTCAGGTGCGCCTTCCCCTCTCCCCCTTGTGGCCGCCACCCTAGATGGGATCTAGGGCTGCCGCCACCCCTAGGGAGGAAACCCTAGGTGGGGGCGCAGCCCTCCCTCTCCCCCTATATATAGTGGAGGCAAAGGGGAAGCCCAACACATGAAGTTCCTCCCCTGTTGGCGCAGCCCTACCTCTCTCCCTCCTCGTCTCTCGTAGTGCTTGGCGAAGCCCTACTGGAGTCATGCGCTCCTCCACCACCACCACGCCATCGTGCTGCTGCTGGATGGAGTCTTCCCCAACCTCTCCTTCTCCCCTTGTTGGATCAAGGCGTAGGAGACATCACCGGGCTGTACGTGTGTTGAACGCGGAGGTGCCGTCTGTTCGGCACTAGGATGATCGGTGATTTGGATCACGACGAGTACGACTCCATCAACCCCGTACACTTGAACGCTTCCGCTTAGCGAACTACAAGGGTATGTAGATGCACTCACCTTCCCGTCGTTGCTAGATTTCTCCATAGATTGATCTTGGTGATGCGTAGAAAATTTTAAATTTCTGCTACGATCCCCAACAAATCTCATAGTCATAGGAACATGTAAGTTATGAACAAAGCAATAGCAACAAACTAAACGATCAAGTGCTAAGCTAACGGAATGGGTCAAGTCAATCACATTATTCTCCTAATGATGTGAACCCGTTAATTAAATGACAACTCATGTCTATGGTTAGGAAACATAACCATCTTTGATCAACGAGCTAGTCAAGTAGAGGCATACTAGTGACACTCTGTTTGTCTATGTATTCACACATGTATTATGTTTCCGGTTAATACAATTCTAGCATGAATAATAAACATTTATCATGATATAAGGAAATAAATAATAAATTTATTATTGCCTCTAGGGCATATTTCCTTCAGGCAAGAACCCTTTCTTAGCTTGATCCATTTTGAATTTCTTCAAAACTTTATCAAGGTATGTGCTTTGTGAAAGTCCAATTAAGCATCTTGATCTATCTCTATAGATCTTGATGCCCAATATATAAGCAGCTTCACCGAGGTCTTTCATTGAAAAACTCTTATTCAAGTATCCTTTTATGTTATCTAGAATGTCTATATCATTTCCAATCAGCAATATGTCATCCACATATAATATTAGAAATGCTATAGAGCTCTCACTCACTTTCTTGTAAATACAGGCTTCTCCAAAAGTCTGTATAAAACCATATGCTTTGATCACACTATCAAAACGTTTATTCCAACTCCGAGAGGCTTGCACCCGTCCATAAATGGATCGCTGGAGCTTGCACACTTTGTTAGTACCCTTTGGATCGATAAAACCTTCAGGTTGCATCATATACAACTCTCCTTCCAGAAATCCATTCAGGAATACCGTCTTTACATCCATTTGCCAAATTTCATAATCATAAAATGCGGCAATTGCTAACATGATTCAGACGGACTTAAGCATCGCTACAGGTGAGAAGGTCTCATCGTAGTCAACTCCTTGAACTTGTCAAAAACCTTTCGCAACAAGTCGAGCTTTATAGACAGTAACATTACCGTCAGCGTCAGTCTTCTTCTTGAAGATCCATTTATTCTCAATGGCTTGCCGATCATCGGGCAAGTCAATCAAAGTCCACACTTTATTCTCATACATGGATCCCATCTCAGATTTGATGGCCTCAAGCCATTTTGTGGAATCTGGGCTCATCATCGCTTCCTCATAGTTCGTAGGTTCGTCATGGTCAAGTAACATGACCTCCAGAACAGGATTACCGTACCACTCTGGTGCGGATCTTGCTTTGGTGGATCTACGAGGTTCGGTAGTAACTTGATCTAAAGTTTCATGATCATCATCATTAGCTTCCTCACTAATTGGTGTAGGTGTCACAGGAACCGGTTTCTGTGACGAACTACTCTCTAATAAGGGAGCGGGTACAGTTACCTCATCAAGTTCTACTTTCCTCCCACTCACTTCTTTCGAGAGAAACTCATTCTCTAGAAAGGATCCATTCTTAGCAATGAATGTCTTGCCTTTGGATCTATGATAGAAGGTGTACCCAACAGTTTCCTTTGGGTATCCTATGAAGACACATTTCTCCGATTTGGGTTCGAGCTTATCAGGTTGAAGCCTTTTCACATAAGTATCATAGCCCCAAACTTTAAGAAATGACAACTTTGGTTTCTTGCCAAACCATAGTTCATAAGGCGTCGTCTCAACAGATTTTGATGGTGCCCTATTTAACGTGAATGCATCCGTCTCTAAAGCATAACCCCAAAACGATAGTGGTAAATCAGTAAGAGACATCATAGATCGCACCATATCTAGTAAAGTACGAATACGACGTTCGGACACACCATTACGCTGTGGTGTTCCAGGTGGCATGAGTTGCGAAACTATTCCGCATTGTTTCAAATGTAGACCAAACTCATAACTCAAATACTCTCCTCCACGATCAGATCATAGAAATTTTATTTTCTTGTTACGATGATTTTCCACTTCACTCTGAAATTCGTTAAACTTTTCAAATGTTTCAGACTTATGTTTCATTAAGTAGATATACCCATATCTGCTCAAATCATCTGTGAAGGTGAGAAAATAACGATACCCGCTGCGAGTTTCAATATTCATCGGACCACATATATCAGTATGTATGATTTCCAACAAGCATGTTGCTCACTCCATTGTTCCGGAGAACGGCGTTTTAGTCATCTTGCCCATAAGGCAGAGTTCGCAAGTACCAAGTGATTCATAATCCAGTGATTCCAAAAGTCCATCAGTATAGAGTTTCTTCATGCGCTTTACACCAATATGACCCAAACGGCAGTGCCACAAATAAGTTGCACTATCATTATCAACTCTGCATCTTTTAGCTTCAACATTATAAATATGTGTATCACTACTATCGAGATCCAATAAAAATAGACCACTCTTCAAGGGTGCATGAACATAAAAGATTTTACTCATATAAATAGAACAACCATTATTCTCAGATTTAAATGAATAACCGTCTCGCATCAAACAAGATCCAGATATAATGTTCATGCTTAACGCTGACATAAAATAACAATTATTTAGGTCTAAAACTAATCCTGAAGGTAGATGTAGAGGTAGCATGCCGACGACCATCACATCAACTTTGGAATCATTTCCCACGCGCATCGTCACCTCGTCCTTAGCCAGTCTTCGCTTAATCCGTAATCCCTGTTTCGAGTTGCAAATATTAGCAATAGAACCAGTATCAAATACCCAGGTGCTACTGCAAGCTCTGGTAAGATACACATCAATAACATGTATATCACATATACCTTTGTTCACCTTGCCATCCTTCTTATCCGCCAAATACTTGGGGCAGTTCCGCTTCGAGTGACCAGTTTGTTTGAAGTAGAAACACTCAGCCTCAGGCTTAGGTCCAGATTGGGGTTTCTTCTCTTGAGCAACAACTTGTTTACCGTTCTTCTTGAAGTTCCCCTTCTTCTTCCCTTTACCCTTTTTCTTGAAACTGGTGGTTTTGTTAACCATCGACACTTGATGCTCCTTTTTGATTTCTACCTCCGCAGCCTTTAGCATCGCGAAGAGCTCGGGAATTGTCTTATTCATCCCTTGCATATTATAGTTCATCACGAAGCTTTTGTAGCTTGGTGGCAGTGATTGAAGAACTCTGTCAATGACACTATCAACAGGAAGATTAACTCCCAATTGAGTCAAGTGATTATGATACCCAGACATTTTGAGTATATGCTCACTGACAGAACTATTCTACTCCATCTTGCAGCTATAGAACTTACTGGAGACTTCATATCTCTCAATCCGGGCATTTGCTTGAAATATTAACTTCAACTCCTGGAACATCTCATATGCTCCATGACGTTCAAAACATCGTTGAAGTCCCGGTTCTAAGCCGTAAAGCATGGCACACTGAACTATCGAGTAGTCATCAACACGCGACTGCTAGGCATTCACAATGTCTGCAGTTGCCGGTGCAGGTGGCACACCTAGCGGTGCTTACAGGACGTAATCCTTCAGCAATGAGGATAATCCTCAAGTTACGGACCCAGTCCGTGTAATTGCTACCATCATCTTTCAACTTTGCTTTCTCAAGGAACGCATTAAAATTCAACGGTACAATAGCACGGGCCATCTATCTACAACAACATAGATATGCAAAATACTATCAGGTACTAAGTTCACGATAAATTTAAGTTCAATTAATCATATTACTTAAGAACTCCCACTTAGATAGACATCCCTCTAATCATCTAAGTGATCACGTGATCCATATCAACTAAACCATAACCGATCATCACGTGAAATGGAGTAGTCTTCAATGGTGAACATCATTATGTTGATCATATCTACTATATGATTCACGCTCGACCTTTCGGTCTCAGTGTTCTGAGGCCATATCTGCATATGCTAGGCTCATCAAGTTTAACCCGAGTATTCTGCATGTGCAAAAGTGGCTTGCACCCATTGTAGATGGACGTAGAGCTTAACACACTCAGTCATCATGTGGTGTCTCGGCACGACGAACTTTGGCAACGGTGCATACTCATGAAGAACACTTTTATCTTGAAATTTAGTGAGAGATCATCTTATAATGGTACCCTCAATCAAAGCAAAATAAGATGCATAAAGGATAAACATCACATGCAATCAATATAAGTGATATGATATGGCCATCATCATCTTGTGCTTGTGATCTCCATCTCCGAAGCACCGTTATGATCACCATCGTCACCGGCGCGACACCTTGATCTCCATCGTAGCATCGTTGTCGTCTCGCCAACTATTGATTCTACGACTATCGCTACCACTTAGTGATAAAGTAAAGCAATTACAGGGCGATTGCATTTCATACAATAAAGCGACAACCATATGGCTCCTGCCAGTTGCCGATAACTCCGTTACAAAACATGATCATCTCATACAATAAATATAGCATCATGTCTTGACCATATCACATCACAACATGCCCTGCAAAAACAAGTTAGACGTCCTCCACTTTCTTGTTGCAAGTTTTACGTGGCTGCTACGGGCTGAGCAAGAACCGTTCTTACCTACGCATCAAAACCACAACGTTAGTTCATCAAGTTAGTGTTGTTTTAACCTTCTCAAGGACCGGGCGTAGCCACACTCGGTTCAACTAAAGTTGGAGAAACTGACACTGGCCAGCCACCTATGTGCAAAGCACGTCGGTAGAACCAGTCTCACGTAAGCGTACGCGTAATGTCGGTCCGGGCCGCTTCATCCAACAATACCGCCAAACCAAAGTACGACATGCTGGTAAGCAGTATGATTTGTATCATCCACAACTCACTTGTGTTCTACTCGTGCATATAACATCTATGCATAAAACCAAGCTCGGATGGCACTGTTGGAGAACGTAGAAATTTCAAAAAAAATCCTACGCACACACAGGATCATGGTGATGCATAGCAACAAGAGGGGAGAGTATTGTCCACGTACCCTCGTAGACCGTTAAGCGGAAGCGTTATGACAATGCGGTTGATGTAGTCGTACGTCTTCACGATCGACCAATCCTCAGTACCGAACGTACGGCACCTCCACGTTCAGCACACGTTCAACTCGGTGATGTCCCGCGAACTCACGATCCAGTAGAGCTCGAGGAAGAGTTTCATCAGCACGACGGCGTGGTGACGATGTTGATGAAGCTACCGTGGCAGGGATTCACCTAAGCACCGCTACAGTATGACCGAGGTGGATTATGGTGGAGGGGGCACCGCACACGGCCGGGAGAGATCTTTGTGATCAACTTGTGTGTCTAGAGGTGCCCCCCTGCCCCTGTATATAAAGGAGGAAGGGGGAGGCCGACCGATCCTTGTAGGTGTGACAGGAGGAGGAATCCTCCTCCTAGTAGGAGTAGGATTCCCCTCTTTCCTACTCCTACTAGGAGGGGGAAAGGAAGGAAGAGAAAGAGAAGGAAAGGGGGGCACCGCCCCCACCCCCTCTCCTAGTCCAATTCGTACTAGAGGGGAGGGGCGCGCTGCCTGCCCTAGGCCGGCCCCTCTATCTTTCCCTTATGGCCCAACAAGGCCCATTAGCCCCCGGGGGGTTCCGGCAACCCCTCCGGTACTCTGGTAAAATCCAGATTTTACCCGGAACCCTTCCGATGACCAAATGTAGGCTTTCAATATATCAATCTTCATGTCTCGACCATTTCGAGACTCCTCGTCATGTCTGTGATCATATCCGAGACTCCGAACTAACTTCGGTACATCAAAACATATAAACTCATAAAACCGATTGCACAGAACTTTAAGCGTGCGGACCCTACGGGTTCGAGAACTATGTAGACATGACCAAGACATGTCTCCGGTCAATAACCAGTAGAGGAACCTGGATGCTCATATTGGTTCCTACATATTCTACGAAGATCTTTATCGGTCAAACCGCATAACACTATACGTTGTTCTCTTTGTCATCGGTATGTTACTTGCCCAAGATTCGATCATCGGTATCCCAATACCTAGTTCAATCTCGTTACCGGCAAGTCTCTTTACTCGTTTCGTAATGCACTATCCCGCAACTAACTCATTAGTTGCATTGCTTGCAAGGCTTATATTGATGTGCATTACGGAGAGGGCCCAGAGATACCTCTCCGACAATCGGAGTGACAAATCCTAATCTTGATCTATGCCAACTCAACAAGTACCATCGGAGACACCTGTACAACACCTTTATAATCACCCAGTTATGTTGTGACGTTTGGTAGCACACAAAGTGTTCCTCTGGTATTCGGGAGTTGCATAATCTCATAGTCATAAGAACATTTATAAGTCATGAAGAAAGCAATAGCAGTAAACAAAAACGATCAAGTGCTAAGCTAACGGAATGGGTTAAGTCAATCACATCATTCTCCTAATGATGTGATCCCATTGATCAAATAACAAATCATGTATATGGTTTGGAAACTTAACCATCTTTGATCAATGAGCTAGTCAAGTAGAGGCATACTAGTGACACTATGTTTGTTTATGTATTCACACATGTATTATGTTTCCGGTTAATACAATTCTAGCATGAATTATAAACATTTATCATGAAATAAGGAAATAAATAATAACTTTATTATTGCCTTTAGGGCATATTTCCTTCAAAGATTACCTTACAAAATAAATAAATTGCATTCCAGTTCTTAAGAAAAATTGCATCATCTTCCTTCTGCACCCCTAGCAGTTGTTTCTCACGACGATGAACCTCTGTGTTACTGGAGCAATCTTGTTGAAATCCATGAGCTTGCAGAAGCAACGTCCTGGAAGTCGTTGATGAAAAGCAGAAGACGCTGATGTCTGCGATCGACCTGGACATGTCATCATTTCGTAGAACTTGGTGACAAGAAGAGATAGAGGATAATCCCAACTCCTGACATAGAACGAAGGGGGACACAAACCTGATAAGTTCTATGATGGACGTGTATCTGGTTGAGTTTCATAGGGTGGAGATGGAACTAAAAAACAAAAACACACTGCAATGCCATCCCTTATCTAGGACATCTCTGCCATGGACAAACACTAGTTGTGCCAAACGGATGTCCTAGGGTAGGCACCATCCTCCAACTAATCGACGCCCCTATGAGGAAGGCTATATCAACATGGAGAAAGCCGAGTAACCATTATTCACATCACCGTTCCTGGCCCAACTTTACTGACATAAAAAATATTGAGAACCCTACGGGACGACCAGACACAGGGATGCAGGGTTTCCTTGCCCTCCTGTCATCTTAGAAACCAGCGCAGGATAGAGGAACTCACGGCAACACTGATGATTCGAGGAGAAATGTTGGTCGCCTCGTGGTCATCTCATGTCTTGCAACAACTCAAAAAGCGATTCATTTTTTCTATTTTATTAGACGAACCATTACTGGTTAGACGATATCTCAATTTTGATTGAATTCTCAAGTGAGGGTTCGAAAGCCAAGGGCACCGAAGTTGGGCCCGGGCCAATCCAAATCTGGTTGCATGTTGCAGAATTTTTTGGTAGCTTAAGGTATACAATGACAACTGTATCGTATTAACTGCACCGACGAACCATGGATGAGAATAAAAATTATTTATCATAGGTGATGAGACGCATGCCACCTTGCGTAACGGAAATACCGAAAGGTAGGAATATTCTCACGTGTACAAATTTGAATCAATGAGTAAGTAACAAATACAATTAAAACACGTGTAAATATAGAAGATATTATGTGAGATATAATTAGGTGAATAGTTATAAAATTGGAGTAAAGATAACCCGACCAGGAATATACAAGTTATTTTAGGGACAACTCATATTCCAAGCTCATTAATCACCAACTAGCGACAATCACGCCCCCCCCCCCCCCCTAACGCGCACAAACCCACTCATGTGTCTATTGCTACACGCAAATAGCTTCACATGCATACAATGTATTAACTACGCTCGTGGACCGTTAGTGAGACTTGAAACATTTATCAGAGGCCGTGAGATGCACAGCGCCTTGCATAATGGAAATACCGGAAGGATGGAGTGATTCTCACGTGTACAAATTTAAATCAGCGAGCAAATCATAATTGAAAGTAAAGCACCATGTATAAATATTGAAGATAATAAGTGAGGTATAATATTTATCTACCATTGGATGTATAGTAAAAAGAAATTGGACTAAAGATGACTATGACAGGAAGGGTATACAAGGAATTTTACGGGCAACTCATATACAAAGCTCATTAATCACCAACTAGCGACAATCATGATTCCACTTAACACGCTCAGATCCCCGCGTGTGTCTCCTACTGACGCATATAGCTTCCCACACATATATTGTATTAACTACGCTCATCAACTGTTAGTGAGACTTGAAACATTTATTAGAGGCGATGATGTGCATGACGTCTTTCATAACACGTGTACAAATCTTCTATATCTAAATAGCTAGCCCCCACTAACTATTTCTCTCAACATGCAAGCATGCCACATCATTGCACAACATGCATGAGAAAAGGCCCACCACCATTATCATATGTCTCTCAACATGCAAGCATGCCACTTCATCATGACATGCATGAAAAAAAGACTTATCTCAACATGTAACATACATGAGGGTTTTCATTCTATTATGCTATATACATTTAATAAACATTTTACAACTATATAGTAATCAAGCACAATAAATTATACTATGTATTTTTATTGTTAGCTTTTTATATTATTACTTCAAATATTCATGTTTCATACAACGAGTCACATTGAAATATGTTGCAAAATATTCCCGCAACAACGTGCGGGGTATCATCTAGTTTAAATCAACGAGCAAATCATTACAATTAAAGCTCTATGTATAAATATAGAACATAATAAGGTATAATATTTATCTGCCATTGGATGCATAGTTGTAAAATTGGATTAAACATGACTCTGACGAGAAGGGTATACAAGGAGTTTTATGCACAACTCATATACCAAGCTCATTAATCACCAAGTAGCGAACATCATGTTCTCCCTTAACGCGCTCAAACTCACTCATGTGTCTCCTACTGCATGAATATATGTTCCCACACATATATTGTATTAACTATGCTCGTGAACTGCTAGTAAGACTTGACACATTTATCAAGGACGATGAAATGCGCACCGCCTTGCACTGGCAGAGCTTAAGCAAGGCCGAATGGGCCATGGCCCGCCCAGCTCTGGACCTCCACCTCACATTTATAGCCAGACTATCCAGCCCATTAAGCCTGCTAGTAACAATCCCTTGCTGCCAGGCCAACCCAGCCCCCCCAGCTTTTCGGAGCAAGCTCCGCCACTGCCGCCTTGCATACGAAAATACCGGAAGGATAGACTGATTCTCATGTGTAAATGTCAAATCAGCAAGCAAATAACAATTAAATTAAAACAATGTATAAATATAGAAGATAATAAGTGAGGAATAATATTTATCAACAATTGGATGTATACTTATAAAATTGGACTAAAGATGACTCCGACAAGAAGGGTATACAAAGCGTTTCACGAACAACTCGTGTACCAAGCTCATTAATCACCAACTAGCGAGAATCACGATGCCCCTTAACGCGCTCAAACCCACTCGTGTGTTTCTTAATGCAGCAAATAGGTTCCCACACATATACCGTATTAATATGCTCGTGAACCGTTAGTGAGACTTGAAGCATTTATCATAGGCGCTGAGATACATAGTGCTCGCGTGGAGTAGCGACAATCATGATCTCACTTAGCACGCTCAAACCCCCTCGTGTGTATCTCCCTACACACATATAGTTTCACACACCTATATTGTATTAACTGCGCTTGCGAACCGTGTGTAAAACCGAAAATATTTATCAGAAGAGATGGGGTGCACTCCGCCTTGCATAACAGAAATTCATAGCGAAGACACCGGTAGGAGAGAGAACAACTCTTACATGTACAAATTTAAATCCGGTAGTAAATAATGTTTTTTCCAAATCATGCAAGGCGAGTAAATAATACATACAATTCAAAAGACATACAACTATAAAAAAATATAGAACTTAATAAGTGAGGCCCAATATTTTGGGTCATAAAATGCGGGTTACAATATTTATCTACTATTAGATGCACAGTCATAAAAACGCGCCGATGAATAAGCATAAAATCCGACTAAAGATTTTGTGATGACTCATATTATAATTACCTCATTAATTCCTGCGATTTTTACATTTACCCTGAGCAATATATATATGTGCCGATCTGGTCGCCGATAAACAAAACAAATCCAGAGGAGTAAATATCAGCAGCAAAACAATGGTAAACCCGCTAGGGCCACACCACTCTTCTTCTTCTTCTTCTTCTTCTTCCTCCACCTCTCGATCGGGCCAGCGTCCCGCCTCGGGATTTGCTAGGCTGCTCTGGACGAACTCCTCCTCCTCCTCCTCCTCTGCTCGCGCGCCCGTGGAAAAATGCCGCCTCCGCCTCCCCGCCTGCTGCTCTACTTATACCCACCACTCGCCCTCCCGCCTAGCTAGGAGCATGTCGGCCAGCGCCATGGAGGACCTCCGCCCCAAGAGCATGGCGTGCGCCGGGGTCGGGGGCGATACGTCGTCGTCGTCGTCGTCATCGGCCAGCGCCGCGGCGTCCAGGATCATAGCGCAGTGGGCGGCGCGGCGCCGGCAGGCCTGCGAGCAGATGGTGCTCGGCGGGCTCGACCGCCGGGACCGCGACTCGGAGCTCATGGCGCTCGCGCGCCTCCACGCCGTCTCCACCATGCTCGACGCCTCCTCCTTCCTCCGCGCCCGCGCCGACGCCACGGACGACGACGACGACGGGAGGCGCGCGCGGTCGCCGGAGCGCGCGCTCGTGCGGCGGATCGCGCGGGAGTGGACCGCCTCCGCGCCCGCGCAGCAGCCGCAGGGCGCCCCGCGCGGAGGCGACGGCGTCGGCGTCGGCGGAGGCGAGGAGTGGCTGGGCGAGACGGAGCGCGAGCGCGTGCGGACGGTGCGGGAGCGCGTCCGCCGGGCCAGCCAGGGCGGCGACGGCGTGGACGGCCGCGCGCCGGGGCTCCGCGGGCGGCAGGCGCGCGCGCCGAGCGCGGCCAGGCGCATGTCTATGGAGCGGCTGCGCGAGCTCCAGGGCCTCTCGGAGCACCGCGCCGTGTCCTCCTTCGCCCACCGCGGCCGCATCCAGGTCCGTCCGTCAACTCAAACCCCGGCATCCTCTGCTCCTCTTCACTCTGCCCCAAAATACAAATTTTTCCTCTTAAAAAAAACTTCGTTTGGTCGACGATCAGAGTGTCAGAAACAGGAGTAGTAGTCGTATTTTCTAATCTTCTTCAACATTTGTAGGGAGTATTTTATGTTTTCCTTTACATTTGGCATGTCAACATGATCGTCATCCATCACAATGGGGTCCTCAGCACATTGCTGTTTGCAGCACCTGATGATAGCAGCTGAAAAGTTTGCATCTTTCTGCCCCAAAACCCCACCTGTACTTGATTCATGCCTATTGTGCCTGCACCTCTCACTCTGGAAACACATGAGTTGAAGCTGAACATTCCCATTGTTCTCCCTTTTTATGTTGGATCATGTGTTGCACTACAAGAAGCTACGTTAACGGGCATAATTTACGGCTATCAAGTAGTACCGATTTACTAGATCATATCTTATCTGCTGATCTGGAAAAGTGAGCACTGTTTCCATTTTTATCTTTCATATGATTGAATGTTATTGTTTCCAGTCCATTCTGCGAGGCAGAATCTCTCGCGGCGGAAGGCCTGCGCAGGACGGCGGGCCGATTTCTACGGCGGCGGCCGGAGAAGCAGGACAGGTTACACAGAGTCATCCTGCCTCTGGAGCAGAAAACATTGCCAGTGATCAAGTCGTTCGTGACCATGTCCATGACATGGAGAATGCCTCTGCCAGCCATGAGATCCAGACGCTTCAGTCGTCAACACAAGATCAATCCGCCAACGTACCGAACACTAGGGATGCTCTGGAGAATGGCCAGCTTGATCAGGAACAAGGCATGCACGGGTACCAGGAGTACTCGTCGGACTCGGGGACCTCGGAGCAGAGCGGCGAGCAGTCCGGCTCTTCCTCCTCCGACGGCAACGGCAGCGCGCGGCAGGAAGCCATAGCTTACGTGCAGCCTCCACCCAGTGTGCAGTGGCCAGGGGAGACATCGGGATCGGGCGCCAGTGGCCAGGAAGCAGAGGAGGAGGAGGAGGAGGAGGAGGAGGAGGAATGGCATGTCATTGATAACCCAGAAGCAGCCGAAGCACAGCAATGGCGGCCGGAAGATATAGGCGGCTTCGCTCGGCATAACCGTCTCCAGGAAGACGCGCTCTATGGAATGTACAGGGCGGAGCTCAGAGAACTCCTAAGCAGGTAGACTAAGGATCACATAATTTTTTGCAGTGTATAAATTGTTTCATCATCGTGCTTGATAAAGATCACATAATCATCTCTGTTGGTTTGTAGGCGCAGCGTCTCCAATCTTCTCAGCAGCGGCTTCCGCGAGAGCCTGGACCAGCTCGTGCACTCATACGCTCAGAGGCAGGAGCATGATCCTCCGGCTCCACTCAACAATGGACCAGATCGGGCCGGGGACGCCGCCGCAGCCGCGCAGCCTCCCGCCGGCCAAAGGCAGCAGCGGCGCTGGCGGATGGTGCCGCCTCGTCGTGACTGGAGCCGGCAACCCGTGCACCGCCCAGATGAACTTGTGAGTCTCCCCTCCCCCTCTTTCTTCAGGATGCCATCTTGGGGTATTATTGCTGAGGAGCAGGAATGTGTGTGGCAGGAAGTTGATGAGGCCATCCACGACCTGCGGGACGACATGGCCGTGCTCCAGCGCGGGATGGCCAGCACGCAGCAGATGCTGCAGGCGTGCATGGAGATGCAGGTCGAGCTGCAGAGGTCCATCCGGCAGGAGGTCGCCTCTGCCATGCACCGCTCTCTGTCTGTCCATGGTCTGTCATATCATATCACTCTCCCCTCTTCTTGCTCCTCATCATTCATCTCCTGGCATCTATCTATCTATCTATCTATCTATCTATCTATCTATCCATGGTGATTGACCAAAGAGACTAATCTGGATTCTGAACTTATGCCAGGGACAGTTAGATGGTATGATGATGGATCACAGTGGGAGCTGGTGAGGAAAGGGACCTGCTGCATCTGCTGCGACAGCCAGATCGACTCGCTTCTCTACAGGTCTGTTATGCTTCCATGTGCCATCTCTCACCTTAATTATCTCCACACATTTTGTGACATTAGTTGCACAAGGACTTACTCGGTAACACAAAAATGTGACATTGGTTCATCTTCTGCAAACGTTTTCAGGTGTGGGCACATGTGCACCTGCTCAAAGTGCGCCCGCGAGCTGCTCCGCGGGGCCGGCAAGTGCCCGCTGTGCCGCGCGCCCATCGTCGAGGTCGTCCGGGCTTACAGCATAATCTGACAGATCTTTACAACAGAAGAAAAACAAACATAAGCTGTCTACTAGAGGAGAGGAGTGGTTCTTAGTCTGACTGGACGGAGGGTTTATGTTCTGACGGCAGGAGTTGTCTGTGTACTCGCTAGGGGTTTTGCTAGTTTCTGAAACTAGTGTTGAATTTATCTATTTGTTTTCTGTGGCCTCCATTACCATGCCGATGTGCCATCATACAAACTTTTAATCCAATAGCCTTGTAATGCAATAAGTTATCAAAGAGATTATTTGCTGGAAATAAAAAATTAGGTCTGCCATGTGTTAAATGTCTCTTGGAATGTTAATTCAGTCCCCTGATCTGTACTGAACCAAGTGTAAACTTTCGGTTGAACGATGGGGTTGAAGCGTATGCCTCTTAGCAGGGACACGTGCGTGTTTTTTTTTTCAAAGGGAGAATATACGCCGGATTTTTTCATCTGGACGATGCATGCAGTCATTTTTATTAATTATTCATAAAGACCTTACAAAGTAATACGGCACTATGTTTGAAGCCATCATCTTGGCAACACACCTGTCGCTACTCCTATCTCCTTGATGTAGGGGTGCCAAATGTCCGAGCCTAATATCAAACAGACATCGCACCAAAGCCTAACATCTAAAGCCGTATGCCCCAACCAAGCCACAATGCCGGGTTTGGGTCACACACCGGTCTGGCGCACCCTAAGAGGCCTCCACAATGCGTGCGTGTTATTTATATATGCAACAAATTACATCCAGAGATTACAAGGCTTGAGATAGAATAAAAGAATCAAATCGAATTCCAAACCCTTATCTTTACGGGTTGGTTTACATTGTAGCAAACTCTATATAACACCGATAACAAAAGAATTTTGTCACTGAACAAATGACAGGACATACATGAAATATATCCAAGCAATTTGCTGACCAAATCTACTATGTCTAAGCGAGCTCACTCCAAAAGCAAAAAACAACCGTACAATACAATTGTTTTCTGGCAAACTGCCACACCCATTGTCATTACCAACATTGTTGCATGTTGTCTTAGAGCATCTCCAACGGACGCCCCAAACGACACGCGCGCGGTAAACCTAGCTTTTAGCGCGCGCGGGGCGGTTTGCCGCGCTCCAGCGGCCGCGGGAAACAAGCGCGCGCCGGAATCGTTTGCGCGCGCGCGCGAAAAGGCGCCAGCTCGCGCGCAAGATTTGGCGCGCCGCTTCGCGCGCGCCTATAAAGCTGCGCGCCGCTTCGCCACGCGCTTCTCCACACTTCCTTTTCCCCTCTTCCTCTCCCTCTCTGCCACGCGCCGCTCCAGCGCCCCGCCACCGACGCGCCGCCGAGGAGCGTCCGGCTACCGCGGCGTCCGCCTGCGCCCCAACGGCTGCTACACCGCGGAGATACGCTCCGGCGAACTCCGGCTCGGCCTCGGCACGTACGGGACGGCGCGTGAGGCCGCCCGCGCGTACGACGCGGCGGCGTGGCGCCTAGGCCGGCCGCGCGGCCAGATGAACTTTCAAGATGTGTACACGCTCTAGCAAGCGCTCAACCTCGCCCCTCTGCCTCGTCTGAACACGGCGGAAGACCGTGTGGAGCACGCCGAGCAGCAACGCCGCCTCCTCGTCGCCCAGGAGGACGAGTGGGTCATGGCGGAGTGGCGCCAGCGCCACCCGGAGGACGTCGCCTACGAGCAGACCTACTGGGCAAGGCGCCGCGAGGAGGACACGCGAAGGCGCCGCGAGACGCGGTTGGAAAGGCGTCAGCGGAAGGCGTTGGTGAATGCGCAGTCCGACATCGTTGCAGCAGGTGGGCAGTCGTTCTTCGCGCCGAACGATGATCGGTGGCTGGACATCTGGCTAGACACCTCGGACGACACCGCCGAGGATGATAATGGTGATGATGATAGCGACTTAGAGTAGTTTTATCTAGTTGCACCGTAGTTTATCTATGCTTTCGAACTATCTATCTAGTTGCACCGTTGTAAAATACCTTTATATTGTTTTTTATTTATGTAATCTATCTAGTTTTTATTTTATCTATGCGTTCGAAAGTTAAAAAAAATATTGTGTGCGCGCTGCATTTTTTGCGCGCTGCTGCAGCGGCGTGCGCGCGCTGCATTTTAGCGCGGCTGCTGGAGCGGGCGCAGCGCGCCGCGCCAAACCAGGCGATGGGCGCGCGCTAAAGCTGTTTTTTGCGCGCGCCGCGTTGGGCGCCTGTTGGAAATGCTCTTAGTCACTGAGAGTAGTTCAGCGCAAGTGGTCATGGATCTTTGCATATCACCGTGGTCGGCTAGCTCCGGTGCCGCTACTCTCCCGTTTGTTCCGCAATCACCATGACCACGGTCTCTTGGGGGTTGCGAGCACCATCACTGGTTGTAGCAGCAGATGCTACTTAGTTTCATGGGTTGCGACTGCACGTGACAGTGCAACGACACACGGGGCAGGAGTTGCGGTGGCGTAGCCACCGCTCGATGCAGTGGGAGTGGAACATGTGGCCGCACGCGTGAGCTGCCCTCATGTCGCCACCGCCAACGCATAAGGGCTCGAGGCACACCGGACATTCACCGACGGGGCCGGAGTTGGAGGTAGGTCGGGTTGGAGGTGGAGATGGAGGCGGGATTGTAGGTGGAGTTGGGGTTGAAGCTGACAGTGCACCGGCACACAGGGCATGAGCCTTGTTGGTTGAGCCACGGCTCGATGCAATGCGAGTGGAACACATGGCCGCAAGCGTGTGCTGCCCTGACGTCGCCACAATCAAGGCGCAAGGCCTCGAGGCACACCGGACATTCGCCGATGGAGGTGGAGGTGGAGGCGGGGTCAGGGATGAGGATGGAGGTGGGGTTGTCAGTGCACTGGCACACGGGGCAGGAGCCCCGGCTGTGGAGCCATGGCTCGATGCAAGACGCATGGAACACGTGGGCGCATGCCTGCGCCGCCATGATGTTGGTACGCCCGTGTAATGGCTCCAGGCACACCGGGCAGTTACCGAGGCCAGAGTTGGAGGCGTCTCCCCGTGCAGGGCGGGCCGGCGCTGCTCGAGGAGGCGGTGGCACGTCATCGCATGTGGTCGTTGTCGCTACTGGAGGCGGCGGTGGCACGTCAAAGCCGGGGGGCGTGGTCGCGACTGGAGGAGGCGGTGGCTCGTCAACGCGGTCGGCCGTTGTCACTGATGCTGGCGGAGGCGGCGTCGCTGGCCCGTCGGCTGACCATTCGGAGAGGCGGTTGAAGCTGTCGCGCACGCGGTCGAGGAACCTGCGGCGGGCGTCGAAGATGGCGCGGCGACGAGCGAGGAAGGAGTAGACGCATTAGGCGACGATGCAGAGCGCAAAGGAGACGAACACGCCGGCACATACCGGCCCCGAGAAGAGGTTGATGCCCGGCCGCCGCCCGGCCCCGGCGCCAGAGGACGTGCGGCCTACACCATCAATCGCCGGCGTCGGCCTGTCGGCGCCACCGCCGTCCATGTGGACGGTCGACCTGCCGATGCGCCGGGGCGGCGCCGCTGCGGCCATGTGCGATCGATCCCGATCCGTGTGGAATCTTTCGCACAGGCTGAGATGCAAATGGAAGAGTATATGTAGCCAGGCAGCCGGAGATGGAAGAGCCAAGCTAAGCTAAAGGCAGTGCACTGAAGAACTCGTCTCACATGTCACCGCCGCGTCGCCACCGTGGGATTCTAGCTGGCTCCCATTGCACTGACGTCGAAGCCACTTTTTTTTAGCAACTATACTTCTGTTTAAGAGTGCACGAGACATTTTTACTTTGCGCGTCTTGCTCCAAATATTTGTAGGTCAAATGATATGCCAAATATATTTTTCGTGAAAAACCCAATGGCGCGACTTAGTGACACCTAAATGAATTTAAATAATCTTTTGTTAGCTTGTCGTGGACAGAGATGTATAGGGACGTCATGTGTTATAAAATGGAGATTGCATATGAGTCTTGTACCTTTTGACTTGAAGAAGAAAAGGCAAGGAGAAAGAGCTTTTGCGTGTGCTGGTTGCTTTGTGGCGTAGGATTCCATCATCATTCCCGGGGATAAATCAGATTAGTGCTTAGCTTTCGGAAATGTACATACGGGCATTGTCATTCTACAGACTTTTTTTAGGCTTCTTGGCGCCCAAGTTTTGCAATGTATATACGGCCCCATTAGACTCGATGCAATCAAATACATCAATATCAACCGCGTCAGTCTCAAATACATCAAGGGCATGTTTGGTTTAAGATCGCCACGCCTAAGCTTAGTAATGCCACAACAGCTCAGGCCTGTGTTTGGTACAGTGCCACATTTGTTTCCACCTACATGGTCCATATGGCATAAGCACAATTATTATTGGCAAATCTTGCCGCACTTGTAGTGGCCATTTTGTTTGTCACATTTTTGTTTGCGGCTATAATTTGCCTGAGGTTAGTTGTGGCAAAGTTAGTCATAAATCATAAATCAAACATTCCCCAATACATTTTTCTTACAAAAAAATAGCAATATCATGTTCGTGTAACTGGTTAGGAATCGCCTTATTTGGTAGGGCAATAACAAAATTGTCTCTTTGAGGCATGTCTAGCAGAGAAAAACGGTCTTTTCTTTTTTAAACGAAGAGAAAAACGGCCTTCTGTTGGGCTTTTTAATCCAGGAAGAAGCAACAGACACCGAGTGGTTGTTAGTATTGATAGTACTCCCTTTGTTTTTAAATATAAGTCTTCTAAAAGACTTCAACGTGGATTAGATACGGATATATATAGACGAACTTTAGAGTGAGATTCATCCATTTAGCTCCGTATGTGGTTCATATTAAAATCCTCTAAAAAGTCTTATATTTAGAAATGGAGGAAATAGATTATTAGTACTATTATTCAGTGATCACCTTATCAATGATAAATATAAAGAATACTCGCTCCTAGACACGATAATTGAAACAAAACTAGAAAGCGCCCGCCTGAACTTGCATGGTCGTGTATGACTTGGCATTCTGGACGATGGAGGTGACTAGTAGCACAAGACTTTACGTACACAGTCGCCGGCAGACGGCACGGTCGTGCGTGTAAAGGAGGACATGCCCGGTCGGATCGGAGATGCTCCTACTAGAAAGCAAGAAAGCAAGCAAGCAAAAGCTTTTATTTGCGTGTGCACCAGTGCTATGTGAAGTGGACTTCCAACAGCAGCGCCGATTCCTCCCATTTTCTTTTTGAACACAGCAGCGTCCATTCAACAATAGTATATATCACTGATACCACTTTGCATTGTATCCATAATTCGATCAATCACACCCAAGAAAAGAAGACCCGCCGTACTTACACATCCAAAAACATCTGAAAAAAGTACTCTCGCGCGTGCATGCACACACACACACACACACACACACACACACACACTTGCTGATTAATACAATATTTATGATAATATATGTTCATACTACATTACTTATACACAAAAACACATATATTAAAATTGGCTTATTGTTTTTCGCTTCGGGGCCGGAAATTTGTTCTCTTGTGCAGCTTACAAGTTACCACATCATTTGATGTACATTTACACATATGTAGAAGACACTATAAGTTTTCACATAAAAAAATATTGAACTTTAAAGAAATACAAATCTTTTTAAAAAAAATACATGGCTCTGAGGTGTTTGGGAACCAAAATTTCGCACTCACATGTCCTTCCCTTTTAATAAGGGTGAGCTAACAAAAAATGAAGAAAATTTGAATCAGCGAGGTATAATATTAAAAAAAACTATGTGTAAATAGATAAGAAATTATGTGGTATAATATTTATCTATGATCAGGTATATAGTTATTAATTTGGACTAAAGATAACCCCAATATGAACATACAGGACGTTTTAGGGACAACTCGAATACCAAGCTCAAATAATTGTCAACTAGCAATAATCACGATCTCCCTTAACGCGCTCAAACCCACTCGTGTGTCTCTTATTGCATGCATAGAGGTTCCCGCGCATATATCGTATTAACTGCACTCGTGAACTGTTAGTGAGACTTGAAACATTTCTCTGAGGCGATGAGATGCACGCCGCCTTGCATAATGGAAATACCGGAAGGAGGGAGAGATTCTTGTTGTACAAATTTAAATTAGCTAGCACATAATAATTAAAATTAAAACATTATGTATAAATATAGAAGATTATAAGCGAGGTATAATATTTATCTACCATTTGATGTATAATTATAAAATTGGACTAAAGATGACTCCGGCAAGAAGGGTATACAAAAGCATTTTATGAACAACTCGTGTACCAAGCTCATTAATCACCAACTAGCGACAATGATGATCTCCCTTAATTCGCTGAAAGCTTGAAACTCACTCATGTGTATCTTATTGCACTCACATAAGTTCCCACACATATATCATATTAATTGCGTTCATGAACCATTAGTGAGACTTGAAACGTTTATCTGAGATGAGAAGATGAGATGCACGTCGCCTTGTATAACGGAAAAACCGAGATGAAGGAGAGCTATTCTCACGTGTACAAGTTTAATCAGCAAGCCAATAATAATTAGAATCAAAGCATTATATAAATATAGAAGATAATAAGTGAGGTATAATATTTATCTACTATTAGATGTATAGTTATAAAATTGGACTAAAAATAACTTCGACAGGAACAGGCTATATAATGTGTTTTATGGACAACTAGTATACCAAGCTCACTAATCATCAACTAGTGGCGATGTCCCTTAATCCCTAGTGGCGATGTCCCTTTATCTATCTTTAAGATGGAACACAATCTAGTTCAGCTATCTTTAAGAAATACAGAAGTCAGATAAGTTGTAATAGGTGTAGAATTTTATCTAACATGTCACTTGACTAAATAAGTACTACTCGTCTCAGCGTAGTTTTATAAGAACTGCTTCTCTAATCTCTTCTACTGTATTTAGGGGTTACACAGTAAACATTTTCTGTTCATAAATCGCAAGATCTGCTTGCTTCAAAAAAATTGATATGACATGAAGCTCACATAAACATCTTTTAAAATGGCAAGCATAGTTCATGGTAGATGTACTCAATAATATTTTCAGAGTTTTCAGACAAGCAACAGTGATTGATCACCAGATTACCTTCCTTACGCTCTTGAACTCCAACTGTAGTGGGCAGAAAGCCTTATGAAGCTCTGAGTGCTAATAATGTCACCAGATGCTGATGGATGATGATGCGGAGAACTGTGGATCAGAAGCCCTAAGATCCAACAAGTACTCGGCCTTGCCATGCTCTGCACCGATGTCCTTCTCCCCCAGCGTCGCAGTGGCTTAGTCGACCGAGCTGCGTAAAGTTGTCAAGCTGCTCCTCGGTTTGTAGTAGCAGAGAACATAGAGATCGAAATGGTCTTTTAAGCGAATGAAAATATGTAACAAAAAGTTACAGAACTGTGTCTCAAATAAAAGACAGGGAGAAAGTTTTGGGGTCATGTCCATTGCAACATATTCAGTGCTTGAGTGCGATTGCATTTCTCTGCACCGAGTGTAGGTAATTATTACTTAGTAGAGAAATTTGATATTGTAACCTGTTCCGAAGTCTCGGAAAGAAATATGGGCATATGACGGCGTGACTCATCAGGCCTACAACATAAGCAAGTGGCACCGTAAGCAGAAAGTTGAACTTTGAAGCATCAACATCAACCACAAGACTAAGACAACAAGCCTTATTATACAATCAGTCAATCACATAATCAAAGAGAACAACCAACGGCTGCACAATCAAGTTTCACTTCCATAGGCTGGTGACAAGCTCCTGAGCCATAACTAGAAACAATTCAATCACAGCAAGAGGCTTCAACTAGAAGCTCCCCTCCACACCAACCATCTATAATTCAACCTCTCGGTCATTATCAGGGACGAGCAAGTCGTAAGTAGCAATTCCCAACTAGACTCAAGTCAAGTAGAGCAAGATGGGGAAAATAAAATTGGAGAAGAAAAGCGGTCCGGCTCACCACGGCAGCGCGATCGCGAGGGTTGTTGTAGCGGTAACTCTGCCCGTAGCCGCACGCCCTTGTGCAGAGGTAGTAGACGCAGTTGGTCGTAGGGAAGCGGTGACGAGGGGCGGCGCGCCAAGAAGCAAGGTCGCAGAGGAGAGTTGACTAGGGACGGCGCGCCAGGATGGAGAATCGCAGGGGGGTGGTGAGGGGCGGCCTTCCGAGACGGAGGATCGCAGGGGAGTGGTGAGCGGCGGCGCTCCGGTATGCAGGTAGGCTGAGGGGCGGTGGGCGGCGTGGGAGAGATCGAGAGGAACAGGGAGGCTGGGAAAAGGTAATGACCTAGATTAATTGTGAAGCCAACTTAGGCCGGGCCACAAGAGTCTGGAGTTGTGGAGCACACATCTAAAACGCATATGCTACAATGCTTATTATCTGAATCTATTGTGAATTTTGCAACATACAGTCAAAACGTTGAAGAATATATGTTGCATTATAGGTTTTTTTTTTGTAGTGATGGGACGAAGTCTTCAATCTTATATCTTCATAGTCCAGGAGTCCGGCTGAAGGTATAGTCCAGTCATCCGGACACCCCCCAATCCAGGACTCTCTCAGTAGCCCCTGAACCAGGCTTCAATGACAACGAGTCCGACATACAGATTGTCTTCGGCATTGCAAGGCGGGTTCCTCCTCCAAATACTTCATAGAAGATTTTCAACACAAAGATAATGTCCGGCTCTGCAAAATAAGTTTCCACATATTTCCATAGAGAGAATAATATTTACACAAATCTAATCTGCTGACGTATTCCGTAGTGTGACATCGCACCACGGCCAAGCCTTCATTCGAATCGTTTTATTGTCCCACCTCAGCGTGTCATGCGAGGCGGTTCCTTGGCACGTCTTGTTAAAGCAGAGATTGTGTCCCCTTATTCTGGGATTCTCATCAATACGGGCGTGGGCAACCCAACCGCTTCTAGGACTCCTAAACTGTAGGCAAGTCCAAACGGCCACGGAGAGGACGCTTGATATTTACCCTCTTTATAAAGGGACAAGGCTATTATTTTTTCCCTCCCGTGCTCAATCGAATCCTTCCCCCACCTCAAGCTCAAACACCCAAAGTTCAGGTCAGGTGCTCCGAACCTTCAATCATGTCCGTATCTAGCCTTCAAGGCTGATGGATGCCTTCCTCCGTCACGAAAGAAGACATCAAAAAGTTGAGGGAGGCCAGATATCTGACCGCCGAGGTTTCGCATCAGCTGCCTGCCCGAGGGCAGGCCGTCCCCTCCCCCGAACCCAACGAAAACGTCGTGTTCGTCTCCCACTTCCTCCGAGGTCTAGGCCTTGCTCTGGATCCTTTCGTCAGGGGTTTGATGTTTTATTACGGGCTAGATTTCCATGATCTAGCTCTGGACTCCTTTCTTCATATCACGACATTTATTGTCATGTGTGAGGCCTTCCTCCGGGTTACCCCTCACTTTGGCCTGTGGCTCAAGACCTTTGAAGTAAAGCCGAAGATGATCGAGGAGCAACATGCAGCGTGTGGAGGTGCCTCAATATGCAAGATGACGGGAGCTCCATGGCCCAAAGGTTCCATTCCAGAGGTGTCTGAATTGTGGCAACAGGAGTGGTTCTACATCACGGCTCCTAGAAGTGCCAAGTGGGCGGCCACCCCTCTTTTCCGCTTGGGCCCTCCACCACAACTGATGTCATGGATCAGTAGAGGTCTGAGCTGGGGTCCAGCCAAGGACGTGCCTATATTGCAAAGCCGCACTCGAGATCTCTTCAATGGAGATTTTAGTTTGGTTGCGGTAATACAAGTTATGTTGGTTCGTCAAGTCCAGCCTTGCAAACGCCGGCCCCTTCGCTTGTGGGAGTTCAATCCCGAGGGACCGCGTGTCATTCAAAATTTCCTCGGCCTGACGCGCGAGGAGATGTACAAGTCATTCTTCAGACCTCAGGTAGAGTGTCCGGAAATCACCGAGGACGTGGGCCTGAGCAGTAACCGCGCCGCCGAACAGGTAAGGAATCTTTCGGCCGAACATACTATCTCTCATTTGTTACGAAGTTATTTCTGAGAGTTCGCTTTCTGACCAGGACTGGCTAACAAAGGCGAAGTTGATTCGGTGTTCGGCCCCCCTCCCTAAGGGTTTGGACAATCCGCTATTGGAAAAGATGCTCCAGGTCGCACCTTGCCCGGAGCCCTTGAAGGAAGATACTGGGGAGGATAATACGGGCGGACGCGGGCCCCCAACGCTGCCCATTCTAACCGAGGGAGCGAGCGTCTCCATGAAGGAAGACGACCAGAGGATGAAAAGGACTGCGTCCGGGGATTCGGAAGCTGAAGCTTCCAAATGGGAGAAGAAGTCTCCCACAGAGGGTCCTACCTTGGGGGGTGCTTTTGCCACACAAAGTCCGCGGGGGGGTCAATTCTCCAGCGAGTCGTAAGTGACCCGAAATACTCTAATAGTACAGGTATGCCATCTTTTTCTTCTGAGGAAATAACCACCGCATATATCTTTGCAGTTCGGGCCTTAGCCCCTCTCAAATGAGCTCGTCTTCGGGGGATCTTCTTCCAGAGATGATGGAGAGCGAAACGCCTCCTCCGGACTCCTCCGCTCCGGAAGCGGGCGACCCCGAAGTGTCATCGCGGAGGGCCTCTCCGAGTCCGGTGAGGCCAGAAGATAATCCCATTGACCCCCGAAGCTCCCAGTGTCCGGCTCCCGAAGAGAGCAGACAAAAGAGTCCGGCACCGTCTGGTACGCGATCGGATGTTCTGAGGGAGTTGGTGGGGCGAGCGGCCATCTCAGATGAACACCGGATGCTGATGAATACGGTGATGGAGAGAAGCTCGTCCGCCGAAAGCGGATTGCATGAAGCTTTTATGAGTCTACTGACAGACTTTGAGGTACGTAAAATAATATATGATAGTCCTACACATGCTAGGTGTGCCCTGTGTAGATAGTAGCCCCTGAGACTCTGGTTGTCGTCGGAAACGGCAACGAACAGAGGATCATATTCCCAGGTAATAACCATACTGCCTCTATGTGCAGGTGATGGAAGCTCCGGTGGCTAGCCGGACTAGCGAGTTTGCCCATTTAAAACGGCAGTTGGATGCGGCAGAGGCCGACATCGAGCTTGTTAACAAAAGGCTTGACGAGGCACAGGGTAAGTGTCATTATCTGGTAAACGCCACATAGTAAGAGCAGCATGATGCCAGTATCTTTAATATGTTGTGACTGCAGATGGAGCTGCCACTGTTGAAGCCTTGTGGGCAGAACTTGCCCGAGCCAAGGAACAAGCGAGGTTTGGTAATGCGGCTGCTTTGAAGGCGGCCGAAGAGTTGAAAGCTGATTAGGCCGCGCATTGCAAGAGCCGAGATAAGATGGCCAAGATGGCCATAGAATTAAAAGCCGTCGCCGACCGTTGCCGGGTTCTTGAAAAGGAAAACCTAGCAAAGGCATCGGACCTTGAGAAGGCTACTGCGACGAGAAAAGACATCCGCTCTGCTATGAGGGCGAAGAAGGAGGAGCTGCGGGAAGCCGGGGATATTGTAGCTGAGAAATCCTTTATGTTGCGGAGGAAGTTCGGAGATCCACGGTATGCCTCTCTGGATCGGCTATGGAGTTCGGAGGATGTGTATATGGATTTGGCGGCGAGCGCTGCCGATGCGGCCAAGTACTTCCAGGGTCAAACGGACCGTGAAGTGGACCAGCTGTTTTGGACACAATTCCATTCTCCTGAGCGTCCGCTTTCATTGACTGACCAATTAGCCGAATGGGCCGAACTGAATAGGTTATCTGGACTCGCCATGAGGTCTGTTGTGGATCAGCTATGGCCGGAAAGGCCAAACCCGAACAGCTATTTCTGCTTGGTGCAGCAGTTTCTTGACGTGGTGCCGCGCATTAATGCGATGAAGAGGTCGGCGTGCATAGAGGGCTCACGGATGGCCTTTGCCCGTGTTAAAGCATACTGGGCGGAGATGGATGCTACCACTGTTGCAGCGCGGGATTCGGCCATAGGTCGAATGGCTGCTGAGCACTACTTTGAAGAAGTTCTTGAGGGTGCTCGTTTGATAGAGACCCAGTGCTCAAAAAATATTATGTTTGAGTGATATGTAATCTCATTGTAAGCGAAATGCTTTTATAAATTTTTATAAGGCTATTTTTATACTTTTGCCTGAAAGTAACATGATGCCTCCTGGGCGGCCGTTTATGTATACATGTGTATAACCTGAAAGATTGCAGCCGTCGGCTTCAACCCCCACGCATATAATGCAGAGGTGCTCGCAAAAAACACGCGTTCACACTTAACCCAACGTCTTGGTCCTATTAAGGAGGTGATAGCGGAGCAAGCGAGGCAACCGGACTATAAGGCGGAGGAATTCTAACATTCCAATAGGTCATCGAGTGGTTGACCAGTCTCACGCTATATCATGACAGTCAGTTTTCGGCTTTCTCTACTGAGGTGCTCGTCCGGATGAACCAGGGCACAATCGCAGTAGTTCTCCTGGTGCTACCTTAGCCGGTAAAGCGGAACGTAAGGCACCAAAACACAGGAGCCGGGCAAACCCAACATTTGACCAAAGACAATGATTCGGAGCTGATGCATATAGGGCCAAACTCGCGACGCCGAACACTCCCTAAGATATTCGGTCTTTGTGGTATAAACCGGGCCTAATAATGGCCTTTGTGAGAAGCCCCTTGTGTCCAGGTACGTGCATTGTTCTGGCGTGGCCACATGCCAAGACGTCAGCATCCTTCTCAACGGTGGATATGTATCAACAAGAGACAGTAAAAAAGGTTTACGCAGGGTCTTAATCTAAAAAGAATCCTTGGAGCGGGTCCCTGCTGCACGTCTGCGCCTGTGTCTCCGTTGTGCCGTATCCTGGACGGGTGTAGCACGATGATCGTCTGTAGAAGAGAGAAATTAGGTGAAAAAGTTGTCGTGCAAAAAGATAGTTTTTAAAGAAACTATGTATAATTCAAGATGAGAAGAAATTGCCACTTGTCTGCGCGTGTTGAGCCCCTTGTATTGACAAATAGGGGTGTGACCATTTATTCGATATAAATAGCGGCGCCGGACTTGATTAGTTGTGTCTGAGGTCTTGACGACCTATTGGATGCTTTCGCTGATTCGGGCGCCTTTAGTGTGCGGCTGCCAAGGCAGCCACACTCTCTTCGGCGCGTAGAGATCGCTTGATATTTCCGTTCACTGAAATGATGCCACGTGGACCGTGCATCTTGAGTGTGCGGGAGGCGTAGTGTGGTATTGCATTAAAGCGAGCGAAAGCTTCGCGTCCGAGCAGTGCTTGATAGCCACTTTGGAACGGAGCGACGTGGAAGGTTAAATGCTCGCGACGGAAGTTATCGAGGGAGCCGAATATAACTTGTAGTAGGAGGGAGCTCGTACAACGAGCCCCTGGGCCTGGCGTTACTCCTTTAAAGGTAGTATTGCTATGGCGAATTTTTGTTGGGTCTAACCCCATCCCGCGGATTGTATCCTGATATATTAGGTTTAGATTGCTGCCACCGTCCATCAAGACTCGTGTGAAGTGATATCCGCCAATTACTGGGTCTAATACCAGGGCAGCCCATCCTGCGCATCGGATACTTGCTGAGTAATCGCAATGGTCGAAAGTGATCGGTTGAGACAACCAGTGGCAGGACTTCGCGGTGACAGGCACTTGGGTATATTTTCCTGGGAGTGCCGCGTTGTTTTTTTCCCTTGATCATGTGTAACACGTTTGCTGTTTTGACTTCTGGTGGAAATTTCTTTTGTTCCGCAATGTCTTGCTTGGGAGGCTCGTCCTCGTCTTCACTTGGTGTATCCTCCCCCTTGTGTACGGCGTTGAGCTTGCTGGACTGCTTGAAGACCCAACATTCTCTGTGGGTATGATTAGCAGGTTTACCAGGGGTACTATGGATCTGACATACTTGGTCCAGAATTTTGTTGAGGCTGGACAGTTCATCCCTGGTGCCTTTAGAGGGCGGCTTTTGACCTAGCCGAGAGCTTTTGAATCCGGCGTTTACTGCCGTGCCCTTCGTGCTGTCTTCTTTATTCCGGTGTTTGTTATTGCTATTGCGCCGTGATTTCCTGTTTCCATCTCAAACTCCAGATGTACTGGGGTCGCTGCTGCTGCATCTGGCTAGTCAGCTGTCCTCACCCGCGCAAAAGCGGGTCATGAGGCTTGTTAATGCAGCCATCGTTCTCGGCTTATTTTGGCCGAGGTGTCTGGCGAGCCATTCATCACGGACGCTATGCTTAAAAGCTGTCAAGGCTTCGGCGTACGGATAGCCGACAATCTGGTTCTTTTTAGTAAGAAACATGTTCCAAAGCTTTCGGGCTGACTCTCTGGGCTGTTGAGTTATATGACTCAAATCGTTCGCATCCGGAGGTCGGACATAAGTCCCTTAAAAATTTGCCTGAAAGGCGTCTTCGAGCTCTTCCCAACTTCCAATGGAGCTTTCGGGGAGGCCTTTAAGCCAGTGACGAGCTGGCCCTTTGAGCTTGAGGGGTAAGTACTTGATGGCGTGGAGATCATCTCCTCGAGCCATATGGATATGAAGGATGTAGTCCTCAGTCCAGACCCCGGGGTCTGTTATTCCGTCGTATGTCTCTATGTTTACGGGCTTGAATCCCTCTGGAGATTCATGGTCCAGCACCTCATCGGAGAAACATAGGGGGTGTGCGGCACCCCTGTAGCTGGGTGTACCGCGTTGTTCGGATGTTTGTTGTGTTGCATTGTATGCTGGGGCGCGCTTGCTTGGTCCATAGATGGATCTTGTTGCGCCGTCCTTTGGGTGCGAGCCCTCGCATGGGTCGCGTGTTGTATTGTGAGTGGCGTTGTATGCCGCTCTGTGTTGGTGGAGGGGTCGTCTATCCGGCCAGGTGGCTGCTTTGATATTTGGTTGTGGGGGGTCTGAGGCCTCCTCATCGAATTCAGGTAGCAGCTTCCGCTTTGGGTAGCTCTTGGAGGGGCGATTGTCACCGTACCTCGCTGCTGTGTTGAGTATTTTACTCCATCTGATTCGCAGTGTGTCTTGCGCAGCCTTGAGCCTTTGCTTCTGCTTTTTAAGACTCCTCGCGGTGGCAACAAGCCTTTTACGGGCATTCTGCTGCTCCGGGTGCCTGTCCGGCGTTATGTCGTACAGACCATTATACTTGATAGAATTTGTTTGTTCGGTTTGATTATCCGGATTGCCGTTGTCTGGCAGCGGTTCGCCCTGCTCCAGCGCTGGGTCTGTGTGATCGTTATTTCTGTCGAGGCGGGATTTGGGGCGGCGCTTGCGTTGCCGCTTTGACTGCTTCTCAAGGGAACAAGCCTTCGGTGCGTCCTTCCGCTCCTCGTCGTTATCTTTTGGTGCGCCCATCATGTATACGTCATATGACGAGGTGGCTTTCCAGGGCCCAATAGAGGCTGGTTCTTCATCGTCTCCTTCATCGGCGTTCATACCGTCGATGTCTTCGGAGTCGAAGTCGAGCATGTCGGTTAAATCGTCGACAGTGGCTACAAAGTGGGTGGTGGGTGGGCTTTGAATTTCTTCATTGTCCGTATCCCAACCTTGCTGACCGTAGTCCGGCCAGGACTCTTCTGATAAAGAGAGAGACTTTAGTGTCTTCAGAATATAGCCGAAAGACGAGTGCTGAAAGATGTCCGCGGTAGTAAACTCCATGATCGGTGCCCAATCGGATTCGATCGGCAGGGGCGCGGAGGGTTAGGAGTCCAGAGAGGAGTCCGGCTCCGTGGAGTCACGAGTCTCGCGGAGTGCGGGGCTGGTGTTCGGCTCGATCGCCGTTGGGATCGCAGCCCCCGAGGCGGCGTCCAACCACCCATCCTCGATCGGTGCAGTTGGCTCCGAATTAAGGGTCAAAGCCGATGCAGGTGCAGCCTCCAGGGCACTGTTCGGCGGCAGTGCTAGATCATGCTCGTCGTGACAGTGCGGCGCGCTCGGCAGTGGCTCGAATCCGTCGAAAATTAAGTCACCGCGGATGTCAGCCGTGTAGTTTAAACTTCGAAATCTGACCTGACGGCCAGGGGCATAGCTTTCGATCTGCTCCAGATGGCCACCGAAGACGAAGATCTGTCCGGGGAGGAAGGTCTCACCCTGGACTGCATTGCTATTGATGATCGTAGGAGCCATCAAGCCTAACAGCGACGACACAGAGGAACTCTCAATGAAAGCACCAATGTCGGTGTCAAAACCGGCGGATCTCGGGTAGGGGGTCCCGAACTGTGCGTCTAGGCCCGATGGTAATAGGAGGCAAGAGACATGAAGTTTTACCCAGGTTCGGGCCCTTTTGATGGAAATAAAACCCTACGTCCTGCTTGATTAATATTGGTGATATGGGTAGTACAAGAGTAGATTTACCACGAGATCGGAGAGGCTAAACCCTAGAAGTTAGCCTATGGTCTGATTGTTGTTCTGTATGTTGTCCTGCGAACTAAAACCCTCCGGTTTATATAGACACCGGAGAGGGTTAGGGTTATACAAAGTCGGTTACAATGGTCGGAGATCTACATATCCGTATTGCCAAGCTTGCCTTCCATGCCAAGGAAAGTCCCTTCCGGACACGGGACGAAGTCTTCAATCTTGTATCTTCATAGTCCAGGAGTCCGGCTGAAGGTATAGTCCGGCCATCCGGACACCCCCTAATCCAGGACTCCCTCACACGCTCAGCATTTTAAAATACAAGTCACCCATTAAAAAAATTCAAATACATGTTGAACATCTTTCTAATACACAGTGAACATGCTCTTCAAATATATTTGACATTTTTAAATTCATAGTCAACACTTCTAAAACATATTTGATTTTTTTACAGAATCACATTTTTTAAAATATACTCCCTCCGTTCCTAAATATAAGACCTTTTAGAGATTCCAATATGAAGTACATGCGAAGAAAAATGTGTGAATCTATATTCTAAAATATGTCTCTATACATTCGCATGTAGTTAATATTGAGATTTCTAAAAGATCTTATATTTAAAAATGGAGGGAGTACTTAACATTTTTACATAGACAGTGATTATTTTTAAGTACACGGTGAATGTTTTTAATACACAATAATCATTTTGTAAACACATGACAAAATTAAAAAAACATATTAAGCATCTTTAAAAAAGATGGTGATCGTTTTTTAAGTATAAGATACATGACCAACATTTTTTTAATACATGATGAACATTTTTAATATACAATGAAGAATTTTCAAATACATGATGAAAATGTTTGTATAAAGACGTGAACAGTTATCTAAATACACAATAAAAAATCACCCGATGATCCTTTGTCAAACACACAATCACATGATGAACATTTTATCAAGCATTTTTAGAAATTATAGGAGCACTCTTCTAAAATGTTCAAACCTATTAATTAAAACATTTTTCAAAAAGAAAAGAAAAAACAGAAGAGGAGGAAGATGAAAAATTATACATAATGACAGATCCTCGCTCTTAGTCCAATGTTGATAAAACCGGTACCAAGGTGTAGTGGGCCGGCCCATGAGGATAGTTGTAGGGAACTGGCTACTCCAACGAGTGGCGCACATGCAGTGTGACACTTGTCACAACCTGGGTGGTGGGAGTAATGTTGCAAAGAGTACTCTTTAATTAGTGATTTCGGGGTCCTCCTATTTGACGTGATTAGCGTCAAATGACCATTGTTTCACATGAGCCCGCTCCGATTGGGCCAGCCCATTAGCGACTCAACAGGTACTACAACGACTTGACCGAGGTACTAGAGCAACTTTACCGAAAATTGCGACTAAAATATTTTAGCGACTTGGCTGGATACTATAGCGAGCACTTTTTTATTTGGTTTTAAGAAAAGTGAAATGTTTCCAAAAAAATTGAGAACATTTAAGGTAAACTGTTAAACCATTTTTGAAAAATAGTTAACATTTTTTCAAAAACACAAACATTTTAAAGTGACTTTGAACTTTTTTCAAAAGTACAAACATAATTTAAAATTATGAAACATTTAAAAAAAGGCCAACATTCATTGAAAACGTGAACATTTATGCAGGATACCTCCTAGACGTGCCAGGGTAAGATGCGTGGGTGGTCGTCAAAGAGGAAGAGGTCCAAGAAGCCTGATGCGTGCCCTCTTCACATCAGACAGACAACCTGTCGTGTGCAAACTTCTCCTCCCTTCGTCTCTCCTTGCAAGGAAAGGCGGCTAGGTTTTCTGTCTCCCGTCGACGACGCGCCTTCGGCTCGCTTCAATGCTTGTAGTCGTGATTAGAAGATCTATGAATCTGGATGTATTTTTTATTATTTCTGATAGATCGAAAGTTTTCCAAAAAAAAAAAACCAACAACCTGCCACCCTCACCAAAAAAAAAGGCCTGCGCCACATCCCTCCCGCCCGGGTGGGCCGGCCGGGATGTCACGTACCACGCAGCACTCCAAGAAAACCGCGGCGGCACGTCGCACAGAAACTCCACCGAAAGCGAAAGCTCCCTCCCGCCGATTGTTTGCCCGCTAAAATCCATTTCTTGTTTCTTTTTCCGGAACCCACTCTATCCATCTCCCGTTGTTTTGGCACCGCCGCCCAACCCACCCTCCCGAAACCATGGGCCGACGCACCTATAAAACCCTCCTGCCCCCCATCTCCGCCGTCCCACACCACCACCAGTTCACCGGAGCAAGAAGATAGACCCACCTCCACCGACCGACCGACCATGCGGGCGAGCTGCAACGGCTGCCGGGTGCTGCGCAAGGGCTGCGCCGACGACTGCACCATCCGCCCCTGCCTGGCCTGGATCCGGAGCCCCGACGCGCAGGCCAACGCCACCGTCTTCCTCGCCAAGTTCTACGGCCGCGCGGGGCTCATCAACCTGCTCGCCGCCGCCCCCGACGACGCCCAGCGCCCGGCGCTCTTCCGCTCGCTGCTCTACGAGGCCAACCCCGTCTTCGGCGCCTCCGGGCTCTTCTCCACGGGGAACTGGGAGGCCTGCCAGGCCGCCGTCCAGGCCGTGCTCGAGGGCCGCCCCATCCCCCAGGTCGCCGCCGACCAGGCCGCCCCGCACCCCGGCCTCCTCGCGGCCTACGGCGTTCGCCATATCCCCAAGGACGGCATTGACCGTGCGTCCGCCGCACTCCGCGCCTCGCGCGCAAGCTTCAAGCGCGCGTCCTCCTCCTCTTCCACGGCCAGACCCGAGCGCAACGGTGGCCTCGGCGAGGAGACGGCCGGCAGCAGCCACGACCACGCTGTTGAAGACGACGGCGAGGCGCTGGCAGACAAGCAGAAGAGGGTACAATCGTTCTCGTCGGAGGCCGAGGCGGGCTCGCACGTGAGCCAGGCAGAGCAGAGCGCGAGCGCCCCTGTGCCGCAGGTGGCACAGGACGACGGCGAAATTGACCTGGAGCTCACCCTCGGGTTCGGGCCAGCCGCGCGCGTGCTGAGGTCGCCGCCGGCACGCTTCGAGGCTAGCAGATTGAGCACCAAGTCGGGCCACGCCGGTCTGCTGCTTGGGCTGCCGGCGTGAAACTAGAGACGCGGCGACAGTGCCGTCCTTCCTACTGCTGGCTGGGAGAGAGAGAGACAAAAATGTCAGTTTTTTTGGGATCATCGTTCGTGCCATATCGACACCTTTGGGATAGAGATATCTCTTACTAGAAGAGAAGAAAATTGTGTAGTACCTAGAACCTGTAAAAATTAAATTAAATCAAGAAACCTTTTTGTCTCTACTGAGGGATTTGTTCAATGGGATACATCTATTAATTAATTTCCAAAAATAAATGACTATATCTGTCTTGTTTTGGTATTTGAAGACTATGCGTGAGAGGGGAGTGAATACAATAGCGTGTACACCTTAGAGATACATGTAATCCCTCCGTTTCTTTTTTGTCTGCATATAAAATTTGGTCAAAGTCAAACTTTGTAAAGTTTGACCAACTTTATTGCAAAAAACATTAACGTCTACAATACTAAGCTACACCCTCCGTTTCAAAATAGATGACTCAACTTTGTACTAATAGACTAAAAAGAAATGAAGGGAATACTTTTGGAGGTGAATCGAAATTTCACGGACCTCGACACAGCGGCACCGACTGCACTTGCACATGCCGCATGATTCAACCAAATCCGGCAGAACATAACCTTCACGCATCCTCCGCCAGCACTCGACGCACCATCCAATCCGAGGCAAAGCAGGAAAGGGCTTTATTCCAACTCTAGGATGTGACCACCTCGTCGCCCCAAACAGACACAAAACATAAGAAAAATGTACTCCTGCCAAAAAACATGGAAAAAATAACGCATGGGAGCCCTCCTGTTGGCGGGGCATCATGATCCGCCGCATTTCTAAGATATGAAAGGGATATTTTTGTATAGGGGGTAAGACATCCACTAAGTTGCAGCAGAAGTTGGAGCTTTATTAATGAGAAGATGTGGTCATAGAGATACATAAATGGTCATGAGGAACACCAGGCTATAGATTGGGACCCTGCAATGGAGAGAGAACTTGGCAAGGTTATGGGCTTCATAATTCAACTCACACCATTTGAAAAAAAAATCTCAACTGATAAAGTTGTGCGGCAAAAGTTGGTTATATTTGGAAAGTTGGGAATGAGCGAAATGTGTTGGGTAGGTCCAACTAAAATGAACCTGGGCCAGAAGTTGGGCCTACGCCGACTCACATGGCCGACCTCAGATCGAGGTATCCCCGTCCCCGTGTAGTGCATGTTGCTACATCTTTCTGACACTGAGAGGATGTGAAACCTTGCCAAGGTTCCTTCTATTGCCGACCACTAGTTGCAACCGCTGCAACACTCGCCACCCGGTCACTGTCGCCCGTCACTAAGAGAGAGAGAGCGAGAGACAAAAATGTTAGTTTTTTGGGGATCATCGTTTGTGCCATATCGACACCTTTGGGATAGAGATATCTCTTACTAAAAGAGAAGAAAATTGTGTAGTACCTAGAACCAATAAAAATTAAATTAAATCAAGAAACCTGCTGAGGGATTTGTTCAAGGGGATACATCTATTAATTAATTTCCAAAAATAAATGACTATCTCTGTCTTGTTTTGGTATTTTGAAGACTATACGTGAGAGGGGAGTGAATACAATAGCGTGTACACCTTAGAGATACATGTACTCCCTTCGTTTCTTTTTAGTCTGCATATAAGATTTGGTCAAAGTCAAACTTTGTAAAGTTTGACCAACTTTATTGCAAAAAATATCAAGGTCTACAATACTAAGCTACTCTCTCTATTCCAAAATAGATGACTCAACTTTGTACTAACAGACTAAACAGAAATGGAGGGAGTACTTTTGGAGGTGAATCGAAATTTCACGGACCTCGACACAGCGACACCGACTGCACCTGCACATGCCGCATGATTCAACCAAATCCGGCGGAACATAACCTTCGCGCATCCTCCGCCAGCACTCGACGCACCACCCAATCCGAGGTAAAGCAGGAAAGGGCCTTATTGCAACTCTAGGATGTGACCGCCTCGTCACCCCAAACACACACAAAACGTAAAAAAAATGTACTCCTGCCAAAAAACCTGGAAAAAAGAAGGCATGGGAGCCCTCCTGCTGGCGGGGCATCGTGATCCGCCGCACCTCTAAGATATGAGAGGGATATTTTCATATAGGGGGTAAGACATCCACTAAGTTGCAGCAAAAGTTGGACCTTTATTAATAAGAAGAGGTGGTCATAGAGACATATAAAGGATCATGAGGAACACCAGGCTATAGATCAGGACCCTGCAATGGGGAGAGAACTTGGCAAGGTTATGGGCTTCATGATTCAACTCACACCATTTGAAACTAAAATCACAACTGATAAAGTTATGCGGCAAAAGTTGGTTGTATTTGAAAAGTTGGGAATGAGCGAAATGTGTTGGGTAGGTCCAACTGAAATGAACCTGGGCCAGAAGTTGGGCCTACGCCGACTCACATGGCCGACCTTAGATCGAGGTATCCCCGCCCCGTGTAGTGCATGTTGCTACATCTTTCTGACACTGAGAGGATGTAAAACCTTGCCAAGGTTCCTTCTATTGCCGACCACTAGTTGCAACCGCCGCAACACTCGCCACCCGGTCACTGTCACCCGCCACTAAGAGAGAGAGACAAAAATGTTAGTTTTTTGGGATCATCGTTCGTGCCATATCGACACCTTTGGGATAGAGATATCTCTTACTAGAAGAGAAGAAAATTGTGTAGTACCTAGAACCTGTAAAAATTAAATTAAATCAAGAAACCTGCTGAGGGATTTGTTCAAAGGGATACATCTATTAATTAATTTCCAAAAATAAATGACTATCTCTGTCTTGTTTTGGTATTTGGAAGACTATACGTGAGAGGGGAGTGAATACAATAGCGTGTACACCTTAGAGATACATGTACCCCCTCCATTTCTTTTTTGTCTGCATATAAGATTTGGTCAAAGTCAAACTTTGTAAAGTTTGACCAACTTTATTGCAAAAAATATCAAGGTCTACAATACTAAACTACTCCCTCTGTTCCAAAATAGATGACTCAACTTTGTACTAACAGACTAAACAGAAATGGAGGGAGTACTTTTGGAGGTGAATCGAAATTTCACTGACCTCCACACAGCGGCACCGACTGCACCTGCACATGCCGCATGATTCAACCAAATCCGGCGGAACATAACCTTCGCGCATCCTCCGCCAACACTCGACGCACCACCCAATCCGAGGCAAAGCAGGAAAGGGCCTTATTCCAACTCTAGGATGTGACCGCCTCGTCGCCCCAAACAGACACAAAACATAAAAAAATGTACTCCTGCCAAAAAACCTGGAAAAAAGAAGGCATGGGAGCCCTCCTGCTGGCGGGGCATCGTGATCCGCCGCACCTCTAAGATATGAGAGGGATATTTTCGTATAGGGGGTAAGTCATCCACTAAGTTGCAGTAAAAGTTGGAGCTTTATTAATGAGAAGAGGTGGTCATAGAGATACATAAAGGGTCATGAGGAACACCAGGCTAGAGATCGGGACCCTGCAATGGAGAGAGAACTTGGCAAGGTTATGGGCTTCATAATTCAACTCACACCATTTGGAACTAAGATCACAACTGATAAAGTTATGCGGCAAAAGTTGGTTGTATTCGGGAAGTTGGGAATGAGCGAAATGTGTTGGGAATGGGCCGGAAGTTGGGCCTACGCCGACTCACATGGCCGACCTTAGATCGAGGTATCCCCGTCCCCATGTAGTGCATGCTGCTACATCTTTCTGACACTAAGAGGATGTGGAACCTTGCCAAGGTTCCTTCTATTGCCGACCACTGGTTGCAATCGCCGCAACACTCGCCGCCCGGTCACTGTCGCCCGTCATATTTGTCTTCTGTTCCTTGAATTTGATGGTATGTATGTCCTCCCCAACCCCCCTCCACTCATCTGTCCACTGCCCCCAATCTCCATATCATTTGATGCGAGAAATTTCCAATATATTAAGGTTCACCAAAGGAACAACGACTCAAGTAAGCATGAAATTTTCAACCCATCTCAGAATTTTCAACGACACAATGGTGCTGACTACATGAGTGCATGACGCATGATGGAACATAACCTTCACACGCCTTTCACTGCCATTGATCGCACCACCGGAATGGGGACATAGCAGAAATTACCCTATTCCAACTCTAGGATGTGGATGCCTCACTACCACACAAAACCTAAACGAGACCCTCTTACTGGTGGTGGACCTGGATCCGCTGCACCTCCAAGGCTCATAGGACCATCGAAGGTGAGGCGGGCCGTGAGCGACAACTACAAGAAGCGAGGGCTGCTGGATGTGAGGAGACATGATTTTTTTTAAAGATGGGTGAGATTCGTATAGGGAAAAATCACCCACTCAAGTTGCAGCAAAAGTATTTTTTAGGGGTAGCAAAAGTTGTCTTTTTTTAGAAAGAAAAAGTTGGCTATGATTGGAAAATTGGGATGAGATCAATTTGTTGGGTCCACCCAACTGAAATGAGTCGGAAAGACATGGGAGGAGGACACAAACCTCATAAGTCCTACGATGGAGTTGTATCTCATCGAGTTTCATCGGACAAAGATGGAACAAACACTAATGCAATGACATCCCCTTTCTAGGACGTCGCTGCCTTGGACAAGCACTAATTGCACCAGAACGTATGCCCAACGGTTGACACCAATCTACAACTCGTTGGAACACCTACCCCTCCGAGGAAGGCCATCAACATGGAGAAAGCGAGGAACTATTATTTTGGAATTTGACATACAAACAAACCCAACCCCCAGCCCCAGGCTTTTGCCAGCCCATTAGCCAACTATAATCCCTCCACGGCTGTGCAGATAACACTTCGACCATCTCCTAAAAAAATGAGTAATGCTACACTTACGAAGAAGTTTAATGTAATCTTACGTGATTAGCCACATGTCAAAATTTGTGATTGGGTTTAGGGTGAGGAGGGGCCCACCCCGATTAAAATCTTGCGGGGGGAGGGGGGGGTATTATTCAGGGAAGGTTACGTAAAATCTTACTGCGTAACTATTCGTAAGTGTAGGATTATTAAAAAAGAATCTCTCACCCGATTGAAAGCGGAGGAAACCTCACCTCGATCAGGCACTATGCCGCCGCCCTAGTCAGCCCACGCTACGCCCCGTTTGCCTCTCATTCTTCCCATTATTCTGCAAGTCTCCAACTCCTGCTAAACTGCAGTGCGCACACACCCGGTTAAAACAAGTAATTTGTAACTTGTACCATCTAAATTCGTTTTTGCTACTCCTTCCATATCAGTCAAACTCAGTGAGTTGCTGATTTTAAATATATTACTTAGTCAATTTTATTTCATTGTGAACAATGATTTAGAAATCCAAGGTGGTGTGCTATATGGAGCTTGATGTATTTGCAAGCGTTAATGATATTAAGATCAAACAGTGCTATCATAAATGCAGAAACGCAAGAGGCTACTACCTCGTGCACTTTGTGAGAATGATGTATTATGTGTTATCTTTCTATGTGCAAAATTTCATATGAACGATCGACTTGGTCCATGTCTATTGTCTTGTTTCTAAATACTTCATTTTATGTTTGCAGCTGAAGGTCCTTCTCATTTCTGGTGAAGGAATGATGACCTAAAGTTGAGCAAGTCTTCGTTAATTTGGTACCAACGCTTGCAATGATACACTTTGTTAAAACTATATTTTTTTGATTTTTTTCTCGTGGTAATAATGAATTCATGCTTCATTTTAATGTGATTTTTTAACATACTTTGGTATGTGTGGTATTTGACATTATTTTTAGTAACTTAACTTAGCCCTAGGCTTTGAGAAATCCTGCCTCTGGCTGTGGAGATGAGGGAGTTATTTTGACGTGTAGAAATCTAAATCAGCAAGCGAATAATAATTACAATCACAGCACTATGTATAAATATAAATGATAATATGTGAGGTATAATATTTATGTACTATTAGATGTATAGTTATAAAACTGGACTAAAGATGACTCCAAGATGAACTGGTTATACAATGCTTTTTATGGACAACTCGTATACCAAGCTCATTAATCACCAACTAGCGAAAATCATGATCTCCCTTAACGCACTCAATCCTACTCGTGTGTCTTCCTGCATGCATACATGTTCCCACATATGTATCAAATTTACTGTGGTTGCGAACTGTGGGTGAGACTAGAAACATTTATTACAGGTGATGAGCGCCGCTTTGCATAACAGAAATACTGGAAGGAGGGGATGATTCTCATGTGTACAAATATGAATCAACAAGTAAATAATAAATAAAAATATGGCAAACATAGAAATTGACTAAGTGAGCTATAATATTTCGGTCATAAAAAGCGTTATAATATTTATCTATGATTATATGTATTGTCTTAAATTTGGACTAAAGATGTATGGTCTTTAATATTTACCTATTTTTTATTTTTGTTTGTCTCTATCTTTTAAAATTTGAAATATATCAACAGAAAAAGAAACAATTCAACTATCTCTTGTAAATTTCATGAACCAAAATTCATGAACATTTTTTAGACCCTTGAACATATTTTTAAAACCCATGAACTTTTTTTTAAAATCCACATACAATTTTTAGTCCATATGTATTTTAAAATTGTAACACTTGCAAAAAAACATTAATATTTTTAAGTATATGAAAAACTAAATTTCATGTGCATTTTTCTTAAATCTGTGAACATTTTGAAACACCGCAATTATTTTTTGAATTCATAAACCCTTTTTGCAACCCGCAAAAAATATAGTATGATTACTAGAACACCTAGAAAATGTGATGAAAGCTAAATTTAGAGAGAAAAATAAGTTGCACCATGATGAAAGCTAAAAATTATTGTATGATTATTTTTATCTTTTTATTTTCATGGTGTTTTTGTTCTTTCGAGTTTTTAGGGTTCTTAATTTTTTTTGGTTTTCTTAGGTTTTTTCCGTTTCTCGATTTTTTCCAGGTTCTTCTCTGTCACGAGTGGGCAGTACATGTTTACTTTCGTGTGAAGCATAGTGGTGATTTTATTTTTCCTTTTTTCTTCTTCTTTTTTCCTTTCTTTTTCAATTTGCGAACATGTTGCTAATTCGTGAACATCTTTTGAAATTATCAACATATTTTAAAATCATGATCATTTTTTGAAATTGTGAACATTTTAAAAATTCGTCAACATTTTTTGAATTCGTGATTTATTTTTTGAAATCGTGAACATTGTGAAATATTGTGGTTTGAATATTGTCAAACATTTAGTTTTCAACCCAGGGTACTGCAGTGACTTGACCGAATATTGTGTAGCCTTGACTTGGATAGTAGCAAGCATATTTTTTAGTCGGTTCTTTATTTAGTTTTGGAAAAGGTGAATTTAAAAAAAATTGAGAACATGTTTGCTAAAAGGTGAAACTGTTTTTGAATTTTTTTCAAAAACACTAACTTTTAAAGTAGTATTTGTGAACATTATTTAAGACACAATAATCTTATGAAGGACTATATTTTTTAGAACACAATTGTAATTATTAAATATTAAAAAAAAGGATACCTCCTTGACATGCTCTGGTAAGTGGCGTAGATTGTTGCCGAAAAGGTAGAGGTTGAAGCCTGATGCCCGCGGTCTTCTTGTCAGACAGGCAACCTGCCTGTCTTCACCATATCCCTCCCTCTCGGGTTGGCCAGGATGTCCCCTACCATGCAACGCGCACACAGCACTCCAAGAAAACCGCGGCGGCACCCCCCGGAAAGATACTCCACCGAAAGCTCCCTCCCGCCTATTGTTTCTCGGCTAAAATCCATTTCTTTCTGAAAAATCAATTCGGTTGAAAAGTGAATGCAGTAACTATGTTTTCCAAACACCCCATTCCTATCATAGAAGACCGGCACCTTTGGATGAGCCCGAACTCATTAGACCCGGTGAACAATAAGATAAAATAAAATAGCATGAAAAAATTGAAAATTCCGATTATTTTGTGGTGCAATATGCTCACACACATGAGCATTTTGAACCACAAAAAGAAATAGATTAAAAAATTACTATTTAAGACGATTTTACTGTTGCTCAAATGAGAGAATAGCCGCATCCGTTTCTTTGTTTCTTCCATTTGTGGAACCCCCGGGTGAGCACAGCACCGGCCGGCATGATCGATCTCCCATTGTTTTGGCAGCGGCGCCGAACCCACCCTCCCAAAACCGTGGGCCAACACACCTATAAAACCCTCCGGCCCTCTCCGCCGTCCCACATCACCATCACCACCACCACTTCACCGGAGCAGGAACACAGAACCACCTCCACCGACCGACCGACCGACGATGCGGGCGAGCTGCAACGGCTGCCGGGCCCTGCGCAAGGGCTGCGCCGACGACTGCACCATCCGCCCCTGCCTGACCTGGATCCGGGGCGCCGACGCGCAGGCCAACGCCACCGTCTTCCTCGCCAAGTTCTACGGCCGCGCCGGGCTGCTCAACCTCCTCGCCGCCGGCACCGACCCCGCCCTCCGGCCGGCGCTCTTCCGCTCGCTGCTCTACGAGGCGTGCGGCCGGGTGGCCAACCCCGTCTACGGCGCCACCGGGCTCTTCACGACGGGCCAGTGGGAGGCGTGCCAGGACGCCGTCCAGGCCGTCTTCGAGGGCCGCCGCATCCCCGTCCCGTCCGGGGACTTCAGGCATCCCGGTTTCGTGGCGGCCTTCGACGTCCGCCGCCATGTCCCCAGGCCCAATGTCGTCCCTGCGCCTGCAAACGCCGCCGGCCCGCTCGGCGTGTCGCACGCTGGGCGCACCATGTTCAAGCGCGCGTCCTCCTCTTCGACGGCCAAATCCAAGAGCCCCTCCGGCGCCAAGCGCGACGGTGACCTCGACCGCGTGCCGAGCCACGGCGAATCGGCCGGCAGCCACGACCACGTCGAAGACGACGGCGTGGCGGTGGCAGTGGCAGCCAAGCAGGTGAGGGGAGAGTCCGGGGACACCGAGGCTGAGGCGGCCTCGCACGTCAGCCAGGCAGAGCGGAACCCCCCAGTGCTGCCGCAGGTGGCCCGCGACGACGACGAAATTGGGCTGGAGCTGACGCTCGGGTTCGGGCCGTCAACGCGCGTGATGAGGTCGCCGCCGGCGCGCTCCGACGCGGCCAGCAGCTCGGGCGCCGAGTGCGGCCACATCGGCCTGCTGCTTGACCTGCCGGTGTGAGACAAGAGACGCGGCGACAGTGCCGTCCTTCGTACTGCTGGCCGAGAGAGACAAAGAGACAAAAATGGCAGTTTTTTTGGGATCATCGTTCGTGTCATACTGACACCAGTGCCTATAAGAGAGAAGAATAATGCCGTACCTGAAACCTGGAGATTTTCAAATTAAATTCAAGAAGTATCTGTGTATGCTGAGTGCTTTGTTCCTGGGTATACATCAATAAAATCAATTAATTTTCAGAACATAAATGACTGCGTAAGGGGGAGTGAGCGACTGATTGTGCTATTAAATACAACAATAGCGTGTACTCCTTATGATACATGTACTTTTGTAGGTAGATCAAAACTTCACGGACCTCGACACACCGGCATCGACTCCGCCTGCACACCCGCGGGATCAAACAAGATTCAACGTAACATAACCTTCACCTGCCCTTCGCCGGAAGCAGAGGCACCACCCAAGCGGGGACAAAGCAGGAAATGACCTTATTCCAACTCTAGGACGCGATCGTCTCTCGCCACCCTGGAACAGACACAAAACGTAAAAAAAGAAGGAAGAAACGGAAGCCCTACTGATGGCGTGAGAGGGAAGTGAGTGATTGATTGCACTATTAAAATCAGAACATGGCGTGTACACCTTAGAGATGCATGTACTTTTAGAGGTAGATCGAAACTTTAGGAGCCTCGACACCGCGGCACCGGCTGCACCAGCACACGCCACAGGATCCAAACAAAACCTAGTTGAACATAATCTTCACGCATCTCCCGTCGGCACCGGAAGCACCACCTAAGAGGGGACAAAGCGGAAAAGAACCTTATGGCATCTTCAAGGCGGACCCGCAAAACCGCCCGCATCTGTCCGGACCGTCGAAGCCATTCAACGCGGGCATGTATCGGTCTGCGGGGCGGTCCGGACGCTTTTTCTCCCGCAAACCAGAGACTAAGTGGGGGAAGTTTGCGGGAGCCCGGATACCAGATATGTAGGACTCCAACACCCTCGGCCCACCCAAAACCATTCCCGGACCCCGCGCCTCCACCCTCCCCATTTTCTCTTCTTCCTTCTTTCTCTCTTGCCTTCGTCGCCGCTCCACCACCCCGGCCCTGGACGAAGGACCATGGATGTTTGGGAAGTCGTTGTTGGTGGTTGAAGATTTTGATCCGATGAAAAGCACCAAGGAGTATGAGTTCAAACGGGTGCCGATTTGGGTGAGAGTCTTCGATCTACCGCTGGGAATGATGTGTCGCGATGCAGGACTGGCTATTGGGGAGATTATTGGTGAAGCACTAGAAGTAGATGCGGGAGCAGATGGTATGGCAGCAGGGAAGTACTTGCGAATTAAGGTGCGCATGGACATATCGAGGCCAATTATGAGAGGCTTTGTGCTTGATGTTGAAGATGATAAGGAGAAGGAGAAGAAGATATTAACCGTTGAGGAAAAGAAGAAGGAGGAGGAAGAGAACTGGAGGCGTTTCGAGTACGAATTCCTACCAGACTTTTGTTATATATGTGGCAGGCTCGACCATGTGGAGAATGAGTGCTCAGTAAGGCTGAAAAGGGGAAGTCAAGCAGCTCGGACCCTGGCTTAAAGCAAGTATACCCAAGGCTACAAATGAAATGAGCCGGGGGAGCTGGAGTGATGGCAGAGGAAGATATGATGGGCATAGCAGCGGGAGCGGAAAGAGCTTTGGCTGGGGTTACAACAGGAGCAAACCAGGGAGTGATAGTGATAGTTGGAGGAAAGAAAAGACTGGTGCTCGGCATCGTATATCTGAGCATGTATCCTAGGAGGTTACGAGCCCGCAAAAAAATCGAATGAAAATATGTAGATTGAGGAGAAGGATAAAGATCTTCACAATGTGGGGCAGGACAAGACCAGCAAAAAACAACTAATTTTTGGTGTTGGAGGAGAACAGAATGAACCCATGGAAGATGGGTTGGGGAGGAGTGACCTGGGAAGGGATCTAAGTGCATCTGGAATGCCAGCGGGTACTTTTGAAGAGATGAAGAAAGGGGGTCATGGCGAGTTTGTTGGTGTAGCTAGAAGGGAGGAGAAAGGGGAAAGGGAGGCGCGTGTGGGGGGGGGGGAGCCAACAAAGGACACAAGAAAGGGCAAGGACGGTGGCAAAGGGGGAGGGCGCAGTTTCAGAAGGAAAGAACGCAAAAGTGGGAAGGATGATAGCACCGTGCTGGACGTAACTGTGGGTGCAAAGAGGGGGAGTGGACATGGAGTGGGAGGGAGAGGAGGATGGGAGTGCTAAGAGGTACAAGGCGGAGGGGAACATGACCAACACCGTTGAAGCGGGGCGGTCGGAACAGCACTGCAGCCACCATTGAAGGTTATCGCATGGAACTGCCGGGGGCTTGGGAACCCAGCGGCAGTTCGGGGCCTTCTGGAGCTCTAGAGGGTTGAAGATCCTGACATACTCTTCCTGTCCGAAACAAAGATGAGGGAGAGGGAGATTGACTTTCTACGGTGGCGTTTGAATCTGGCAAACATGGTGGTGGTGGATAGTGTGGGGCGTAGTGGCGGGTTGGCGATGTTCTGGAGGAGGGGTGTGGAGGTACGGTTGAGATGGAAGGGGAGGTACCATATTGATGCGGATGTAGTAAATGAGGATGGCAGCAAGTGGAGATTGGCAGGAGTCTATGGCGAATCGAGTGTAGGAGAGAAGGAAAACATGTGGAGGCTTCTTAGAGCTCTCCATGGGCAGTCAAACCTACCATGGCTCTGCCTAGGAGACTTCAACGAGATCATGTTTGGGGGTGAGAAGGAAGGAGGGCGGCTCGGGCCCATGGCTGTATGGAAGCTTTCTGAAGATGCCTTGAACACTGTCGGCTGGAGGACCTGGGGTTTCTTGGAGATCCTTTCACCTGGAGAAATAATTGGACGGATGCAGAGGGGTACACGCGGGAGAGACTAGACCGGGCAGTGGCGAACGTGGATTGGAGGTGTATGTTCCCTCTGCATAAAATTATTAACGGCGACCCAAGACATTCGGACCATCGCCCAATCATTGTTGAGCTTAACGGACAAAGTCTGCAGGCGGCTGCGGGTCGGGGTCCAAAGTGCTTTAGATTTTAGGCGCGGTGGCTCCAAGAAGAGGGATGTGGCCAGGTGGTGGAGGAGGCTTGGAATGAAGTGTTTCAGGAGGGGGTTAGTTCGGTGGGAGAGGTAGTGAGAAGGGTGGGTGCAGGATTACTAAAGTGAGATAGGGAGGTGCTGGGGGAGTTGAAACAATTAAGAATGTCAAAAAGGAACTTGAGCGGTGTAGACGAGGAGGAATACAGGCACAACATTTCCCGAGAGCATTTACTGAGGTATAAGATGAACTGCCTTGAGAGCCAACACAACTTGTATTGGCAGCAGAGAGCACATGGAAATTGGCTGCAGTACGGCGACCGAAACACACGTTTCTTTCACACACACGCGTCGGAGAGACGGAGGAAGAATTTAATTAGAAGATTGAGGAAGGAAGAAGGGAGTGTAGTGGAGAGGGAGGAAGATATAGGACCCTTTACATATAACTACTACAAAAGTTTGTTCGTATCTTCTGCAGGAACACCAAAAGACGATATCTTAAAGCACGTTCCCCTGTCAGTGACCCCGCCAATGAATGATATCCTCACCAAACTTTTTCAGGGGAGGAAGTGGAAAGTTCTCTCGATGCAATTGGTGATTTAAAAGCTCCAGGACCTGATGGCATGCCGGCGGTTTTCTATAAGAAGTTTTGGCAGAAGGTTGGGCCGAAGGTGAAAGAGGAAGTACTCGGTGTTCTTAATGGTAACCCTATGCCGGAGGGGTGGAATGAGACTACAATAGTGCTGATCCCCAAAGTTAAGGACCCAGAATTCTATCACAATATCGCCCAATCAGTCTTTGCAATGTCCTGTACAAGCTCATTTCAAAAGTTTTGGCAAATCGGTTGAAGTTGATCCCGCCAGACATAATTTCCCCAACCCAATCTGCCTTTGTTCCTGGGCGCATGATTACCGATAATGTGTTACTCGCCTACGAGATCACCCATCTAATGCATCACAAGAAGGGCGGCAAACAAGGGATTGTGGCTGTGAAACTAGACATGAGCAAGGCATATGACAGGGTGGAGTGGAGTTTCCTCGAAGGAATGATGGACAAGATGGGTTTTGCTCCTGCCTGGGTGAATTTGGTTATGAAGTGTGTGAGGTCTGTCTCCTATCGGGTTAAGTTCAATAATAAGGTTACCAAGGCTTTCTTCCCTCAGAGGGGTTTGCGACAAGGCGACCCTTTGTCACCGTACCTGTTTATCCTCTGTGCAAATGCTTTCTCAGTGTTGTTGCAGCAAGCGGAGGTGGATCAGACCATTGCGGGAGTTAAAGTCTGTCCTGGCGCCCCGAGCATCAACCATTTGTTCTTCGCTGATGACTCCTTAATAGTGATGAAAGCTACAGCAGCAAGTGTTGCCCGTCTTCGGGAGATACTTGCATTATATGAGGCCCAGTTTGGACAGAAAATAAACAGAGAGAAGTCTTCGGCCTTTTTCAGTAAGAAGACTGATTCTACCAACAAACAGCAAGTACTGAATGTCCTAGGTATCCCATCTGAATCACAGAATGAACGATACCTTGGTTTGCCGGTTCACCTGGGATCAGCAAAGAGCAAAGAATTTGAGTACATAAAGGAGAGCATATGGAGAAGAATTCAGGGGTGGATTGAGAGGCTCTTATCCAAGGCGGGAAAGGAGATTCTAATTGAGGCAGTTGCATAGGCCATTCCCACTTATGGTCCTGTTTTGACTGGACTAAAAGTTTGTGTGATGAAATCAATGCAATGATTAGTAGGTATTGGTGGAACCAACAAGAAGGAGTGCACAAATGCCATTGGATTAGCTGGGATAAGATTATGAGAGGGAAAAAGAAGGGCGGCCTTGGTTTATGGGATTTGCATATTTTCAACATGGCCATGCTTGCTCGGCAGGTGTGGAGGCTCATAAAAAATCCAGAGTCACTGTGTTCTGTGGTGCTGAAAGCCAAGTACCACCCGGACTGCTCCATTCTGGAAGCACCAGAACCACAAGGTATGTCCTACACCTGGCGAAGCATATTAAGGGGATGTGATCTACTCAAGGAAGGGGTCATTTGGCATATTGGCGATGGTCGGCAGGTCAATGTCTGGATTGATCCATGAATTCCAAGGGGGGCTACTCAAAAGCCGGTGGCACACCAGGGGCGGGCAATCATAACCAAGGTACACGAACTGATTGATCCAGTGACGGAGAACTTGGATGTTGAGCTTGTGACGGAATTGTTCACACTGGAGGATGCAAGAACCATTCTGGCTATTCCCTTGAGATTCGGGATGGAGGATTTTCTATCATGGCACTATGATAAGAAAGGGGTATTTTCGGTCAAGTTGGCATATCAGGTTGGGGTGAGTCTCAAAGAGGCAAGAAAGTACCAGGATGCTGGAACCTCCAGCACCCACGCTTTGACGTTAGAGAAGTGGCAGCATATATGGAGCTTGAATCTCCCAGGGAAAGTCTGCATGTTCTTGTGGCGGTTGGCACATAATAGTCTTCCCATAAAACTAAACATCAAACGCAGGAAGATCGAACTTGACACTCGATGCCCCATGTGTGCTAGACTGGACGAGGATGGGGGACACCTTTTCTTGAGATGTAAGACGGTTAAAGCAGTTTGGAGGGAGCAACGGTTAGAAGATGTTAGGCTTCAGTTATGTCAGTGCCGAGACTCCATTGATGTGATTCATGAGGTTTATGCACTTCCAATCGAGAAGAAGCTCCGTGTAGCGGTGTTATTGTGGGAGTGCTGGACTACCAGGAACAAAACAAATGCAGGCGAGAAACAACAATCAGCAGCAGAAGTGAGTGCCCTCGTCTCTAAACATCTACTGGACTTTGCAAGTGGGCAACCCCAGTCCCCTACACAAGCTCCATAGTCAAATTCACAACCTTGTTGGAAGCCACCTACCTCTGATACTGTTAAGATAAACCTGGACGCTGCTTACCAAGTGGAGACAGGGTCCGGCGCCTGGGGTTTTGTGGCTCGCGACGAAATAGGAAGCTTCTTTGCAGCTGCTGCAGGCAAGCTGGAACATGTGCAAAGCCCTTTGCAAGCTGAGGCAATGGCATGTCTGAATGCAATCGAGGGTGCTGCTGATCTGGGTGCACAACGAGTCATTTTTGAATCATATTGCCTCACACTGATCAACGTCATCAAGTCCAGGGACTATGACGCGGCCGTACTCGGAGTTCTCTTCAGGGAAGCAAGGAGTCTGAGTCATGCATCCTTTGAGTTCTTTGACTTCTTTTTTTGTCCTCATGGTTGTAATAGCGTAGCACATGCCCTGGCACAATTTGGCCTAGCGGCTGAGGTTCCTCTTTACGTTTGGGCGATGGATGCCCCTGACTTTGTTTCTGTATTAGTGAATGCCGATCTGGTGCACTAAGTTTAATGGAATAGATATTCCACCCTCAAAAAAATCAGAACATGGCGTGTACACCTTAGAGATACATGTACTTTTAGAGGTAGATCAAAACTTCATGAGCCTCGACACTGCAGCACCGGCTACACCAGCACACACCGCAGGATCCAAACAAACCTGGTGGAACATAACCTTCACGCACCCTTTGCCAACACTAGAGGCACCACCCGAACGGGGACAAAGCGGGAAAGGAACTTATTCCAACTCTAGGACGTGACAGTCTCTCGCCGCCCCGAAACAGACACAAAACGTAAAAAGGAAGAAACAGAAGCCCTACTGATGGCGTGAGAGGGAGTGGGGGTGAGTGATTGATTGCACTATTAAAACCGGAACATGGCGTGTACACCTTAGAGATACATGTACTTTTAGAGGTAGATCGGAACTTCACGAGCCTCGACACAGCGGCACCGGCTGCACCAGCACACGCCACAGGATCCAAACAAAACCCGGTTGAACATAATCTTCACGCGTCTCCCGTCGGCACCGGAAGCACCACCTAAGAGGGGACAAAGCGGAAAAGAACCTTAGGGCATCTTCAAGGCGGACCCACAAAACCGCCCGCATCTGTCCGGACCGTCGAAGCCATCCAACATGGGCATGTATCGGTTCCCGGGGTGATCCGGACGCTTTTTCCCCCGCAAACCAGAGACTATGTGGGGGAAGTGTGCTGGAGCCCGGATACCAGATACGTAGGACTCCAACACCCTCGGCCCACCCAAAACCATTCCCGGACCCCGCGCCTCCACCCTCCCATTTTCTCTTCGTCCTTATTTCTCTCTTGCCTTCGTCGCCGCTCCACCACCCCGGCCGCGACGCCACACCCCTGCCAGAACTCTACGTCTCCATTGTTGGGAAACGTAGCATGCAATTTCAAAAAAAATTCCTACGCTCACGCAAGATCTATCTAGGAGATGCAGAGCAACGAGAAGGGGAGAGTTCTGCACACGTTCAGCTCGATGACGTCCCTCAAACTCTTGATCCAGCAAAGTGTCGAGGAAGTAGATGAGTTTTGTCAGCACGAGCCATGTTGACGGTGATAGTGATGTGATCCGCGCAGGGCTTCGCCTAAGCACTGCGAGAATATGACCGAGGGTGTAATCTGTGGAGGGAGGCGCCTCACACGGCTAACATCAGTTGATATCTCTTCTAGGCGCCTCCTCCCTCATATATATAGGTGGGAGGGGGGAGCAGCCAAGGGGGTGCCCCAAGTAGGAGGAATCCTACTTGGGGGCCTTGTCCAATTCGCCCCCTACCATAATTTCCGGAGGGGGAAGGAAGGAGGAGGGAGAAGGGAAGGAAGGGGGAGGCCGAATCCCTCCCCTTCCTTCTCTCTTCTCCTCTTTCCTTTCCCTTCTGATTTGGCCTATATGGGGGGCGCAGCAACCCATGCTGGCTGTTGTGTTTCCCCTCTTGGCCCATTAGGCCCATATCTTTGTTGGGGGTGCCCGGAACTCCTTTCCGGTGACCCGATAAGTACCCGGTACCCCTGAAACACTTCTGGTATCCGAATAGTATGTCCTATATATCAATCTTTACCTCTCGACCATTTCGAGACTCCTCGTCATGTCTGTGATCTCATCTGGGACTCCGAACAACATTCGGTCACCAAAACACATAAGTCATATAATACAAAATCATCATCGAACCTTAAGCGTGCGGACCCTACGGGTTCGAGAACTATGTATACATGACCAAGACACCTCTCCGGTCAATAACCAATAGCGGAACCTGGATTCTCATATTGGCTCCTACATATTCTACGAAGATCTTTATTGGTCGAACCGTAATGACAACATACATTATTCCCTTTGTCATCGGTATGTTACTTGCCCGAGATTCGGTCGTCGGTATCTTCATACCTAGTTCAATCTCATTACCGGCAAGTATCTTTACTCGTTCTGTAATACATTATCGCGTAACTAACTCATTAGTCACATTACTTGCAAGGCTTCTTATGATGTGCATTACCGAGAGGGCCCACAGATACCTCTCCGATACTCGTAGTGACAAATCCTAATCTCGATCTATGCCAACCCAAGAAACACCTTCGGAGATACCTGTAGAGAATCTTTATAATCACCCAGTTACATTGTGATGTTTGATAGCACACAAGGCATTCCTCCGGTATCTGGGAGTTGCAAATCTTATAGTCAAAGGAATATGTATTTGACATGAAGAAAGCAATAGCAATGAAACTGAATGATCAATGTGCTAAGCTAACAGATGGATCGATCCCGTTCATCAAATGACAACACATGTTTATGGTTAGGGAACTTAACCATCTTTGATTAACGATCTAGTCTAGTAGAGGCTTACTAGGGACACGGTATTTTGTCTATGCATCCATACATGTATCAAGTTTCCGGTTAATACAATTCCAGCATGAATAATAAACTTGTATCATGATATAAGGAAATCTAAAATAACAGCTTTATTATTGCCTCTAGGGCATATTTCCTTCATCCATCACCTCCAGCGCTGTAGCAGGGCTCCACACCGCTTCTCCTTCATCATCGTTCATGTAATGCCTGGATAATCGTGCTACAGTAATCCAACGCTAATCATGCCACGTCACCGCGGTTACTGTTGCTAACCTATCGCTAGTTCAAAACCGATTCAAATTCAAATTTAAAATAAGGTTAAATAATAAAAGTTTTCAAAAATTAAAACAAAATTGTTCGGTGTGTGCAAATAAATGCCTAGGAATTTATGGTGTAGTAAACACATTTTTATAGAAGGCCTAAATAATTTAAAATGATTTAAAATATAAAAGTAAATAAATTAAAGATAAGAAAATAAAAAAGAAAAAAACTAAACTAAGGAAAAGTGCCCCTGGCCCAACTGGGCCAACCGGCCCAGCTGGCCACTTCCGCCGGCCCGGTCGAACCGACCCATCCGGCCGCCCGTTATCCCCCCCCCCCCCGATCCCGAAACCCTAATCCAACAGCACCCACTCCCCCCCACTCGCGCCCCCACTCCCACTCTCCCCTGATCCAATCGGGATCGGGCTCGACGCCTCCACCTCGCCCTTGTCTGTCACCGCCCGGATTGGACGCGCCTGCCGCCTGAGGACCTCGCCGGAGGCCACTATCGCCGGAGCTGCCCTGTCGTTCTCTCCGTCGCTCGTCTCCGTCCTCCTCCCCAAGCCCGTTGCCGCGAACCCTACGGCCCCCTGTGAGCCTCTACCCCCCTCTCCTCTCCTCTGCATCGTTCCCGGCCGACGCGCGCCCTCCCCTGCTCACCGAGCGACGCGCCCGCCCTCACCTAGCGCCACCACGCCGCTCGCCCGCCCCCTGCACGCTGCTCGGGGCTCGCCCTGCACGCGCCCACCTGCGCCCGCCGTGGCCTCGCCCCGCGTCGTCGCCTCTCACTCCTCGCACCCGCTCGCTCCGGCATGCTCCTACTTTTCCCCGCCGCTGCCCGCCTGCCGCTGCGGCCTCGCCGTGCCCGCCATCCCCGTTCGCGCACGAGCGACGCCGCCGCCCAGCTCAACACCGTCGCCGCCCGGTCCTTGTCCCGGCTGCCTGCGCCCGCCGCCGTCTCCGCCCCGCGGCGCCTGGCCGCGTCCGCCAGGGCCTCACCCCACTCCCGCTGCGTCCGCCGCGGTGACCCTCTCCGGTAAACCGAGTCGCCTTGCTCCGGCCGCGGCCATGGCCGCCGGAGCCAGGCCGCGCGCCCGCCCCTTCGCCCGCTGCCCCGCGGCGCCCTGTCGGGCTGGCGCTCGTCGCCCAGAACGAAAACAAAAATAAAAATATAATTAATTAATAAAAAAATAATTAATTAATTAACTAGATTAATTAACTTAATTAATTATGTTTAATTAACCTATTTAACTATTGTCAGTTAACTAAACAATCTATGACAGTCGGGACCCACCTTTACTATTCACCCTTTGACCAGTCAGATGTTGACCGGGTCAACTCAGTCAACATGCCCCATCTTTCAGCCTCTGCTGACTGGGTGCTGACTAGGCAGTTGACTTAGTCAACTATCCCCACTTGTCAGCGTCAGGTGCACACTTCTGGGTACACTTCCTGTGTACCCATAGCATTTAAATACCAACTTAATTTCAAATTAAACTAAATCCAAAAAATTAGAAAATCATTTAAAACTTCAAAAAATTAATATAAAATAAACTGTAGTTCGGATGGAAAAACTTTGTACATGAAAGTTGCTCGGAACAACGAGACGAATCCGGATACGCAGCCCGTTCGTCCGCCACGCATCCCTAACATAGCAAACACGCAACTTTCCCCCTCCGGTTCATCTGTCCGAAAACGCGAAACACCGGGAATACTTTCCCGGATGTTTTCCCCCTTCACCGGTACCACCTCGTACCACGTTAGGGCACCCCTAGCACTGATACTTGTCATGTCTTGCATCGCTATGCATCTGTTTGCTTAATATTTGTTGTTTCTTCCCCCTCTTCTCTCGCTAGACACCGAGACCGACGCTGCTGCTACCCAGTACGACTACGGTGTTGACGACCCCTCTCTCTTGCCAGAGCAACCAGGCAAGCCCCCCCCCCCTTGATCACCAGATATCGCCTACTCTACTCTATACTGCTTGCGTTAGAGTAGTGTAGCATGTTACTACTTTCCGTTAATCCTATCTTGATGCATAGCCTGTCCTTGCAACTACTGTTGTTACCTTTACCTGCAATCCTAATGCTTTGTATAGGACGCTAGTTTATCTTCAGTGGCCCTACATTCTTGTCCGTCTGCCATGCTATACTATGGGTCGTGATCACTCGGGAGGTGATCACGGGTATATACTATATACTTTATACATGATACATGTGGTGACTAAAGTCGGGTCGGCTCGTGGAGCACCCGCGAGTGATTCACGGATTGGGGGCTGAAAGGACCTTTGTCCCAACGGCCCTCTGTGTGGATCTTTGTGGCGAAGCGACATGGCAGGTTGAGACCACCTAGGAGAGAGGTGGGCCTAGCCCTGGTCGGCGTTTGCGGTTATTTCAAGATAACACGTTTAACGAGATCTTGGTATTTGATCTGAGTCTGGCCACTAGCCTATACGCACTAACCATCTACGCAGGGACAGTTATGGGCACTCGACGTCGTGGTATCAGCCGAAGCCTTCATGACGTCAGCGACTGAGCAGCGTGCGCCGGGTTGGACCGCGTAACGCAACTTTCTTTGTAATGGAGGTTGCTAGGTCTGCTCTCCGGCCGCCCATGCAACATGTAGGTGTGCAATGGGCGATGGGCCCAGACCCCTGCGCCATAGGATTTAGACCAGCATGCTGACCTCTCTGTTGTGCCTAGATAGGGCTGCGACGTGTTGATCTTCCGAGGCCGGGCATGACCCAGGAAAGTGTGTCCGGCCAAATGGGATCGAGTGTGTTGGGAAATGTGGTGCACCCCTGCAGGGAAGTTGATCTATTCGAATAGCCGTGTCCCTCGGTAAAAGGACGACCCGGAGTTGTACCTTGACCTTATGACAACTAGAACCGGATACTTAATAAAACACACCCTTCCAAGTGCCAGATACAACCGGTGGTCGCTCTCTCATAGGGCGACGAGGGGAGGATCATCGGTTAGGATTCTGCTATGCGATGTTACTTGGTGAACTTACGATCTACTCTCTTCTTCTGCTGCAGGATGGAGGTTACCAGAAGCGTAGTCTTTGAAAGGACTAGCTATCCCCCTCTTATTCCGGCTTTCTGCAGTTCAGTCCACATATGATACCCTTATTTCATTTGATACCAATGCATACATATGTAGTGTAGCTCCTTGCTTGCGAGTACTTTGGATGAGTACTCACGGTTGCTTTGCTCCCTCTTTTCCCCCTTTCTATACTCAATTGCTGCGACCAGACGTTGGAGCCCAGGAGCCAGACGCCACCGTCGATGACGACTACTACTACTCGGGAGGTGCCTACTACTACGTGCAGCCCGCTGACGATGACCGGGAGTAGTTTAGGAGGATCCCAGGCAGGAGGCCTGCGCCTCTTTCAATCTGTATCCCAGTTTGTGCTAGCCTTCTTAAGGCAAACTTGTTTAACTTATGTCTGTACTCAGATATTGTTGCTTCCGCTGACTCGTCTATGATCGAGTTCTTGTATTCGAGCTCTCGAGGCCCCTGGCTTGTAATATGATGCTTGTATGACTTATTTTTATTTGTAGAGTTGTGTTGTGATATCTTCCCGTGAGTCCTTAGTCTTGATTGTACACGTTTGCGTGTATGATTAGTGTATGATTGAATCGGGGGCGTCACAAGTTGGTATCAGAGCCGACTACCTGTAGGAATCCTCCTTCCACAGTCCTTAGCCGAAGTTGAGTCTAGACATTACAAAAACTTTTTCTAACATGGTTGTGTGCCTTACGGGCCCACGTCGCCATCTGGGTGGTATTAGTATCTTTTACTCCTCGATCCTTACTCTGGGACTCTGAAATCTCTCCTACTCGGGTTAAACGATTTTACTAACTTTAACATTAGGATCCCGTGACCACGTTCACCCCAAAGTTGGATAAGCCCTAGCTATTCTTTAGAGTAGTATATTGAAAATTATCCACACTGTCAGTTGACTCCTTTGAAACATCTTTGTTTTTAGATGGAACCCACGAGACAGGTCGTGCGCCACACGATGGCCATTGGTGCCTCAGGATCACCTGCTGTGTTGGTTGAGATGATGACCTATCTGGGTTATCGCGGCACCCTGAGTACACCGTCTATGAGGAGTACCAGGACTTCAACCAGGAGTAGTACCGTGCCATCGTCCACCTCTACTCTCGGGAGTATGACTCCACTATCGTGTTGCACACTGCTCATGGTGTTGGAGTGACTATCGACATGGCGGTCCACGATGTTGCTTATGCTGCTCTGACACGTCTTCGTGGAGAGTATCAGGAGTTGGACACCTCCCCCTTCAGGCACATTGCTATCGCATCCGATGTTGGTGCGGAGGGATACTACACTGCTGCCTACTCCACTGTCACCCGAGAGCCCTTCTACCATCAGAACCTGGTTCTGCATGCTGATGGGATGGATAGAGCTAACCAAGCTCTTCGCCACGAGTTGTACACCACCCGTCAGCACCTGTACCGTGCTCTGACACTGTTGCACCCCTCTGTCCGATATGGTGATCTGCCGCGTTCTGCAATCTACCCTTCCAGGACCGTGATGCCCCAGGGCGTTGGCCGGCCAGATGTGGGAGGCTACTCTCCCGCACTTGGTCCTCTCCTGCCACCTGCGCGTCAGGTTCCACATCAGAGTATCCGCGGACCCCAGGCTAGTGGAGGACTTCCCTTCGCGTCACTACCAGCTGTCAGGCTACACCTACCTCCACAGTTCCTCCTGGGACTGATGTAGGCTTGCCTGTTAGTGTTAGATGCATTCGCCGCGAGCCTGCGTGCCGCCTATGATGTTCTTAGCCTATATACTGAACTCTGTGTACCGAACTCTATGCATGATCACTTTTGTAAGATGTGCCAACTACTATGTAGTATCTATCGTGTTCCTTTCATTATGCATGTTTCATCATGAATGATTCTTGTCCTCGAAATTTCTCAATGCTGAACTACTCCTGTTATATTAGCAGGATGGTTAGACCAGGTGGTCGTGGTTGTGGTGGCAACGCCCCACCACCGCCTGAATACATGGCTGGTATGATCCAATAGCTTGAGATGAATCGCCAGTTCATGGAGAATATGATGGCTCAGTTTTCTCGCCCCAATATGAACCAGCAGCCAACCCCAGTAACTCTGCAGGATTTCATGCGCCTGAACCCAACTGTGTACCGCAGCTCAACTCAGCCCCTGGATGCTGATGACTGGCTCTCTGACATCACCTATGAGATGGAGTCTGCTGATGTAGCCCCTGCCAGCTATGTCACCTTTGCTTCCTTCTTCCTGAAGGGACCCGCAGCTCAATGGTGGGATAGCCACAGGCATACTCTACCAGTTGGAACAATCATCACCTGGCCAGACTTCCAAGCTGCCTTCCGTGCTCACTTCATTCCTCAGGGAGTCATGGACCGGAAGAAGCGCGAGTTTCGCAACCTCACTCAGGGCAACAAAACTGTGGAAGCTTATCAGCGGGAGTTTCTGGATCTGTCCCGCTATGCTGAAGAAGACATTGCAACTGATGCACACAGACAGGAGAAGTTCCGTGATGGCCTTCAAGCTGATATCAAGCTCGCACTTCTAGTGCATGACTTTGCTGATTTCGCCACCTTGGTGAACAAGGCCATCAATGCCGAAACTGGTCTACAGGAACACCAGAGCTCTCACAGGCGCAACCATGACCCGGGCTCATCTTCGGGCCCGTCCTCGCAGAAGCGTAGGATATGGATTCCCAACAGCATGTACCAGCCAACTGCACATGCTCCAAGGCAGTCCTATGCTGCACCGCGTCTGCCTCCCCCACCAACTAGGCAGCCAAGGCTTATAACTCCACCACCCCAAGCTCCTGTTCCCACTCCCAATAATGGTCTGTGCTACAAGTGTGGCCAACCAGGTCACCTCGCCACTGCCTTCAGAACCAGAATCAACTGGCCCTTCCTACAGCTGGTCGTGGAAGCAACAAGCCTCGCAACAACAATGCCAGGTCTTATGGTCGTGTTCATGCCAACCACATTGATCTCAATGAAGTTCAAGACCAGCCTGCTACCGTGATGGGTACACTTCTCGTAAATTCAGTACCAGCATCTGTTTTATTTGATACAGGTGCATCGCATTCATTCATGTTAGAAGATTTTGCATGCTTGCACGACATTAAATGTGAGTACATGAACACTTCTGTAACGCCCTTAATGCGGCTATATCTCCCACGTGTCGAAGCACGACTTAGAGGCATAACCGCATTGAAAGCAATGTCGCAAGTGAGGTAATCTTCACACAACCCATGTAATACATAAGGGACAGAGATACATAGTTGGCTTACAATCGCCACTTCACACAATTACATGAATAAAGCATTACATCAACCAGTTACAATCAAGGCCCGACTACGGAGCCAAAAGAAAAGAAGAACCCCAAATGCGACAAGGTCCCCCGATCGACCCCAACTGGGCTCCACTACTGATCAACTAGAACGAAACAACACAAAGGACAAGATCTTCATCGAGCTCCTCCTGAGCTTGGTTGCATCAGTTGCACGATTCAACGGCACCTGCAAGCTGGTTTTGGAAGTATCTATGAGTCACGGGGACTCAGCAATCTCGCACCCTTGCGATCAAGACTATTTAAGCTTTTGGGTAAGGTAAAAGTATGAGGTGGAGCTGTAGCAAGCGACTAGCATATATGGTGGCTAAACATACGCAAATGAGAGCGAGAAGAGAAGGCAAAGCACGGTCGAGAAACTATGATCAAGAAGTGATCCTAGAACAACCTACGTCAAGCATAACTCCAACACCGTGTTCACTTCCCGGACTCCGCCGGAAAGAGACCATCATGGTTACACACGCGGTTGATGTATTTTAATTAAGTTAAGGTTCAAGTTATATACAACTGGACATTACCAAATTCCCATCTGCCCATAACCGCGGGCACGGCTTTCGAAAGTTCAAATCCCTGCAGGGGTGTCCCAACTTAGCCCATGACAAGCTCTCACGGTCAATGAAGGATATACCTTCTCCCGAGACATTCCGATCAGACTCGGTATCCCGGTTCTACAAGACATTTCGACAAGTTAAAACAAATCCAGCAACACCGCCCGAATGTGCCGACAAATCCCGATAGGAGCTGCACATATCTCTTTCTCAGGGCACACTCAGATTGTCCAAACTTCTGGTAGGCCAGCCCAGAGTTGCCCCTGGTGGCCACCGGCGGCTGACAGTTTGGACCAACACTCAGAGGAGCACTGGCCCGGGGGGGTTAAAATAATGATGACCCTCGAGAGAGCGACTCCCAAGGGAAAAGTAGGTGGTGGTGAGGCAAATGGTAAAACCAAGGTTGGGCATTGCTGGAGGAGTTTTATTCAAGGCGAACTGTCAAGGGGTTCCCATTATTACCCAACCGCGTAAGGAACGCAAAATCCGGGAACATAACACCGATATGACGGAAACTAGGGCGGCAAGAGTGGAACAAAACACCAGGCATAAGGCCGAGCCTTCCACCCTTTACCAAGTATATAGATGCATTAATTAAATAAGAGATATTGTGATATCCCAACAAGTAATACATGTTCCAACAAGGAACAACATCTCCATGTTCCAACAAGGAACAAACTTCAATCTTCACCTGCAACTAACAACGCTATAAGAGGGGCTGAGCAAAGCGGTAACATAGCCAAACAACGGTTTGCTAGGACAAGGTGGGTTAGAGGCTTGGTTCAGCAATATAGGAGGCATGATAAGCAAGTGGTAGGTATCATGGCATAGGCATAGCAAAAGAGCGAGCAACTAGCAAGCAAAGATAGAAGTGATTTCGAGGGTATGATCATCTTGCCTAAAATCCCGCAAGGAAGAAGAACAAGTCCATGAAGAAGACAAACGGACGTAGTCGAACGGATCCTCACAACGCGACGTTACTAGAACCAACCCGAAGAAGCAAACACCAGAAAGAAGCACACAACATAGTAAACAAACCACACATGAACATGGTATGATATGCGGGATGTGGTATGCGATGCATATGCATGATTTGACAAGAGATGAATGAACCTGGCCTCAACTTGGAAATCCAAGTGTGCCACTGGAAAGGTGAGGTGATTTCGGTTGAAATCGATATAAAGATCGCCGGAATCGGATGCACGGTTTGGAAATGGCAAGCAAAACAAATATGGCACCGGTCTGCGATAAACAGCAAGTGACCCACTAAATGCAACAATATAAATATGCTACAACACCCAAACATGGCAACAAAATACATGGCAGGGATCCACTCATAATGCTTAACAAAAGATGAACACTGAGCTACGGCCAATTCATCCACTAACAGGTTCAAACAAGCATGGCAAAAGTGCAATTGGTAAACAGGTTTCGGACTTAGTGAAATTAACACAAGCCTAAAATTTCAGATCAGGTAGCACACTTTGGAGCAATAAAAGTATATGCTACAGGAACTTAACATGGCAAAGCAAGGCATGGCATGAAGCTACTCAAAGAGCTTAACAAAAGTTCCTTAGTGACCTTGAGCCAAAAGGGATCAGAAAATACAATTGCAAGCATGTGAACATGGCAAAAACATAAACAGATCTCAGACTTGGTGAAAAACTGGAGCATGCAAATCAGTTAACGAGTAGGCATGTTTACGAGCTCGATGCACTCACTACAGAGCAAGGCATGACAAACTAAGCATACACCCATCAAGGATACATATTATATAAGCTAGAACATGGCAAGAACAACAACATAGCATGCATGGATTAACAACAACATCCTCGGCAAAATCGCTAACAAGTAGACAATCTGCCCAGATTCACGAAATAGCAAAAGTAGAGCTCGATTGACTCAAGCTAGGGTGCTCCATAAATGAAAACAAAGACATGGATGAATAGAGCACTACAAGATTAACAAAACATCCTTACTGATCATCCTCAAAAGAGGCACGGATCACTAAAAAACAACATGAACATATGGCATATTGAGATAAACAGATCAAGGACTTAGTGGAATTACTAAGTCCCTGAAATCAGCATTAACAAATGCACCACTTTGCAAGCTTGTGCTAGTCACCACACACATCACAAAAATACATGGATAGCACCTCTGGAAAGATGGCATGGCATATAACAAAACACATGTAGAGCTCAGGAGCATATCATGCACACATTAATCATGGCAAAAATGACAAATAGCTATTTGGTACAACAGATCTGACAATTTAACTCAAATAGCACTCTTCCAACAGCATTTCGGGCATCAATATGAACTCAAATGGAAATGATGCAATGAGATGAAATGAGGTGCTCTCTGGGACGAACATTTTGATATGCTACACGCATGAATCGGAGCTACGGATGCAAAGTTACGACATGAAGAATAAGGGCATTTGAATCTGGAAATTGGGGACTTAGTGGAATTTATACCTCCGCGAAAAGTCAACGCGGGACGGAGAGAAGCGGGACGGCACGGATCCGGATCTGGACGGGGCGTGTTTGGTTCGGGCACCCGGTGGATCTGATCCACCCGGGCCGGATCTAGCCGGTGTGCACGCCGGCGACGCGGGCGGTGAACTCCGGCGATGACCGGCGACGAGGACACGATGGCGCGGAGCTCCAGCGGACGGAGAACGCCGGAGAAGCGGCGGAGGGCGGCGCCCGCGTCGGAGTTGCGCGAGGGCGGCGGAGGAGCAACGCCTCGGCCCAGGTGACAACGGCGAGCGGGAGGTGGTGGCGCAGCGGCGGAGGCGGCGCGCGGTGGAGGCGGCGGCCGACGGCGAGCGCAACGGTGGCGGCGGGGAGCAGGCGCTCGGGCGGCGGCGGTTGTGCCCCGCGGGCCCGATCCGGGCCGCGCGGGCCGGCTGCGGGGCTGGAGGAGAGAGAAGGTGGCGAGGGTGACGTAGCCGGCGCGGATTGGACGGGAACGGCAGCGCGGACATTGTCCGGCGCGGTGGAGAAGTGTCCGGCGGTGCGGAGAGGACGAAGTTAGGGTTTCATCCGCGAATTTCAGGAGGGGAGCACATATTTATAGGTAGAGGGAGCTAGGAGAGTCCAAATGAGGTGCGGTTTTCGGCCACGCGATCGTGATCGAACGCCCTAGATGATGGAGAGGGTTTGGGTGGGTTTTGGGCCAAATTGGAAGGGTGTTGGGCTGCAACACACACGAGGCCTTTTCGGTCCCTCGGTTAACCGTTGGAGCATCAAACGAAGTCCAAATGGTACGAAACTTGACAGGCGGTCTACCGGTAGTAAACCAAGGCTGCTTGGCAAGTCTCGGTCCAATCCGAAAACGTTTAACACCCGCACATGAAAAAGAGGTAGAAAGGACCACCGGAGGAGATAGGAGCGCCGGAATGCAAAACGGACAACGGGGAAAATGCTCGGATGCATGAGACGAACATGTATGCAAATGAAATGTGCATGATGACATGATATGCAAAGCATGACACGCAAGCAATGACAAAGCCACAACAGCAAATAACTGGAGGACACCTGGCACATCGGTCACGGGGCGTTACAACACTCCACCACTACGAAAGGATCTCGTCCCGAGATCTAGAATGGCATCGGAGGAACAACGGAAAAGTAAGAGAATAGGTAAAACTAAGTTGCTTCTTTGACAAACGAGTGAAACCAAAGAACCTTGCAAAGGTTAAGCCATTCGAGAAAAGAATACAACGGAGATGACGAAGTTGAAAACACTCTGTTAGAAAAGAGGGACAAGGAAGAACAGCTTTGGGCAGCACTCCGATTGAAAAGAGATGCAAGAAAAGATAAGTAGAAAAACTTTAAAAGGGGCACGACACTCCGGTTAAACGGATAAGCAAGGAGAAGAACATAATCTTTGACAAAACAAGATGATGTGTTTAAAAGAGCAACATCACGATGCCTCCGGAAGAAATGAGAGGATGGAATGAATGAACGGAGGAGAAAACAATATCTTCTACCTCAAATGAGCTTGAAAGCATCTTTATGAGAAGGGTCGAATGGAGTTGTTGGAACACCAACAACGATAGGATAAGCTTGAAATGGGCTTATGGAAAGCATCTCAAAATTATGAGGTGACAACCTGCCACTCACGGAAAAAGATTTGATTGATAAGAACAAGGAGACGAGAAGCTTATCTCCCCGGGAGGATAATGAAGAACTTGGGTCACTTATAATCACCATAATTAGCAACACTCCTTAGGGAAGGCTTTAAGGTGAAATATAGCCCAAGATAACTCCAATGATGAGATTAATGGATTTAAAATATCTCATTCTTAACAACATGTGAATCATGAAACATGAACTCAAATTATCAAGAATGACATAATACCCCCTCCAATGATACGGAAGGAATAATTGCACTCCGGATTACAAGAAGAAGAATGCTTGAACTCCTCTGAAAATAATCTTGATGAATGTTTCAAGAACAGATTAAGTCCTTTATGGACCAACATGCAGAAACTTCATGAAGAACTCCGGTAAACAAAAGAATGATCAAACGAAAAGAAAGATGAGAAGAGTAAGGTTGAAGCCTTGCAATGATTTGATGAAGCTTTGCGACGAGATAAAGAGAAAACTTGGAACTCCGGAAAAGAAAGATGAACAAATGGAAACAAGAATTTGATGAGCCCCCAGAATAGGGAATTGAATCAACTCGATGAAACAAGAATAAGAATTACATTATGCTTATCCTTCACCAATTTAAATTGATGACAACCAATGGAATTTGCATACAACTTATTCTTGTAGAAAAGGATTAAAATAGATATGGCGCAACTAGAGAAGGTCTTCAACGAACCACCGGTAGAATTGAAACCACGAATGCATAGATATGATACACGAAGGAAGAAAACTCTTGAACGAACCACCGCAAGAATTGAAAAGAACGATATAAAACATGAATACACACCAGGAAGGATTAGCAAATAAACGAAAATGCTTGAGAGAATTTAGATATAAGAGAACGAAGGGATCACGAGCCGATTAAAGATCACTTGAACGAAGCATCGGTAGAATTTGGAGAATGATAGCTGAAAGCTGAGAATGAATAAATCTTAGATGATGGGCTCCGGATGAACAAACTGAAAAGGCTCCTGAATTGCTCCGGATGGATAAAAGGAATTCTCACAATCAAACAATTATGAGAGGATGACCTCGAATTAGAACCACGATTCTCTGAGAGAACAGATAAGATATGGAGGTAAAACTCTTCTTCGGTCTTCAAAATCCGAGAATGACGACGAGAACACCACCATGTATTGTTGAGATACTCCGAAAGAATCAAAAGCGAAGAGGTTGAGCCAACGATAAAAAGAATTTGACAGATCTTGAAGAAGACATATGATTGATGATAAATCATTCTTACGTCAAACTTCGAAAGGAATTTGAGAATACCTCCGGGAAAATAAGAAGAGTCAGGTAAGATCCTGGGAAAAGACCTGTGGGTTAGGGCCCACTCAAAAGAAACACCGTTGAGGGATTTAAAAGAGAGAATGCACCGGTTGAATTAAATGGCTTGAATGAGATAAACAACCTCGAAATAGGTTGAACGGATCTTGAATGACAAGACAAGCCTTTTGAGAAAGCTTTGAGCACGCCGGAACAAATGAATAGTGAGAAGTGAATTGTTATGAGGTACACCGGTATGAGAAGGCATTGAAATGAGGAAAAGATATGATCAACAAAGCTTGACTTGAAACCACCGGAGAAGATAAAAGAAAGAAGAATGATGAACTAGAAGCTCCGTTAGTATCTTCATGAGAATCACCGGATAAGAACATTGAAGGAAAAGAATGGAGAGGCTTCACATCAATAAGATGGATACTCGATTAAGAAATCTGAGTCCTTGAAGAAAACAAGGGAGGGAGGGCGGGAAAACAAAGGCAACTTGGAGACGGATGAAACAACCACCATTGAGAAGAAATGATAATCGATCTTGCTGATGTTGAAATGATCGGATCCACTTGAAGAGAAAACACGCCGGTGAAAAGGATTGACAAAACAATCTTGATGATCAAGAGGATTAGTGTTCACATCGGGGTATGAGAACACCATTTGGGGAAGGTATGGAATCAACACTTGACATTGAAGCAACTCGAATACCACAACTCAAAACAAAACAAAGGATTGGCTTGCAGAATAAGACGGAACAAACATATGATAGAGATTTCGTCCGAAGTTTTCGTGGTGGGGCCTACACGGGCTCGATCGTACAGCACCATCATGTACAAGGCAGTGCACAAGACATACGAAGCGTCCCCGAGTCGGCATAGCCAAGGACTCTTTAAGACACAACGAGACCACTGTAAAACCACCGATGAATAGGCGGACCACTAGACGTCGAACCCCAATTTCATATCATACACCTGTCGGAAAGATATCCTAAGAGCTACTTGAATTCCCACTTATAAACTCCTGAAACTTTCCGGTTATGCAATCAGGTGTTGGGGATACAGGGGAAGCATAATATCTCACCCAAAACTAACAAATCCTACATCCAGATGTATCCATCCTTCAACACATAACCAAGAAATCTTCGAAAATCATCTACCTCAACCTTCGAAAAGCATCCGTTATACAAGTTATGGCAATACTCCCGAACTCCCGCCCCAGTACTGGGTGGCGTCGAGGTTATCTCACCAACAACTGCATAAAAGAGATTTTCGATGTCGGCGAAACTAAAATCAGGTATTCCAGAACTGCAACGATAAAATTGTGACGACAACACCTCGGAGCTCAACTCCCCGGGACACTGCCACAACCCCGAAATGACAGGAGGCACCAAGAACAATGTTCTCATCACAAATCCATCGGAACAATTCCAAGATACCCGCGTGATCCTAAATTTTTTTGTGAAATTTGAGAAGAGAAAAGACAAAACTCTACGCCAGGATGCCTTACCAGAGTGATGAAGGGACTGGGGAGTAAAAAGAATTCCTAAACTCTCCGATATATAATTCCTAAATGACTCAAAACATTTTTCTAGACTCAACAACGGCTGCTAAAAACGATCAAGCAATAGGGGCTCCTAAGGTCGGGGAAGGCTCTGATACCAACTTGTAACGCCCTTGATGCGGCTATATCTCCCACGTGTCGAAGCACGACTTAGAGGCATAACCGCATTGAAAGCAATGTCGCAAGTGAGGTAATCTTCACACAACCCATGTAATACATAAGGGACAGAGATACATAGTTCGCTTACAATCGCCACTTCACACAATTACATGAATAAAGCATTACATTAACCAGTTACAATCAAGGCCCGACTATGGAGCCAAAAGAAAAGAAGAACCCCAAATGCGACAAGGTCCCCTGATCGACCCCAACTGGGCTCCACTACTGATCAACTAGAACGAAACAACACAAAGGACACGATCTTCATCGAGCTCCTCCTGAGCTTGGTTGCATCAGCTGCACGGTTCAACGGCACCTGCAAGCTGGTTTTGGAAGTATCTGTGAGTCACGGGGACTCAGCAATCTCGCACCCTCGCGATCAAGACTATTTAAGCTTTTGGGTAAGGTAAAAGTATGAGGTGGAGCTGCAGCAAGCGACTAGCATATATGGTGGCTAAACATATGCAAATGAGAGCGAGAAGAGAAGGCAAAGCACGTTCGAGAAACTATGATCAAGAAGTGATCCTAGAACAACCTACGTCAAGCATAACTCCAACACCGTGTTCACTTCCCGGACTCCGCCAGAAAGAGACCATCACGGTTACACACGCGGTTGATGTATTTTAATTAAGTTAAGGTTCAAGTTATATACAACCGGACATTACCAAATTCCCATCTGCCCATAACCGCGGGCACGGCTTTCGAAAGTTCAAATCCCTGCAGGGGTGTCCCAACTTAGCCCATGACAAGCTCTCACGGTCAATGAAGGATATACCTTCTCCCGAGACATTCCGATCAGACTCGGTATCCCGGTTCTACAAGACATTTCGACAAGTTAAAACAAATCCAGCAACACCGCCCGAATGTGCCGACAAATCCCGATAGGAGCTGCACATATCTCTTTCTCAGGGCACACTCAGATTGTCCAAACTTCTGGTAGGCCAGCCCAGAGTTGCCCCTGGTGGCCACCGGCGGCTGACAGTTTGGACCAACACTCAGAGGAGCACTGGCCCGGGGGGGTTAAAATAATGATGACCCTCGAGAGAGCGACTCCCAAGGGAAAAGTAGGTGGTGGTGAGGCAAATGGTAAAACCAAGGTTGGGCATTGCTGGAGGAGTTTTATTCAAGGCGAACTGTCAAGGGGTTCCCATTATTACCCAACCGCGTAAGGAACGCAAACTCCAGGAACATAACACCGATATGACGGAAACTAGGGAGGCAAGAGTGGAACAAAACACCAGGCATAAGGCCGAGCCTTCCACCCTTTACCAAGTATATAGATGCATTAATTAAATAAGAGATATTGTGATATCCCAACAAGTAATACATGTTCCAACAAGGAACAACATCTCCATGTTCCAACAAGGAACAAACTTCAATCTTCACCTGCAACTAACAACGCTATAAGAGGGGCTGAGCAAAGCGGTAACATAGCCAAACAACGGTTTGCTAGGACAAGGTGGGTTAGAGGCTTGGTTCAGCAATATAGGAGGCATGATAAGCAAGTGGTAGGTATCACGGCATAGGCATAGCAAAAGAGCGAGCAACTAGCAAGCAAAGATAGAAGTGATTTCGAGGGTATGATCATCTTGCCTAAAATCCCGCAAGGAAGAAGAACAAGTCCATGAAGAAGACAAACGGACGTAGTCAAACGGATCCTCACAACGCGACGTTACTAGAACCAACCCGAAGAAGCAAACACCGGAAAGAAGCACACAACATAGTAAACAAACCACACATGAACATGGTATGATATGCGAGATGTGGTATGCGATGCATATGCATGATTTGACAAGAGATGAATGAACCTGGCCTCAACTTGGAAATCCAAGTGTGCCACTGTAAAGGTGAGGTGATTTCGGTTGAAATCGATATAAAGATCGCCGGAATCGGATGCACGGTTTGGAAATGGCAAGCAAAACAAATATGGCACCGGTCTGCGATAAACAGCAAGTGACCCACTAAATGCAACAAGATAAATATGCTACAACACCCAAACATGGCAACAAAATACATGGCAGGGATCCACTCATAATGCTTAACAAAAGATGAACACTGAGCTATGGCCAATTCATCCACTAACAGGTTCAAACAAGCATGGCAAAAGTGCAATTGGTAAACAGGTTTCAGACTTAGTGAAATTAACACAAGCCTGAAATTTCAGATCAGGTAGCACACTTTGGAGCAATAAAAGTATATGCTACAGGAACTTAACATGGCAAAGCAAGGCATGGCATGAAGCTACTCAAAGAGCTTAACAAAAGTCCCTTAGTGACCTTGAGCCAAAAGGGATCAGAAAATACAATTGCAAGCATGTGAACATGGCAAAAACATAAACAAATCTCAGACTTAGTGAAAAACTGGAGGATGCAAATCAGTTAACGAGTAGGCATGTTTACGAGCTCGATGCACTCACTACAGAGCAAGGCATGACAAACTAAGCATACACCCATCAAGGATACATATTATATAAGCTAGAACATGGCAAGAACAACAACATAGCATGCATGGATTAACAACAACATCCTCCGCAAAATCGCTAACAAGTAGACAATCTGTCCAGATTCACGAAATAGCAAAAGTAGAGCTCGATTGACTCAAGCTAGGGTGCTCCATAAATGAAAACAAAGACATGGATGAATAGAGCACTACAAGATTAACAAAACATCCTTACTGATCATCCTCAAAAGAGGCACGGATCACTAAAAAACAACATGAACATATGGCATATTGAGATAAACAGATCAAGGACTTAGTGGAATTACTAAGTCCCTGGAATCAGCATTAACAAATGCACCACTTTGCAAGCTTGTGCTAGTCACCACACACATCACAAAAATACATGGATAGCACCTCTGGAAAGATGGCACGGCATATAACAAAACACATGTAGAGCTCAGGAGCATATCATGCACACATTAATCATGGCAAAAATGACAAATAGCTATTTGGTACAACAGATCTGACAATTTAACTCAAATAGCACTCTTCCAACAGCATTTCGGGCATCAAGATGAACTCAAATGAAAATGATGTAATGAGATGAAATGAGGTGCTCTCTGAGACGAACATTTTGATATGCTACACGCATGAACCGGAGCTACGGATGCAAAGTTACGACATGAAGAACAAGGGCATTTGAATCTGGAAATCGGGGACTTAGTGGAATTTATACCTCCGCGAAAAGTCAACGCGGGACGGAGAGAAGCGGGACGGCACGGATCCGGATCTGGACGGGGCGTGTTTGGTTCGGGCACCCGGTGGATCTGATCCACCCGGGCCGGATCTAGCCGGTGTGCACGCCGGCGACGCGGGCGGTGAACTCCGGCGATGGCCGGCAACGAGGACACGGTGGCGCGGAGCTCCAGCGGACGGAGAACGCCGGAGAAGCGACGGAGGGCGGCGCCGGCATCGGAGTTGCGCGAGGGCGGCGGAGGAGCGACGCCTCGGGCCGGGTAACAACGGTGAGCGGGAGGTGGCGGCGTAGCGGCGGCCGGCGGCGAGTGCAGCGGCGGCGGCGGGGAGCAGGCGCTCGGGCGGCGGCGGGGCTGGAGGAGAGAGAAGGTGGCGAGGGTGACGTGGCCGGTGCGGATTGGACGGGAACGGCGGCGCGGACATTGTTTGGCGCGGTGGAGAAGTGTCCGGCGGCGCAGAGAGGACGAAGTTAGGGTTTCATCCGTGAATTTCGGGAGGGGAGCACATATTTATAGGTAGAGGGAGCTAGGAGAGTCCAAATGAGGTGCGGTTTTCGGCCACGCGATCGTGATTGAACGCTCTAGATGATGGAGAGGGTTTTGGTGGGTTTTGGGCCAAATTGGAAGGGTGTTGGGCTGCAACACACATGAGGCCTTTTCTGTCCCTTGGTTAACCGTTGGAGCATCAAACGAAGTCCAAATGGTACGAAACTTGACAGGTGGTCTACCGGTAGTAAACCAAGGCCGCTTGGCAAGTCTCGGTCCAATCCGAAAACGTTTAACACCCGCACATGAAAAAGAGGTAGAAAGGACCACCAAAGGAGATAGGAGCGCCGGAATGCAAAACGGACAACGGGGAAAATGCTCGGATGCATGAGACGAACATGTATGCAAATGAAATGTGCATGATGACATGATATGCAAAGCATGACACGCAAGCAATGACAAAGCCACAACAGCAAATAACTGGAGGACACCTGGCACATCGGTCACGAGGCGTTACAACTTCGCTATTAGTGCACACTCCCGCGGGCCAATGTCGGACCTCCATGATTAGCAACGACGTCCCCGTTGAAATTGAAGAACTGGAATTCCTTGCCTCTCCCATTGTACTGAAGTCCCGTAGCATCGACCTCATTCTGGGAATGGATTGGTTGGAAGCGCATACTGCTTCTATAGTTTGCGCCACTAAGGTCGTCCATCTACTACACCCTTCTGATGAAATAATTGCTTACCAAGCTCATCTAGTTCAGAACACCAAGGCACGACTTTATGACTTGAATGCGTTGAACGCTGCACCACTTGAGGGCATTGAAAACATTCCCGTTGTTCATGAATTCCAAGACGTCTTCCTAGAAGAACTTCCAGGGATTCCCCCTGCTAGAGCTGTCGAATTCATCATCGACTTGAAACCCGGCACCACCCCTATAGCCAAACGACCCTACAAGATGCCGCCGCATGAACTCATTGAGCTTAAGGAGGAAATCGACAAATCTTGTCAAAGGTTGCATTCGCCCTAGTTGCTCTCCTTGGGGAGCACCTCCTCTCTTTGTTAAGAAGAAGGATGGGACAAACCGATTAGTCCAAGACTACCGTCCTATAAACCAAGCTACCATTCAGAATAAATATCCTCTTCCTCGGATCAATGATCTTTATGATCAACTGGCTGGCTCATCAGTGTTCTCCAAACTCGACTTGAGGTTGGGTTACCACCAGATCCGTGTTCGTGAAGAGGGTATCCCAAAGACCGCCTTCGTGACTCGGTATGGGTCTTACGAGTACACTGTCATGCCATTCGGCTTAACGAAGGCTCCCGCCACCTTCTCTCGTCTAATGAACTATATATTCATGGATTACCTTGACAGGTTCGTCGTGGTTTATCTGGATGATATCCTTGTATTTTCCAAGAACAAAGAAGAACATGCTGGACATCTTCATCTTGTGCTCGAAAAGCTTCGAGAGCATCAACTGTATGCTAAGTATTCCAAGTGTGAATTCTGGCTCCCCGAAGTAACCTATCTTGGGCATGTCATCTCCAAGGATGGTATTGCCGTCAACCCTGAACGAGTTCAGGCTATTCTCGATTGGACTCCTCCAAAGAATGTCAAGCAAGTCCGAAGTTTTCTCGGTCTTGCCAGCTATTGTCGTCGATTCGTCGAGAACTTCTCCAAGATTGCCAGGCCTCTGACTAATCTGTTTCATAAGGGTGTCAAGTTTGAATGGACAGACAAGTGTCAGGAAAGTTTCCAGGCGCTCAAAGACAAGTTGACTTCTTCCCCGGTGCTTTCTCCACCTGATACTAAGAAGGACTTCGTCATTTACTGCGACGCTTCCCGTCAAGGGTTAGGCTGTGTCCTAATGCAAGAGCGCAGAGTGATTGCTTATGCCTCTGTCAACTGCGCCCTCATGAAGAAAACTACCCACTTCACGACCTCGAGCTTGCTGCTGTCATTCATGCACTGAAGCAGTGGAGACATTACCTTCTCGGTAATCGTTGTGAAATCTTCACCGACCACCAAAGTCTGAAGTATCTGTTTACTCAGCCAGATTTGAACCTCCGTCAGCAGAGATGGATGGAGACTGTTGCAGACTTTGACGTGGGTATATCCAATACTCCTGGCAAGGCTAATGTAATGGCTGATGCCTTGACCCGCAAGTCTTACTGCAATCACCTCCAGGTTCACAAAGTTCAGCCCTCGCTTGTCGAAGAGTTTAGGAAGCTGAACCTTCATATTGTTCCTCCTAGTGCACTCGCTCCCCCTCCCCCGGAGTTCCGCAAGATGAATCTTCATGTTGTTACTAAGGGTTCTCTAAATACCCTGGTTGTCGTACCAGATCTCGTAGCTGGTATAAAGACTATTCAAGGTTATGACTCTGAAGTCCATAAGATTAAACGCCATCTAGCAGAAGGAAATCCCTCATTCTTCACTATCGCCGATGATGGCGCCTTGTACTTCAAAGGCTGCCTAGTGGTACCATGTTCGAAGAAAAACTTGGATAAGACTAAAAGGGTTATGAAAGAAGCTCATGATACGCCTCTGTCCATCCATCCTGGTAGTACAAAGATGTACCAGGATATTCGTCAAAGATTCTGGTGGTCTAATATGAAGCAGGACATTGCTCGTTATGTTGCGGAGTGTGACGTTTGCCGCCGTATCAAAGCAGAGCATCAAAGGCCTGTTGGAACTCTGCAACCTATCTCTATTCCTGAATGGAAATGGGACCATGTTGAAATGGACTTCGTCACTAGATTTCCCAAATCGCAGAAAGGTAATGATGCTATTCTTGTCATCATTGACCGGCTTTCTAAAGTTGCACATTTTCTGGCGGTCAAAGAGACAATCACTACTAGTCAGCTTGCTACTCTCTACATGTCCAGAATTGTTTCACTTCACGGTATTCCACTGGTTATCAGTTCAGACCGTGGCAGCTTATTCACTTCAAGATTTTGGGTGAGTTTCCAAGAAGCTATGGGAACTCACCTGTCGTTCAGTACGACGTTTCATCCTCAGTCGCAAGGACATGTTGAACGTGTCAACAAGTTCTCGAAGACATGCTTCGAGCTTGTGTAATTTCCTTCGGCAAGAAATGAGAGGAATCTCTTCCATATGCCGAGTTCTCTTATAATAATAGCTATCAAGCTAGTCTGAAGATGTCCCCCTTCGAAGTGCTATATGGACGAAAGTGTCGAACCCCTCTGAACTGGTCAGAAACTGGGGAACGTCCACTCTTCGGTCCGGATATTATCCAACAGGCCGAAGAACAAGTTCGCATTATACGCGAGAATCTCAAGACTGCTCAGTCACGTCAGAAAAGTCAGTATGACCGTCATCACCAAGACATGGTCTATCAACCTGGCGAAAAGGCTTATCTTCGAGTTACACCAATGAAGGGTGCTCACTGCTTCGGGATCAAGGGCAAGCTAGCTCCTCGCTATATCGGTCCCTTCACTATTCTCGAAAGGCGTGGAAAAGTGGCATATCAACTGGAGCTTCCGCCGAACCTTTCCCAGGTTCACGATGTGTTCCACGTGTCACAACTCCGCCGTTGCTTCAAGGATCCAATCCGAGCAGTGGATCATGAAGTGCTCGAATTGCAACAGGACCTCTCCTATAAAGAGCATCCGGTCAGCATTCTCGACCAAGCTGAACGCCGCACACGTCAGAAGGCGATCAAGTTCCTCAAAGTCTAGTGGTCGAATCACTCTGAAGACGAAGCCACTTGGGAACGCGAGGACCGCCTGCGTGATGAATCCCCCGCATTGTTTCCTTCTACCTCCTAAATCTCGGGACGAGATTTCTTGTAGTGGAGGAGATTTGTACCGCCCGGATAATCATGCTACAGTAATCCAACGCTAATCATGCCACGTCACCATGGTTACTGTTGCTAACCTATCACTAGTTTAAAACCGATTCAAATTCAAATTTAAAATAAGGTTAAATAATAAAAGTTTTCAAAAATTAAAACAAAATTGTTCGGTGTGTGCAAATAAATGCATAGGAATTTATGGTGTAGTAAACACATTTTTATAAAAGACCTAAATAATTTAAAATGATTTAAAATATAAAAGTAAATAAATTAAAGAAAAGAAAATACAAAAAGAAAAAACTAAACTAAGGAAAAGTGCCCCTGGCCCAACTGGGCCAACCGGCCCAGCTGGCCACTTCCTCCGGCCCGGTCGAACTGGCCCAGCCGGCCGCCCCTTATCCCCCCATCCCGAAACCCTAATCCAACAGCACCCACTCCCCCCACTCGCGCCCCCTCTCTCACTCTCCCCCGATCCAATCGGGATCGGGCTCGACGCCTCCACCTCGCCCTTGTCTGTCACCGCCCGGATCAGACGCGCCTGCCGCCTGAGGACCTCGCCGGAGGCCACTATCGCCGGAGCTGCCCTGCCGGCCGCTCCATCGCTCGTCTCCGTCCTCCTCCCCAAGCCCGTTGCCACGAACCCTACGGCCCCCCGTGAGCCGCTACCCCCCTCTCCTCTCCTCTGCATCATTCCCGGCCGACGTGCGCCCTCCCCTGCTCATCGAGCGACGCGCCGTCGTGCGCGCACGCGCCCGCCCTCACCTAGCGCCACCACGCCGCTCGCCCGCCCCCCCACCCTGCACGCTTCTCGGGGCGTGCCCTACATGCGCCCACCCGCGCCCATTGTGGCCTCGCCCCGCGTCGTCGCCTCTCACTCCTCGCACCCGCTCGCTCCAGCCTGCTCCTGCTTTCCCCCGCCACTGCCCGCTTGCCGCTGCGGCCTCGCCGTGCCCGCCATCCCTGTCCGCGCGCGAGCAACGCCGCCGCCTAGCTCAACACCGTCGCCGCCCAGTCCTTGTCCCGACTGCCTGCGCCCGCCGCCGTCTCCGCCCCGTGGCGCCTGGCCGCATCCGCCAGGGCCGCTGCCGTCCTGGGCCTTACCCCACTCCCGCTGCGTCCGCCGCAGCGACCCTCTCCACTAAACCGAGTCGCCTTGCTCCGGCCGCGGCCATGGCCGCCGGAGCCAGGCCGCGCGCCCACCCCTTCGCCCGCTGCCCCGCGGCGCCCTGTCGGGCTGGTGCTCGTCGCCCGTTCCGCCCGGCGCCCAGCGCCCGTTAGGTCATTCGGGTCACTGCCATTCGGGCACCATGCCCCCAGAACGAAAACAAAAATAAAAAAATATAATTGATAAATAAAAATATTAATTAACTTATTTAATTATGTTTAATTAACCTAGTTAACTACTGTTAGTTAACTAAACAGTCTATGACAGCCGGGACCCACCTTTGCTATTCACCCTTTGACCACTCAGATGTTGACCGGGTCAACTCAGTCAACATGCCCCATCTGTCAGCCTCTGCTGATTGGGTGCTGACTGGGCAGTTGACTTAGTCAACTCTCCCCACCTGTTAGTGTCAGGTGCACACTATACCCATAGCATTTAAATACCAACTTAATTTCGAATTAAACTAAATCCAAAAAATTAGAAAATCATTTAAAACTTTGAAAAATTAATATAAAATAAACCGTAGTTCGGATGGAAAAACTTTGTGCATGAAAGTTGCTCAGAACGACGAGACGAATCCGGATTCGCAGCCCGTTCGTCCGCCACGCATCCCTAACATAGCAAACACGCAAATTTCCCCCTCCAGTTCATCTGTCCGAAAACGCGAAACACCGGGAATACTTTCCCGGATGTTTTCCCCCTTCACCGGTACCACCTCGTACCGCGTTAGGGCACCCCTAGCGCCGATACTTGTCATGTCTTGCATCGCTATGCATCTGTTTGCTTAATATTTATTGTTTCTTCCCCCTCTTCTCTCGCTAGACACCGATACCGACGCCGCTGCTACCCAGTACGACTACGGTGTTGACGACCCCTCTCTCTTGCCAGAGCAACCAGGCAAGCCCCCCTGATCACCAGATATCGGCTACTCTACTCTATACTGCTTGAATTAGAGTAGTGTATCATGTTACTACTTTCCGTTAATCCTATCCTGATGCATAGCCTGTCCTTGCAACTACTGTTGTTACCTTTACCTGCAATCCTAATGCTTAGTATAGTATGCTAATTTATCATCAGTGGCCCTACATTCTTGTCCGTCTACCATGCTATAATATCGGGCCGTGATCACTCGGGAGGTGATCACGGGTATATACTATATACTTTATACATGATACATGTGGTGACTAAAGTCGGGTCGGCTCGTGGAGCACCCGCGAGTGATTCACGGATTGGGGGCTGAAAGGACCTTTGTCCCAACGGCCCTCTGTGTGGATCTTTGTGGCAAAGCGACAGGGCAGGTTGAGACCACCTAGGAGAGAGGTGGGCCTGGCCCTGGTCGGCGTTCGCGGTTATTTCAAGATAACACATTTAACGAGATCTTGGTATTTGATCTGAGTCTGGCCACTGGCCTATATGCACGAACCATCTACGCGGGGACAGTTATGGGCACTCAACATCGTTGTATCAGCCGAAGCCTTCGTGACGTCAGCGACTGAGCGGCGCGCGCCGGGTTGGACCGCGTAACGCAACTTCCTTTGTAATGGAGGTTCCTAGGTCTGCTCTCCGTCCGCCCACGCAATATGCAGGTGTGCAATGGGCGATGGGCCCAGACCCCTACGCCATAGGATTTAGACCGGCGTGCTGACCTCTCTGTTGTGCCTAGGTAGGGCTGCGACGTGTTGATCTTTCGAGGCCGGGCATGACCCAGGAAAGTGTGTCCGGCCAAATAGGATCGAGCGTGTTGGGAAATGTGGTGCACCCCTGCAGGGAAGTTGATCTATTCGAATAGTCGTGTCCCTCGGTAAAAGGACGACCCAGAGTTGTACCTTGACCTTATGACAACTAGAACCGGATACATAATAAAACACACCCTTCCAAGTGCCAGATACAACCGGTGGTCGCTCTCTCACAGGGCGACGAGGGGAGGATCATCGGTTAGGATTATGCTATGCGATGTTATTTGGTGAACTTACCACCTACTCTCTTCTTCTGCTGCAAGATGGAGGTTACCAGAAGCGTAGTCTTCGAAAGGACTAGCTATCCCCCTCTTATTCTGGCTTTCTGCAGTTCAGTCCACATATGATACCCTTATTCTATTTGATACCAATGCATACATATGTAGTGTAGCTCCTTGCTTGCGAGTACTTTGGATGAGTACTCACGGTTGCTTTGCTCCCTCTTTCCCCCTTTCTATACTCGATTGTTGCGACCAGACATTGGTGTTGGAAATATGCCCTAGAGGCAATAATAAATTGGTTATTATTATATTTCCTTGTTCATGATAATCGTTTATTATCCATGCTAGAATTGTATTGATAGGAAACTCAGATACATGTGCGGATACATAGACAACACCATGTCCCTAGTAAGCCTCTAGTTGACTAGCTCGTTGATCAATAGATGGTTACGGTTTCCTGACCATGGACATTGGATGTCGTTGATAACGGGATCACATCATTAGGAGAATGATGTGATGGACAAGACCCAATCCTAAGCCTAGCACAAAGATCGTGTAGTTCGTTTGCTAAAGCTTTTCTAATGTCAAGTATCATTTCCTTAGACCATGAGATTGTGCAACTCCCGGATACCGTAGGAGTGCTTTGGGTGTGCCAAACGTCACAATGTAACTGGGTGGCTATAAAGGTTCACTATAGGTATCTCCGAAAGTGTCTGTTGGGTTGGCACGAATCGAGACTGGGATTTGTCACTCCGTGTAACAGAGAGGTATCTCTAGGCCCACTCGGTAGGACATCATCATAATGTGCACAATGTGACCAAGGAGTTGATCACGGGATGATGTGTTACGGAACGAGTAAAGAGACTTGCCGGTAACGAGATTGAACAAGGCATCGGGATACCGACGATCGAATCTCGGGCAAGTATAATACCTCTAGACAAAGGGAATTGAATACAGGATTGATTAAGTCCTTGACATCGTGGTTCATCCGATGAGATCATCGTGGAACATGTGGGAGCCAACATGGGTATCCAGATCCCGCTGTTGGTTATTGACCAGAGAGTTGTCTCGGCCATGTCTGCATGACTCCCGAACCCGTAGGGTCTACACACTTAAGGTTCGATGATGCTAGGGTTATAGGGAAAGTATGTATGCGGTTACCGAATGTTGTTCGGAGTCCCAGATGAGATCCCGGACGTCACGAGGAGTTCCGGAGTGGTCCGGAGGTAAAGATTGATATATAGGAAGTATGGTTTTGGCCACCGGAAGTGTTCCGGGCATCACCGGGAGGGGCCACCAGCCCCGGAGGCCTACATGGGCCAATAGTGGGAAGGGACCAGCCCCTATGTGGGCTGGGGCGCCTCCCACCAAGGCCCAAGGCGTCCTCAAGAGGAGAGGGGGCAAACCCTAGGCGCAGATGCCCACCCTAGGTGCACCCCCCTCTCTCTCCCCCTTGGCCGCCTCCCAGATGGGATCTGGGGGCTGCCGCCACCCCTAGGGAAGGAACCCTAGGTGGGGGCACAGCCCCTCCCCCCCCCTATATATACTTGAGCAAAGGGGCAGCCCAACGCGCGATTCAATCTCCCTGTTGGCGCAGCCCTACCCCTCTCCCTCCTCGTCTCTCGTAGTGCTTGGCGAAGCCCTGCTGGAGTCCGCGCTCCTCCACCACCTCCACGCCGTCGTGCTGCTGCTGGATGGAGTCTTCCCCAACCTCTCCTTCTCCCCTTGCTGGATCAAGGCGTAGGAGACGTCACCGGGCTGTACGTGTGTTGAACACGGAGGTGACGTCCGTTCGGCACTAGGATCATCGGTGATTTGGATCACGACGAGTACGACTCCATCAACCCCGTTCACTTGAACGCTTCCGCTTAGTGATCTACAAGGGTATGTAGATGCACTCTCCTTCCCCTGGTTGCTAGATTACTCCATAGATTGATCTTGGTGATGCGTAGAAAATTTTGAATTTCTGCTATGATCCCCAACAGTGGCATCATGAGCTAGGTCTATGCGTAGTTTCTATGCACGAGTAGAACACAAAGCTGTTGTGGGCGTCGATTTTGTCAATTTACTTGCCGTTACTAGTCTTATCTTGATTCGGCGGCATCGTGGGATGAAGCGGCCCGGACCGACCTTACACGTACGCTTACGTGAGACTGGTTCCACCGACTGACATGCACTAGTTGCATAAGGTGGCTAGCGGGTGTCTGTCTCTCCCACTTTAGTCGGATCGAATTCGATGAAAAGGGTCCTTATGAATGGTAAATAGAAATTGGCATATCACATTGTGGTTTTGGCGTAGGTAAGAAACGTTCTTGCTAGAAACCTATAGCAGCCACGTAAAAACTTGCAACAACAATTAGAGGACGTCTAACTTGTTTTTGCAGCATATGCCTTGTGATGTGATATGGCCAAAAGGATGTGATGAATGATATATGTGATGTATGAGATTGATCATGTTCTTGTAATAGGAATCACGACTTGCATGTCGATGAGTATGACAACCGGCAGGAGCCATAGGAGTTGTCTTAATTTATTTATGACCTGCGTGTCAACATAAACATCATGTAATTACTTTACTTTATTGCTAAAGCGTTAGCCATAGTAGTAGAAGTAATAGATGACGAGACAAATTCAAGAAGACACGATGATGGAGATCATGGTGTCATGCCGGTGACAACGATGATCATGGAGCCCCGAAGATGGAGATCAAAAGGAGCAAAATGATATTGGCCATATCATGTCACTATTTGATTGCATGTGATGTTTATCATGTTTTACATCTTATTTGCTTAGAACGACGGTAGCTTAAATAAGATGATCCCTCACTAAAATTTCAAGAAAGGTGTTCCCCCTAACTGTGCACCGTTGCGAAGGTTCGTTGTTTCGAAGCACCACGTGATGATCGGGTGTGATAGATTCTAACGTTCGAATACAACGGGTGTAAGCCAGATTTACACAGCAAAAACACTTAGGTTGACTTGACGAGCCTAGCATGTACAGACATGGCCTCGGAACACAGAAGACCGAAAGGTCGAGCATGAGTCGTATGGAAGATACGATCAACATGAAGATGTTCATCGATGTTGACTAGTCCATCTCACGTGATGATCGGACACGGCCTAGTTGACTCGGATCATGTTTCACTTAGATGACTAGAGGGATGCCTATCTGAGTGGGAGTTCATTAAATAATTTGATTAGATGAACTCAATTATCATGAACACAGTCTAAATTGTCTTTGCAAATATGTTGTAGATAAATAGCTCACGTTGTAGCTCCTTGTTTCAATACGTTCCTAGAGAAAGATTAAGTTGAAAGATATTGTAAGAAATGATGCGGACTAGGTCTGTAGTCCGAGGAGTGTCCTCACTGCTACACAGAAGGCTTACGTCTTTGACGCACCGCTCGATGTGCAAACCCCTACAACGTCGTCTGTGGATGTTGTGAACACCTGACAGACACGTCCTGATGACTACTTGATAGTTTAGTGCACCATACTTTACGGCTTAGAATCAGGATTCCAATGACGTTTTAAACGCCATAGAACATATGAGATGTTCCAAGAGCTGAAATTGGGATTTCAGGCTCATGCCCGTGTTGAGAGGTATGAGACCTCTGACAAGTTCTTTAGCCAACAAGATGGAGGAGAATAGCTCAACTAATGAGCATGTGCTCAGAATGTTTGGATGCTACAATCACTTAAATCAAGTGGGAGTTAAACTTCCAGATAAGATAGTGATTGATAGAGTTCTCTAGCCACTATCACTAAGCTACTAGATCTTCGTGATGAACTATGACATGCAAGGGATGGAGTTGATCCCGGAGCTGTTCGCGGTGCTTAAGACCGCAAAAGGTAGAAATCAAAGAAGGAGCATCAAGTGTTGATGGTTTAACAAGACCACTGGTTTCAAGAAGGGCAAGGGCTAGAAGGGAAACTTCATGGATGGCAAACCAGTTGCCGCTCCAGTGAAGGAACCCAAGGTTGAACCCAAACCCGAGACTAAGTGCTTCTATTGTAAGGGGAACGGTCACTGGTAGCGGAATTACCCCAAATGCATGGTAGATAAGAAGGTTGGCAACTTCAACAAAGTATATACGTGTTATTAATGTGTACCTCGCTAGTACTCCTGGTAGCACCTGGGTATTGGATACCGGTTCAGTTGCTATTACTGGTGACTTGAAGCAAAAGCTACGGACTAAACGGAGAGTGGCTAAGGGCGTGGTGACGATGTGTGTTGGAAGTGTTTCCAAAGTTGATGAGATCACCATCGCACGCTCCATCTGCCTTCGGGATTAGTATTGAACCTAGATAAATGTTATCAGGTGTCTACGTTGAGCATGAATATGATTAGATCATGTTCATTGCAATACGGTCATTCATTTAAGTTAGAGAATAATGGTTATTCTGTTTACATGAATGGTACCTTTCATGGTTATGCACCCGATGTGAATGGTTCATTGAATCTCGGTCGTGGTAATACACATGTTCACGCCAAAAGATGTAGAGTTAATAATGATAGTACCACTTTCTCGTGGTACTGCCGCTTAGGTCATATTGGCGTAAGATGCATGAAGAGACTCCATGTCGATGGATGTTTGGAGTCACTTGATTTTGAATCACTTGACACATGCGAGCCATGCCTCATGGGCAGGATGACTAAGACCCCGTTTTCAGGTACAATGAAACGGGCAAATGACTTGTTGGAAATCATGCATGCTGATGCGTGTGATCCAATGAGAATTGAAGCATGCGGTGGATATCACTGTTTTCTCATCTTCACTGACGATTTGGGTAGATATAGGCATATCTACTTAATGAAGCACATGTCTGAAACGTTTGAAAAGTTCAAGCGATTTCAGAGTGAAGTTAAGAATCATCATAACAATAAGATCATCTTCCTACGATCTGATCAAAAGGGGATTTTCTGAGTTATGAGTTTCGCAATCACTTAAGACATTGTGGAATTGTTTCACAGTTGAAGCCACCTGGAACACCACAAGGTAATGGTGTGTCCGAACGTCGTAATCGAACCCTATGAGATATGGTGTGATCTATGATGTCTCTTGCCGATCTACCGTTTTCATTTTGAGGTTATGCGTTAGAGACAGCTGCATTCACTTTAGATAGGGCACCATCTAAGTCCGTTGAGACGACATCGAACATTGGTTTGGCAAGAAACCAAAGTTGTCGTTTCTTAATGTTTGGGGCTGCGATGCTTAAGGCTTCAGCCGAAGAAGCTCGAACCCAAAGCGGACAAACACATCTTCATAGGATACCCAAAGGTGACAGTTGGGTATACCTCCTATCTCAGATCTGAGGGCAAATTGTTTGTCGCTAAGAACGCGTCCTTTCTCGAGAAGGAGTTTCTCTCGAAAGAATTGAGTGGGAGGAAGATAGAACTTGATGAGGTTGTCGAACCTTTACTTCAACCAGAGAGTGATGCAACACAGAAAGATGTTTTCTGTGGCGCCTACGTCTGTTGAATAGGAAGTGATCATGAAGCTTCGGATCAAGTTGCTATCGAACCTCGTAGGTCGACAAGGATATGTACTACTCCTGAGTGGTACGGTAATCCTGTCTTAGATATCATGTTGTTAGACAACAATGAACCTACGAGCTATGGAGAAGCGATGGTGGGCCTGTATTCCAACAAATGGTTAGAAGCCATGAAATCCGAGATAGGATCCATATATCAGAACAAAGTATGGACTTTGGTGGACTTGCCCGTTGATTGGCAAGCCATTGAGATAAATGGATCTTTAAGAAGAAGACGGACGTGGGCGGTCTGTTACCGTCTATGAAGCTCGACTTGTGGGAAAGAAATCTTTTCACAAGTTCAAGGAGTTGACTACGATGAGAATTTCTCACCCATAGCGATGCTTAAGTCCCTCGGAATCATGTTAGCATTAGCTGTATTTTTCGATTATGAAATCTTACAGATGGATGTCAAAACAAGTTTTCTTACCAGTTTTCGTAAGAAAAGTTGTATGTGATACAATACAATAAAAGGTTTTGTCGATCCTAAGGATGCTAAAAGGTATGCTGGCTCCAGCAATACTTCTATGGACTAGAGCAAACATCTCGGAATCGGAATACATGTTTTGATGGAGTGATCAAAGCTTTTAGGTTTATACAATGTTTGCTAGAAAATTGTATTTACAAGAAAGTGAGTGGGAGCACTACAATATTTCTGATAAGTATATGTGGACGACATATTGTTGATCTGAAATAATGTAGAATTTCTGGAAAGCATAAACGGTTGTTTGAAGAGTGATTTTCAAAGGAAGACCTGGATAAAGTTGCTTACATATTGGGCATCAAGATCTATAGAAATAGATCAAGACGCCTGATGATACTTTCAAAGAACGCACACCTTGACATGTTTCTGAAAGAGTTCAAAATAGATCAGTCAAAGAAGGGGTTCTCACCTGAGTTGTAAGGTGTGAAGTTGAGTAAGACTCAAAGATTGACCACGGCAAAAGAAAGAGGAAGGACGAAGGTCGTCCCCTATGCTCTTGTCATAGGCTCTATACGGTATGCCATGCTGAGTACCGCACCTGATGTGTGCCTTGCCACATGTCTGGCAAGAGGGTACAAAGGTGATCTAGGAGTAGATCACCAGATAGCAGTCAAAATTATCCTTAGAGGAATAAGGAAATGTTTCTCGGTTATGGAGGTGATAAAGAGTTCGACATAAAGAGTTACGTCGATGCAAGCTTAACACCAATCCGGATAGCTCTGAGTAGAGATACCGAATACGTATAATGGAGCAACAATTTGGAATAGCTCCAAGTGGAACGTAGTAGCAGCATCTATGATATAAAGTTTTGCGAAATACATAGGGATCTGAATATGGCAAGACCCGTTGACTACAACCTTTCTCACAAGCATAACATGATCAAACCCAGAACTCATTGAGTATTAATCACATAGTGATGTGAACTAGATTAGTGACTCTAGTAAACTCTTTGGATGTTGGTCACATGGCGATGTGACCTGTGAGTGTTAATCACATGGCGATGTGAACTAGATTATTGACTCTAGTGCAAGTGGGAGACTGTTGGAAATATGCCCTAGAGGCAATAATAAATTGGTTATTATTATATTTCCTTGTTCATGATAATCGTTTATTATCCATGCTAGAATTGTATTGATAGGAAACTCAGATACATGTGTGGATACATAGACAACACCATGTCCCTAGTAAGCCTCTAGTTGACTAGCTCGTTGATCAATAGATGGTTACGGTTTCCTGACCATGGACATTGGATGTCGTTGATAACGGGATCACATCATTAGGAGAATGATGTGATGGACAAGACCCAATCCTAAGCCTAGCACAAAGATCTTGTAGTTCGTTTGCTAAAGCTTTTCTAATGTCAAGTATCATTTCCTTAGACCATGAGATTGTGCAACTCCCGGATACCGTAGGAGTGCTTTGGGTGTGCCAAACGTCACAACGTAACTGGGTGGCTATAAAGGTTCACTACAGGTATCTCCGAAAGTGTCTGTTGGGTTGGCACGAATCGAGACTGGGATTTGTCACTCCGTGTAACGGAGAGGTATCTCTGGGCCCACTCGGTAGGACATCATCATAATGTGCACAATGTGACCAAGGAGTTGATCACGGGATGATGTGTTACGGAACGAGTAAAGAGACTTGCCGGTAACGAGATTAAACAAGGTATCGGGATACCGACGATCGAATCTCGGGCAAGTATAATACCGCTAAACAAAGGGAATTGAATACGGGATTGATTAAGTCCTTGACATCGTGGTTCATCCGATGAGATCATCGTGGAACATGTGGGAGCCAACATGGGTATCCAGATCCCGTTGTTGGTTATTGACCGGAGAGTTGTCTCGGCCATGTCTGCATGACTCCCGAACCCGTAGGGTCTACACACTTAAGGTTCGATGATGCTAGGGTTATAGGGAAAGTATGTATGCGGTTACCGAATGTTGTTCGGAGTCCCGGATGAGATCCCGGACGTCACGAGGAGTTTCGGAGTGGTCCGGAGGTAAAGATTGATATATAGGAAGTATGGTTCTGGCCACCGGAAGTGTTCCGGGCATCACCGGTAGTGTACCGGGACCACCGGAGGGGTCCGGGGGTCCACCGGGAGGGGCCACCAGCCCCGGAGGCCTACATGGGCCAATAGTGGGAAGGGACCAGCCCCTATGTGGGCTGGGGCGCCTCCCACCAAGGCCCAAGGCGTCCTCAAGAGGAGAGGGGGCAAACCCTAGGCGCAGATGGGCCCTAAGGCCCACCCTAGGTGTGCTCCCCTCTCTCTCCCCCTTGGCCGCCTCCCAGATGGGATCTGGGGGCTGCCGCCACCCCTAGGGAGGGAACCCTAGGTGGGGGCGCAGCCCCTCCCCTCCCCCTATATATACTTGAGCAAAGGGGCAGCCCAACGCGCGATTCAATCTCCCTGCTGGCGCAGCCCTACCCCTCTCCCTCCTCGTCTCTCGTAGTGCTTGGCGAAGCCCAGCTGGAGTCCCGCGCTCCTCCACCACCACCACGCCGTCGTGCTGCTGCTGGATGGAGTCTTCCCCAACCTCTTCTTCTCCCCTTGCTGGATCAAGGCGTAGGAGACGTCACCGGGCTGTATGTGTGTTGAACACGGAGGTGCCGTCCGTTCGTCACTAGGATCATCGGTGATTTGGATCACGACGAGTACGACTCCATCACCCCCGTTCACTTGAACGCTTCCGCTTAGCGATCTACAAGGGTATGTAGATGCACTCTCCTTCCCCTCGTTGCTAGATTACTCCATAGATTGATCTTGGTGATGCGTAGAAAATTTTGAATTTCTGCTACGATCCCCAACAGTTGGAGCCCAGGAGCCAGACGCCACCGTCGACGACGACTACTACTACTCGGGAGGTGCCTACTACTACGTGCAGCCCGCTGACGATGAGTAGGAGTAGTTTAGGAGGATCCCAGGCAGGAGGCCTGCGCCTCTTTCGATCTGTATCCCAGTTTGTGCTAGCCTTCTTGAGGCAAACTTGTTTAACTTATGTCTGTACTCAGATATTGTTGCTTCCGCTGACTCGTCTATGATCGAGCTCTTGTATTCGAGCCCTCGAGGCCCCTGGCTTGTAATATGATGCTTGTATGACTTATTTTTATTTGTAGAGTTGTGTTGTGATATCTTCCCGTGAGTCCCTGATCTTGATCGTACACGTTTGCGTGTATGATTAGTGTACGATTGAATCGGGGGCGTCACAATTCGAGCCCTGTCCTCCGACCGCACCGCGAGGTATCATCTGCTACTACTATACTCACCATGCCCAGCGATGACGCCATGGGAACGATTTGCTTCTCTGGTTACCAGAAGTGCACGACCGCACTCCGTGGGACGAGTACCTACGGATGTCTGAGAGCACATGCGGAGATGCCATGGTCAGGTTTGCAACTGTCGCGGTCAACGTGTTCGGACCTCAGTACCAGAGAGAACCAACTGTGGCAGACACCGAGAGGCTCTTGGCAATCTCAAAAGCAAGAGGGTGACCAGGTTTTCTTGGATCCCTTGACTACATGCATTGGAAATGGAAGAACTTCTTGGAGGCTTTACAAAGGAAATATCAAGGTCATGTTAAGAAGCCCACCATCATTCTTGAAGTAGTTGCATCACAGGATCTTTTGATTTGGCATGTCCGGGTCTCACAATGACATCAATGTACTGCAGCGATCGCCGTTGTTTTGAAGGCTGACTGAAGGAGAAGTTCCTTCTTGACACTATACTGCCAATGGACATGAGTACAATATGGGTTACTATCTTGTTGACGGTATCTATCCAGTTGGCCAGAAAAAAAGGCTCACTTTGCCGAAAGACAAGAAAGCAGCTGGAAAGGATGTCGAGAGGGCATTTGAAGTTCTACAGGCCCGTTTTGCAGTTGTTCATGGACCTGCTAAACAATGAGATTCGAAGACCTTGTGAGAGGTGATGACATGTAGTGTGATCATGCACAACATGATCGTCGAAGATCCACCGCACCTCAAAGATCCGAGAGGGATGTTTTCGTATAAGGGAAGTCATCCACTCAAGTTGCAACGAAAGTTGGGTTCTTTTTTAGCAATTCATCAAGCTTTAATTAGAAGACATGGTCATAGGAGTCATGAAGCGGTCAGCTTGTTAAGCTACCTACAAAAAAAGATAACAACCCTAATCAACGAGACAAAACTTGGCAAGCTTATGACTGCGGCGATTCGGTGCCGCATCTGCCCTTGGAAGTAAACTATAAATTCAAATAAAATAATAAGCAAGTTTGAAAAATCTGAACCTTTTTTACATCAAAGATGTTCGAATGCACCAATTGCCTACAAAATTTCGTGGTGAAATGGTATTCGAGGAGCTCAAGAAAAACAAGGTCTCATAGAAACTTGAAAAATAGCACCATCCAGAGCCTCTCTTTTTTTCACCGAGAGCTCCTCAAAAGTCATTTTGCTCTGAAAATGTGTACGCGCCTAGCGCATTAAGCATCTTTGATGCGGAAAAAAATCTGAATTTTATTACTATTTCTTTTGAATTTATTGTTCACAGTGTACAAACTGAGCCTGGGCTCGGGCGGTAATTACCAGGAGGGTTATGTGCTTCATAGTTCATCCACGCACCTCAAAATCGAAACTAAAATCGCGACCAATAAAGTTTTGCAACAAAAGTTGTTCGTTTTATGGAAGCAGCAAAAGTTGGTTTTTTTTAGAAGAACAGCAAAAGTTGGAAATACACCAAGGGCGCGAGTTTTTTCAAGCTTTCAAGCTTATCCATGAGAAGCGGGAGTTCAACACAGATGCCCATAATTTAGCTAAGGCAGCTTCCTCACTATTTTTCAGGCGCCATGTGTGGCTCTCTAATTTGCCCGATATTACCTGTATTCCTATGAATGTTTTAAACTCTGAATAAAAGGATGCAGTTCTCAAAAAAAAGAAGCAAAAGTTGGTTATTCTTGAAAATTGGGAGTCATAGAAATGTGTTGGGTTGGTCCAACTGGAATGAACCTGGGCCGGCAGCTGGGCCTACGCCAACTCTCACGGCCGGCCTCAGATCGAGGAGTGTATCCCCCCTTCGTCCAGTGCAGGGCTGCTGCTGAGAGGCTGTGAGACCTCGCCACGGTTCCTCTTACCGGCCGGTCGCCGCAACCGCCGCAGCACTCGTCGGCCGGTGGCCGCCGCCCGCCGTACCGGCCTTCCGTTCCCTTGAGCTCCCAGGTATGTATGTCCTCTCCAGCCCAGCCCCCCTCAACTCCTCCGCCCTCCGCTGCTCCCATCTCCACATCGTCCGATGCCAGGAATCTCCAACAATTTTAGGATCCACCAGAGGAACAGCGACTCAGTTAACCCTGCAGTTTTTCCACTCCGTCTCGCAATAGATAACTGCACCAAAACTCCTCCTGTGTTCAGTCAGGAGAGTTGCTGCTCGACTTTGTTTATCCAGACAACATGGCAAATTCCTACTGTATTCGAAAAAGGGGATGAGAAACTAAATCGTTGGGCGGATCAGATTAGCTGCGGCTTGAACCTTCGCTCTATTTAGTATTGGCTGGAGCGTATTTGGGCTGACCAATGTGGAGCAGACTGGCAATGGGGATGCCCAGTCTCGCATGCTTTCTTCTCATCCATCATGTAGCATAACAGAGCTTGGTTGTACTGTAGTAGCTAACTGGGTGCTCTCAGTCAGTCCTTGAAGCTTTTGTGTGTTCAGGGATTTATTTAGATGGTAAAATGAAGATCTTGATCTATCGTGGGGCTGTTCAGGGTAGAGTTCAGTTCAGGATACTCAATTTCCTCCTGCTCGTATCATCCTGCCTGTAATGCATAGTACCAATCACTTCAGCACTAGGCTCAGAACCTGGCTAGCTTACTTGAGTGTCGGCTCAGGATATTTTCTTTTCTTCCCTGAAAAGTGCTGCCAAACATTATCTAATACTTACAATTAGTGACATTTTGAATGGACGCAACTTTGTTAGTGATTATAAAATGCATCGTCTAGAATTCATATGCCCCTGCGATTGTTTTTCCCCATTGCAGGTCTAGTTGGATTTTTTGTTATAGTCCAGATTAAGGGAGCGGGATTATCCATCTCTTTACTGGCACCTAAAATGAAGAGAAACAAAATCTACTAATTCTGTCTAGCATGTTATTGTAGTCCCGTATGAGAAGTCAATCATGAGCATCTTATGACTTGCCCGTAAACCCAATTCACAACCATCATTCCAGCTATTTTTTAAGTTTATTTGGCTCCAAGAGTTATATTATGAGCTCTGCTTGGTGATTAAGCTTGCCCACCTGGGCTTGGGTGCGATCAGTATACAGAAGCAGAGTCGCCATTTTGTGTTGAGTTTCCATATGCATAGAATTAACCACACAGCTCTACATGAAGATATGCAGGATTTACATATCCAGAGTATCAATTATTGCAATTTGGTATCAGTAAACCATAATCCTATGACTATTGTTGTATGTGTAGGTGGTAACTCTGAATAATGCACTGCAATTGCATGTTGCAGTGTGTTTTATTTGAGAAGAAAATTCAGAATTATGAACAGCTGTGTTTGATTTGGATCTTATTGTTTCTGAATTGTGAACAGCTGTGTTTGATGGTGTTCTAAAAACTCGAAAAAAGTATTAGTTGGTTGTGCTTCAGTACATAAGTGAAGTATGTATGTGAGCTTGTTTACGTGGATAAAATCCCTCCTAGCGGGGATTAACCGAATCCGCAGTGGAGCTGATCCACGGCAACTGAACTGAACCCTCTGGATTGATTGCCCTCACAGCCTCACACCACTCTCTGTAGAAACCATGGCATGGGGAGGCCTCTTCTTGAGCCTGAGCCGCCCCACACCGGAACAGCAGAAGTCGTGCCTGGCGGCTGCCGGCGGCTTCAACTACGACACGGACCTCCATGGCGCCACCCACCCGAAATCACCAGCCGCATTAACAACCGCTGAAGACTCCGACAGGGTGCTGGCGGACCGCGGCTTCTCCGTGAACCGCTCGCGCGTCCTCGTCGGATCCGGCGCCGACACCTTCCGCCACGCCAAGTCGGCCCTCCTCTCCTGGAAGTAAGCCACATTGATTCTTAACCTGGCCTGTTTAAACTCGCTCCACTGTTGTAGTATATGTCTGCAGCAATGCTAATATAAAGCTGCTGGTTGTTGTTGGTCAGGCATCTGGCGCTGGGGTGGGCGGAGGCGGAGCCGGGCACGCCAGTGAAGATCGGCGCGAGGTTCTGCATCTGCTACAAGGAGGTGGTCCCCTGGGTGATGTTCCCGCTGCAGATCGCCTACGTCACCGACGACAAGTACAATGGCGGCAAGCGCGGGAAAGGCGGCGTGTTCGCGTTCGGCAGCGGCACCCTGCAGGGCCATCTGCTGGTAACTAGTACTACATTCTGTTTCCGGCGTGATTGAGTGTGTGTGGGTTGGGGGGATCAAGTCGCAGCAGATTGGTGATGATGGTTTGGGTGACATGGTCGTGGATGCAGGCCGGGGAGGAGCGGTTCTCGGTGGAGGTGGACGCGGAGGAGCGGGTGTGGTACGAGGTGGTGTCCTTCTCCAAGCCGGCGCACCCGCTGTCGGCGCTGTGCTACCCCTACGTGCGCCTCCGGCAGAGGCACTTCGCGCGGGAGTCCGGCAAGGCGGTGCTCAGGCACGTCGCCGCCGCCTGCTCCTCCTCCAGGACGCCGCCGCCGACGCAGTGAAGAGGCCCTGCATCTTCTTCTCTGTAGACTTAAGGGAGGGATGGAGCTGCTTCCATTGGGTGAGTGTATGTACATGTGGCAGAACAAAGAGAAAGATGGCAGGTCCTTTTTTCCTTTTTCTTTTTTGAAATAATTTATTTTCCAGCCTTTGTTAGACATCAGCTGCCTAATTTTTTGTACTGACGTCGGCCGCGACGGAACGACGTGAGTTTCTTCCTCGTCAGAGACGGGGTGCAGGGCTGTTGCCGGCGAACATGAGATCAGAGGGTTTAGAGGAATGGCCTTGGGCGACGGCGGCACGACGGTGTGCTGCGGCCGAGGGGAGGTCGGCGACGGCGGCACAGCGGTGTGCTGCGGCAGGAAGCCAAGTGCTTGTCGGAGCAGGAGTGCGGGGGCTCTGGGGAGGAGGCACGTGGTGGCGAGCCCGAGCGGCAACCCCCGCCGCACCACGCCGCGACGGAAGGACGTGAGTGAGTGAAAGACAGACGTGGTGACAGAGCCCACCCATCCATCCCCTCTTCCCATGCCTGCCGCATGGTTGGGCGCATCCGATCAGAGTGGGAGTCAGATCACAGTCATACCAATGGTCTGCTCTTCCGTCCCCATCACTCGGTCGCGCACGCACGTTGCTTTGCTGGTCGTCTCGTTTGAATGAATTCTGAACGGGGAACGGGAATCCGAGGCGAACAATCCCCAGCAGCAGGGCAGGCGGGTGCGTTGAACCAATTCGCGCTACGGTATCCTATGCTGCTCTGCTCCTTCAAGATACGATACGCTTTCTTTGTTCGTTTTCGCTCCGTCGGCCACCCACCAAATCCGAGAAAACAAACACTACTCCCGCTAGGATGTAGCACTATCTGTTGAGACTAACAGACCGGCGAAAAACCCTTTTTTTTTTAAAAAAGACTAGCGGAAATATGTTTAAGCGGATTCGTTAATAAATCTCAAAACAACCCACGACTGTTTTTTAAATACCCGATCAACTACTGTATGATATATACGCTTTCTTCGTTTCGTACGATATATACTGTACGATATATATATAAATAAAATTTCTAGTAGAACAATCATATATATATATATATATCATCAATGTCTCACAAACCACCATATTAATTCACACATACACACATGTATAGCTATATACAATTTCTCCTACATATGCATGTTGCCTTCGGAGTCAGTGGCATTAGCCTAATTGGTGCTTTCGGAGCACGATGAAAATTGGAAATGGTTCATGACCTGGTCGATGGGGGCGGTAGCGGGTAATAGTATTCTCCCTTCGGATTTATGACCTGATCGAGCAAAAATCCCGCTATTTCCTCTTGAAGTGCTTCTACGCGCTCCGTTTCTAGGAGCTTGTCCCGCACCTCTTTGAACTGTTAAGAAGGAGATCAATATGCATGTGTATTAGTTGTGTGACTAGATATCGATGATGGTGTAAAAATTGTGAATAGTGTTCTGACAAGCGTACACATTCCTGTCTTTGAGATCTGCTCCTTTCGGACGCCATCGTGCGAACGTTCTCGCAAACGCAGAATGCACACAGATCAGTCCCCTGCGCCTGCTTCAGGTCCTTTATTACGAGAATGAAATTTAATTTGATCAGATAATAATTAATCAAGCATGATAATTAAAGAGATGGTAGCTAGCTAGCTAGCTAGTACTACTTAATTACTTACCTTGGGTTGAAACCATTTCAGTTGTCGTTTCCATTCGCCTTCTGTGACGCTGATGAACCTTGCTCAAGCCCTGCCCGCCGACAAAGAAAATGAATAAAGGGGTTATTAAATAGTTCATATCATGAAATGACGAACTAAATAGGCCGAGATATATAGTTAATAATGATTGAAATTACCTGTTGACTATCCCAAACAAGATGTTATAGTCACTATTTGCTTTGAGTAGTGAGTCTAGTATTTCAACTGTTCCGGCGTCAACTTTAATGATACACAAGATCCAGTGAAATCTGCATGCACACACGTTTGCATGTCTTAATTAAGCAAAAACATGTAGCTAGCTAGTAGGCAAAAACAGAGAATTTGTAGTACAAGAAAGACTAGCAAAAACAGAGAATTGTATATAGCGAAAAACCCTTTTTTTAAAAAAGACTAGCGGAAATATGTTTAAGCAGATTCGTTAATAAATCTCAAACAACCCACGACTGTTTTTTAAATACCCGATCAACTATAACAGTCTGATTTTACGCTGGTGCGTTGAATCAATTCCCGCTACAGTATCCTATGCTGCTGCTCCTTCCTTGATACTGTACGATATATACGCTTTCTTCGTTTCGTACGATATATACTGTACGATATATATATAAATAAAATTTCTAGTAGAACCAATCATATATATATATATATATCATCAATGTCTCACAAACCACCATATTAATTCACACATACACACATGTATAGCTATATACAATTTTTCCTACATATGCATGTTGCCTTCGGAGCCAGTGGCATTGGTCTAATTGGTGCCTTCGGAGCACGATGAAAATTGGAAATGGTTCATGACCTGGTCGATGGGGGCGGTAGCAGGTAATAGTATTCTCCCTTCGGATTTATGACCTGATCGAGCAAAAATCCCGCTATTTCCTCTTGAAGTGCTTCTACGCGCTCCGTTTTTAGGAGCTTGTCCCGCACCTCTTTGAACTGTTAAGAAGGAGATCAATATGCATGTGTATTAGTTGTGTGACTAGATATCGATAATGGTGTAAAAATTGTGAATAGTGTTCTGACAAGCGTACACATTCCTGTCTTTGAGATCTGCTCTTTTCGGACGCCATCGTGCGAACGTTCTCGCAAACGCAGAATGCACACAGATCAGTCCCCTGCGCCTGCTTCAGGTCCTTTATTACGAGAATGGAATTTAATTTGATCAGATAATAATTAATCAAGCATGATAATTAAAGAGATGGCAGCTAGCTAGCTAGCTAGTACTACTTAATTACTTACCTTGGGTCGAAACCATTTCAGTTGTCGTTTCCATTCGCCTTCCGTGACGCTGATGAACCTTGCTCAAGCCCTGCCCACCGACAAAGAAAATGAATAAAGGGGTTATTAAATAGTTCATATCATGAAATGACGAACTAAATAGGTCGAGATATATAGTTAATAATGATTGAAATTACCTGTTGACTATCCCAAACAAGATGTTATAGTCACTATTTGCTTTGAGTAGTGAGTCTAGTATTTCAACTGTTCCGACGTCAACTTTAATGATACACAAGATCCAGTGAAATCTGCATGCACACACGTTTGCATGTCTTAATTAAGCAAAAACATGTAGCTAGCTAGTAGGCAAAAACAGAGAATTTGTAGTACAAGAAAGTGTGACTCACTGGAAGTTGTAAGGAAGTAGTATATCTTCATTGTATTTGAGGCGCTTCAAGAACTCTAGCATGCTGTCCTCTACCTGCTTTTCATGATGCTTGTTTATTTTCCATGTGTTTTCATTAATGGTGTTTGGGTCAATGAACCCAATGCCATAGCGTCCACCTTTTCACATTTCATACATCTTCATCCTGCATAATACCACAGAAAAGAATATAGTGAGGATAATTACAGGTAATGATTGATCAAAAGGATCACTACAGCTAGCTTGAGACTTAAATTACAGAAAGAAATCACTTACAGACAATAGCAACTGACAATAGATTTGTCGAGTGCGTCTTGATTGTATAACTGAAATAGTTTAGAATACTCAACGGTCACAGGTTTCTGATGGTAGTAATGATCCTTCTTGACTTGCACCATGAGGGACTCTCGATCGGATCTCTTGGTAATGTCCATGTACCATTGATGCAATTCATACATTCTCGTTGGGAGCTTCTTGACCTCTTCTGGCTTGACCAAAGGTTGGCCCCGGGCATATTTCTGTTTTATTTCCTCCTCTATAAGAACAGGCATGTCCTCGATCTCGAGGAGTTGTCCAACAGTGATGTTGAGAGTTTCAGCCTGCATTATATGCTCCTGGGTTATTACCACATCGCCCACCTCAGGAACTAAACTGTTTGCCCACAATAATATTGGGCGCGCATACTGTCACGTGTTGTTGGCGGCACAACAAGCGGGGGGATCGATTGCGCCGCCTGTTCTCCCAGCTGGGCAACGGTTTTCCCGCATTTTTTGACAGCTGCTTGTTGTTTGCTCGAGCTCGAGCTCGCCTCCTTCTGTAGACGTTGTCGATGTAACTTCCTGATGTGGCGCTCATAGTCTGTGTCAGCAGGCTTAGGAGCTGGTGGTTGAGCCATACGAATAAAGTGGTCAACTACTTCCACAGGCACTTTCTCCCTTGGCGGCGGTGGCGGTTTCGGTCCAAAATGGGCGTCGACTTCTGCCCGCACTATGGCATTGGTTTGCTCCTCGGTCCTGTCGTAAGCCCTCTCAGGAAGAGGAGTAGTGAGGTTTGGACCATATTTATATCGCTTGCCTCCGCCTGTACTTCCTGTACTATGACCTCGACTTGTACCGCTACGCACCATAGCTGCGGGGTGTCTCTTCTGCGATTGCTGAGGCGGCGGAGACGGCTGACGGGGCTGAGTTGGACGAGAAGGAGTGGCCTGAAGTTGTGCCGGACTTGGAGGAGGAGTGGCCTGAGGTTGTGCCGGACTTGGAGGAGGAGTGGACGTCTGACGCGTTGGTGGACTTGGAGGAGCGGGAGTCTGCTGACTCGGTGGCGGACTTCGACGAGGAGTCGGGTGACGCGGTGTCGGTGGCCTTCGAAAGATGATGCAATCCTTTCTCCATAGGATGATACGATGTTTGGCATCTCCGAGTGTGTGCTCCTCGTCACCTCCAGGAATGTCAAGCTCTAGCCCCGAATATTGGTCCACCACCTCATCAACCACGACACGAGCATAGCCTGCTGGAATCGGGTTGCATCGGGGGAATTTGTATAAGCAACGCCGTCCGCCACCTTCAAGGATATGTTCTTAATTTTGAAGTGTAGCTCGCAGTTAGTGTTCTCCGCGATATCATCCATGGGGTATCTATCCAGCATTGCGTCAAATGGGGCGGAACCCACGCTGCTTCTCGGCATGGATGGGGCGGTGGTATCCAATGCTGGATCATCCGCTAGTTGCTGCAGCTGCTGAGACCCCCTTTGCTGGCTAAGTGAGTCGATCTGCTCCTGCTGCCGCTGGAATTTGACTACCAAGTCCGCGTGCGCTGATTCTAGGCCTTGAAGGCGTTCATAGTCCAGCTTCCTCTTCTCCTCCTCCATCTTCCTCTGCTTCTCCTCCGCAATCTTCCTTCTCGCACGGTTTCTGTAGTCGGCGTTCCAGTCCGAAAACCCCTCATACCACGGAATAACGCCCTTGCCTCGTGTTCTTCCCGGGTGTTCAGGATTTCCCAGGGCACGCGTAAGCTCGTCGTTCTCTCTGTTGGGCTGGAACACCCCCGTTCGAGCCTCTTCTATTGCAACAAGTATATTATCGTCGGCTCCATGCCTTCGTCGAAACTTTGCATGTCTTCGGGTCCAACTCCCCCCATGCGCATAGAACCAAGTCCTGCACCTGGGGGGCCAGCTCTTAGTAACCGGAGTGACACCTGCATCCTCCATCTCTTTCTCAGACTTATCCCACTTAGGCATTGCCACCGCGTAGCCACCTGGCCCCAGCTTATGGAACTTATCCTTTTTTCAGCATTCTTCTTGTTTATTCTCGACCGTTCCTTAGCTAATTCTGAATCCTTGAATTTCACGAAATCGTCCCAATGAGCACTTTGATTCTCCAGTGTTCCCTTGAATACTGGAGTCTTCCTTCCTCCCTTGACGTACTTGTCCCATTCACGATTCTTGTGGTTCTTGAATGCAACCGCCATCTTCCTAAGAGCAGCGTCCTTGACTTTCTGCACATCTGCTTCTGTGAAATGATCTGGTAGGGTGAAATGTTCCATGAGAGTATCCCAAAGCAGACTTTTTTGTCTGTCGTCGACAAAAGTAAGATCTGGACGTGGCTTTGCTGGCTCTCTCCATTCTTGAAGGGAGATCGGGAGTTGGTCCTTCACAAGAACTCCGCACTGACGAACGAACTTGTCCGCAATCTTCTTAGGCGCTAATGGTTTGCCATTAGGTCTGATTGCCTCGATATTATACTTTACGCCCTCCTTCAACTTTTTGTTCGGGCCTCGTTTCGTCCTGTTGCCTGAAGATTTGCTCGATCCGGATGGCTGAAAGAAGAAAGATCGATTCGTTAATATATCTTCAACTCATTTAAAACATGTGATGATCACCAGATGCCTGCTTATATAAATATATATACCTCGCCGGTCTTTATTGTTTCAGGATCAACATGTTCTTCATCATCGTCGTTCATGACTTCATCAATTCGGTCGTCGCGATCGAATATCATATCACCCTCTCTGGTGTTGTTTAGAAATTCGGAGCCATCATAATCTTCTTCATTCTGATCATCATCTCGCCCGCGTATGATATCGAACATGGTCTGTTCTCCCTCTCTGTCGGTATTGTCCGCCATAGCTTTTATTTAACTATGCCAAAAGAAATATAAAACAATTTAGTATTCAAATTACATCGTCTCGAATAATAGATATAATCTTGAATACACCGTCTCGAATAATAGATATAGTCTCGAATACATCGTCTCGAATAATAGATATAATCTCGAATACATCGTCTCGAATAATATATAATATTGAATAGTACATCACTGGCTAGGTAGCTAATTAAAGATCGAATACTACAGAAGAATCTAGGACACTCGCGGTTTCTGCGGCGCGGGCGGTGGACACCCAAATAGAAGGAACCCTCACAGGATCATAGCTGAAGTGAGATCCCTGAAGAAACTGCCAGGTATTGGAGATGTTGGGGAACGTAGCAGAAATTCAAAATTTTCCTACGTGTCACCAAGATCTATCTATGGAGAGACCAGCAACGAGGGGAAGGAGAGTGCATCTACATACCCTTGTAGATCGCTAAGCGGAAGCGTTCAAGAGAACGGGGTTGATGGAGTCGTACTCGTCGTGATCCAAATCACCGATGAACCTAGTGCCGAACGGACGGCACCTCCGCGTTCAACACACGTACAGCCCGGGGACGTCTCCTCCTTCTTGATCCAGCAAGGGGAGAGGAGAAGTTGAGGAAGACTCCATCCAGCAGCAGCACAACGGCGTGGTGGTGGTGGAGGAGCGTGGCTATCCTGCAGGGCTTCGCCAAGTACCGCGGGAGAGGAGGAAGGAGAGATGCAGGGCTGCGTCATATAGAGGAGAGAAACTCGCGTGTTATGAGCAGCCCAAACCTCAACTATATATAGGGGAAGGGGAGGGGCTGTGCCCCCTTTAGGGTTTACACCCCTAGGGGTAGCGGCCAGCCTAGATCCCATCTAAGGGGGGCGGCCAAGGGGGAGGGGGAGAGGGAGGCGCACCAGGATGGGCCTTAGGGCCCATCTGCCCTAGGGTTTGCCCCCTTCTCCTCTCCCTTGCGCCTTGGGCCCTTGTGGGGGGGCGCACCAGCCCACCTGGGGCTGGTCCCCTTCCACACTTGGCCCATGAAGCCCTCCGGGGCTGGTGGCCCCACTTGGTGGACCCCCGGGACCCTCCCGGTGGTCCCGGTACGTTACCGATAAACCCCGAAACTTTTTCGGTGACCAAAACAGGACTTCCCATATATAAATCTTTACCTCCGGACCATTCCGGAACTCCTCGTGACGTCCGGGATCTCATCCGGGACTCCGAACAACATTCGGTAACCACATACAAATTTCTTTTATAACCCTAGCGTCATCGAACCTTAAGTGTGTAGACCCTACGGGTTCGGGAGACATGCAGACATGACCGAGATGTTCTCCGGTCAATAACCAACAGCGGGATCTGGATACCCATGTTGGCTCCCACATGTTCCACGATGATCTCATCAGATGAACCACGATGTCAAGGACTTAATCAATCCCGTATACAATTCCCTTTGTCTATAGGTACGATACTTGCCCGAGATTCGATCGTCGGTATCCCGATACCTTGTTCAATCTCGTTACCGGCAAGTCTCTTTACTCATTCCGTAACACATCATCCCGTGATCAACTCCTTGATCACATTGTGCACATTATGATGATGTCCTACCGAGTGGGCCCAGAGACACCTCTCCGTCACACGGAGTGACAAATCCCAGTCTCGATTCGTGCCAACCCAACAGACACTTTCGGAGATACCCGTAGTGTACCTTTATAGCCACCCAGTTACATTGTGACGTTTGGCACACCCAAAGCACTCCTACGGTATCCGGGAGTTGCACAATCTCATGGTCTAAGGAAATGATACTTGACATTAGAAAAGCTTTAGCATACAAACTACACGATCTAGTGCTATGCTTAGGATTGGGTCTTGTCCATCACATCATTCTCCTAATGGTGTGATCCCGTTATCAATGACATCCAATGTCCATGGTCAGGAAACCGTAACCATCTATTGATCAACGAGCTAGTCAATTAGAGGCTTACTAGGGACATGGTGTTGTCTATGTATCCACACATGTATCTGAGTTTCCTATCAATACAATTCTAGCATGGATAATAAACGATTATCATGAACAAGGAAATATAATAATAATCAATTTATTATTGCCTCTAGGGCATATTTCCAACAGGAGAACCTGCCGCCCTCTAACGCAACCATGTAGCGATGGACGTGATCGTCCTCCTCCCTGACACGGCGACATACCACCTCCGGCGGGGCCGGCTCCCTCCGCATCGAAACTGGCCCACGCGAACCCAGTCCGTGTAATTGCTACCATCATCTTTCAACTTTGCTTTCTCAAGGAACGCATTAAAATTCAACGGAACAACAGCACGAGCCATCTATCTACAATCAACATAAGCAAGCAAGATACTATCAGGTACTAAGTTCATGATAAGTTTAAGTTCAATTAATCAAATTACTTAAGAACTCCCACTTAGATAGACATCCCTCTAATCCTCTAAGTGATCACGTGATCCAAATCAACTAAACCATAACCGATCATCACGTGAGATGGAGTAGTTTTCAATGGTGAACATCGTTATGTTGATCATATCTACTATATGATTCACGCTCGACCTTTCGGTCTTTGTGTTCCGAGGCCATATCTGCATATGCTAGGCTCGTCAAGTTTAACCTGAGTATTCTGTGTGTGCAAAACTGGCTTGCACCCGTTGTAGATGGACGTAGAGCTTATCATACCCGATCATCACGTGGTGTCTGGGCACGACGAACTTTGGCAATGGTGCATACTCAGGGAGAACACTTCTTGATAATTTAGTGAGAGATCATCTTATAATGCTACCGTCAATCAAAGCAATATAAGATGCATAAAAAGATAAACATCACATGCAATCAATATAAGTGATATGATATGGCCATCATCATCTTGTGCTTGTGATCTCCATCTCCGGAGCACCGTCATGATCACCATCGTCACCGGCGCGACCCCTTGATCTCCATCGTAGCATCATTGTCGTCTCGCCAATCTTATGCTTCCACGACTATCGCTACCGCTTAGTGATAAAGTAAAGCATTACATCGCGATTGCATTGCATACAATAAAGCGACAACCATATGGCTCCTGCCAGTTGCCGATAGCTCGGTTACAAAACATGATCATCTCATACAATAAAATTCATCATCATGCCTTGACCATATCACATCACAACATGCCCTGCAAAAACAAGTTAGACGTCCTCTACTTTGTTGTTGCAAGTTTTACGTGACTGCTACGGGCTTAAGCAAGAACCAATCTCACCTACGCATCAAAACCACAACGATAGTATGTCAAATAGACTCTGTTTTAACCTTCGCAAGGACCGGGCGTAGCCACACTTGGTTCAACTAAAGTTGGAGAGACTGTCGCCTGCAAGCCACCTATGTGCAAAGCACGTCGGGAGAACCGGTCTCGCGTAAGCGTACGCGTAATGTCGGTCCGGGTCGTCTCGTCCAACAATACCGCCGAACCAAAGTATGACATGCTGGTAGGCAGTATGACTTATATCGCCCACAACTCACTTGTGTTCTACTCGTGCATATAACATCAAACCATAAAACCTAGGCTCGGATGCCACTGTTGGGGAACGCGGTAATTTCAAAATTTTCCTACGCACACGCAAGATCATGGTGATGCATAGCAACGAGAGGGGAGAGTGTTGTCTACGTACCCACGCAGACCGACTGCGGAAGCGTTGACGCAACGTAGAGGAAGTAGTCGTACGTCTTCCCGATCCGACCGATCCAAGCACCGTTACTCCGGCACCTCCGAGTTCTTAGCACACGTACAGCTCGATGACGATCCCCGGGCTCCGATCCAGCAAAGCGTCGGGGAGGAGTTCCGTCAGCACGACGGCGTGGTGACGATCTTGATGTTCTACTGTCGCAGGGCTTCGCCTAAGCATCGCTACAATATGATCGAGGTGGAATATGGTGGCAGGGGGCACCGCACACGGCTAAGGAACGATCTCAAGGATCAACTTGTGTGTCTAGAGGTGCCCCCTGCCTCCGTATATAAAGGAGCCAAGGGGGAGGGGGCCGCCGGCCAGGAGGAGGGCGCAGGAGGAGTCCTACTCCTACCGGGAGTAGGACCCCCCCCCCAATCCTAGTTGGACTAGGATTCCCCGAGGGGGAAAGAGAGAGAGGGGGGTCGGCCACCTCTCCTAGTCCTAATAGGACTAGGGAAAGGGGGAGGCGCGCGGACACCTTGGGCTGCCCCTTTATCCTTTCCACTAAAGCCCATCAAGGCCCATATGGCTCCCGGGGGGTTCCGGTAACCTCCCGGTACTCCGGTAAAATCCCGATTTCACCCGAAACACTTCCGATGTCCAAATATAGGCTTCCAATATATCAATCTTTATGTCTCGGCCATTTCGAGACTCCTCGTCATGTCCGTGATCACATTCGGGACTCCGAACTAACTTCGGTACATCAAAATGCATAAACTCATAATAACTGTCATCGTAACGTTAAGCGTGCGGACCCTACGGTTCGAGAATAATGCAGACATGACTGAGACACATCTCCGGTCAATAACCAATAGCGGGACCTGGATGCCCATATTGGCTCCTACATATTCAACGAAGATCTTTATCGGTCAGACCGCATAACAACATACGTTGTTCCCTTTGTCATCGGTATGTTACTAGCCCGAGATTCGATCGTCGGTATCCAATACCTAGTTCAATCTCGTTACCGGCAAGTCTCTTTACTCGTTCCGTAATACATCATTTCGCAACTAACTCATTAGTTGCAATGCTTGCAAGGCTTATGTGATGTGCATTACCGAGAGGGCCCAGAGATACCTCTCCGACAATCGGAATGACAAATCCTAATCTCGAAATACGCCAACCCAACATCTACCTTTGGAGACACCTGTAGAGCTCCTTTATAATCACCCAGTTACGTTGTGACGTTTGGTAGCACACAAAGTGTTCCTCCGGTAAACGGGAGTTGCACAATCTCATAGTCATAGGAACATGTATAAGTCATGAAGAAAGCAATAGCAACATACTAAACGATTGGTTGCTAAGCTAATGAAATAGGTCATGTCAATCAGATCATTCAACTAATGATGTGACCTCGTTAATCAAATAACAACACCTTGTTCATGGTTAGGAAACATAACCATCTTTGATTAACGAGCTAGTCAAGTAGAGGCATACTAGTGACACTAAGTTTGTCTATGTATTCACACATGTATTATGTTTCCGGTTAATACAATTCTAGCATGAATAATAAACATGTATCATGATATAAGGAAATAAATAATAACTTTATTATTGCCTCTAGGGCATATTTCCTTCAATATACGCTTTCTTCGTTTCGTCCGCCGGCTATCCATCCACCAAAGCCGGGAACCAACAAATACGATCCATGTATCCTCTGTTTCGAGACTAATACTAACTGACTAGCCCAAAACCCTTTAAAGAAACAAGCTACCGAAAACCTTCCTTGATATTGTACGATATATACGCTTTCTTCGTTTCGTCCGCCGGCTATCCATCCACCAAAGCCGGGAACCAACAAATACAATCCATGTATCCTCTGTTTCGAAACTAATACTTACTAACTAGCCCAAAACCCTTTAAAGAAACAAGCTACCGAAAACCTTCCTTGATACTGTACGATATATACG